>NC_064423.1:25330312-25660625 GCF_023375975.1 Astyanax mexicanus | reverse complement strand
TTCTCTGCATAAACAATCAAGTCACTTTGGGTTTGATGTGAATTTTGTATTGATCATTATTTTACCATCACCAGTATTACATATTAAATGTCATGTACTGTGTAAGAGTGAATGTATAGGAGAGATAAGTAAGAGATTGTGAGGGTGAGAGAAAAAGTGAAAATAAATTATAGAAAGCAAAGGTGAGAGAAAAAGGGATAAGTAAGAATGAGAGAAGGTGTAAGAGTGAGAAATAGAGAGGACGAGAGATAAGTGTAGAAAACAGTGAGTGAGTGAGATAAACAGATGAGAAGGGGTGAGAGATAAGTAAGTGTGAGAAAACTAGTTGAAAGTGTGAGAGACAAGTTAGTGTGAGAAAAAGTGAAACTGAGAAACAGGTACAAAAAACAGAGAGAAAAAGAGTGAGATAAACAGGTGATAAATAGAGAGGGTGAGAGAAAAAGAGTGAGAGAAAAAAGAATATGGAAAGATAGAGTGAGAAGTGTAAGTGAGAGAGCAAGACTAAGAGATTGGGATATATATATAGAGAGAGAGAGAGAGAGAGAGAGAGTGTGTGTATCTGTGTGTATGTGTGGCATAGTGACAGATTGAGCGCGCGTGTGAGTGAGTGCGCGAGAGAGATTCACCGGAAGTGCTTCCCGGTACCTGCGGAGCTCCGTGTTTACAGAGCCTGTACAGCTCCCGGAGGAACTTCAGCGGTTCTTATTCTCCTCTTTTACTCTCTTTATTTCTCCCTCTGCTCTCTGAGACCGCGGTCCTCCGGCTCCGCTGTGTGTGAGTGAGAGGTGGTGAGCGGTGTTGTGAAGGTCGGCGGCGCTGCGGGCTGATTTGAGTAAATCACTGCACGCACTCCGCTCTGACCAGCTGTACGTGTTATAGAGAATCTGCCGAGAGCTCTGTGAGGACTGTGTGTTTATAATGGGTTGGTAGGTGTAACGTTAGTGATCGTAGTGTGCTGCAGTATGGATGATCAGCGCCGGAGGAAACTCACCTTCTTCACCATCGGACTGATTTTCCTGCTCAGCGGAATAGAATACGGTCAGTTTAACATTTACTATCCAACCATTTAAGTTAACTACACCCCCACCAGTCAACACCTTTCACTCTATTATACACATCTGTCTGTCTGTCTGTTTGTCTGTCTATCTATCTATCTAGTCAGAAACAACACTCTCTTTATTACAACATCTCTAAAGCTCTCCTGCTGGGAGTCTAGTGTTATTTATAAGCAGTGCTTGTTAATGTTGAATCAGATAAGCTGGTGATGAACGAACCATATATATTTGTACATTTACCTCACTTTCAAGAATGCTTACTTTAACCCTTTAACAGGCCAGGATTTTTGTCAATTCTCTGCCTGATATTACACACCTACACTCTTTCCTAAACTTCATTTTAAAGTCAGTATTTTCCTAAATACAAATCAAACAGTTCATGTCCTCCAAACCTTTTGTTTCGTTACGTTTGTCTAGTTTTTGTCTATTTTCAAACTTGCAGAATTTCGGGTTATTTCTGTTACTGATCTGTTATTATTAAGTGCAGTAGACAGAGAACAGACATCTTCTGCAAGAAAAAGGGTTTTGTGCATTTACCCTCATAGTACGGTGGCCGAGAAAGCCCAACGCAGTGCAAATTGAAAAGCGCTGCAAAAGCACAAAACACATCCATCAAAATTACAACACAGGCGCAGCAAATAGAAAAACGCGCTGCAAATAGAAAAACGCGCTGCAAATAGAACCACAACACAACGGAAGTGAGTCACAACACAACGGAATTTTCCCGGGGGACCTTAAAAGATACTGTACCAGCTAAGCTGCGTCTTCAGTAACGTCTCGGACTTCACTATGTGTACAAAGGACAATAAGTGGCAAACAAGGCGTTTTGTGAAGCAGAACTTTTAATAATATGCACACAACCGTGGTAATCACAGGTAATAAACATAACTTACTTTTCAGAAGCTTGTTTGCCACTTATTGTCCTTTGTATACAGCTGGTACAGCATCTTTTAAGGTCCCCCGGGAAAATTCCGTTGTGTTGTGACTCACTTCCGTTGTGTTGTGGTTCTATTTGCAGCGCGTTTTTCTATTTGCAGCGCGTTTTTCTATTTGCAGCGCGTTTTTCTATTTGCAGCGCGTTTTTCTTTTTGCAGCGCGTTTTTCTATTTGCTGCGCCTGTGTTGTAATTTTGATGGATGTGTTTTGTGCTTTTGCAGCGCTTTTCAATTTGCACTGCGTTGGGCTTTCTCGGCCACCGTATCATAGCCTGTATATGTAAGGAGTTAAATAAACTCCCTTTGATTCATTTAAAGTTTTCCTAAAGTTCATTGGGCGGAGCCTTTTTTTGGACACACCCCTACATTGTAAATCGGAATCTGAGAGTGCATACATTTCTTATTACCAACACATGTTTTTGCACTTAAGTAAACCGGTTTGGTCAGTTTCCCAGAGAGGGACTAAACCTAGGCATATACTAGGTTTTTAAAATGCCGTGTGTTGTTTAAGACTAGGCCTAATCTCTGTCTGGGTTAATGTCCCCTAAATTCCTCCTAAATTGAATTATTAAAAATATCTGCCCTCAGTTCTTTACTGCTGTGCTGTTCATTCACTCTGCTTGTTCTGTGTTTCAGTGTGTAATAAGAATGAACCCATCTGTAAAGCTAACACTGCATTTGTCTCTTTCTCGTTTTCTCCATAGCTGTGATTTTACCCACAATATGGCGTTATCTGCAGACTCTGGACGCTCCGCCGTATTTCCTGGGGCTCGGCCTCTCTGCCTTCAGCTTCAGCGGCCTGCTGACTGGGCCTCTGTTTGGTCTCATCTCCGATAAAACACGCACTACCAAAAAGATCATATTGTTCGCCAACTGCTTCGAAATAGTCGGTGAGACCGAACTGGACTTTACATTTTAAACTGCAGGCTTAGTATTCAGTTGTAAATTTTAAGTATTATGTTCCAGATTTAGCCTAGTATACACTATACATTACTTACTTTTTTAATACTGTATACCTGTTATTTAATATTGACCATCTGTTATGAAATGGTTAGTCTCTTTTTTTAGTGTCATCAATCTTCTTTACAGTATTTTTCAGTATGCTGTTTGAACTGTCAATTATCCAGGGTATATTATGAAGTGTTCAGTACCTACCAATGAATTATTAAGTGTCTAGTAAAAAAAAACATTTAGTATATACCATGAAATATTTAATACCCACTATGAATTATTCATATCTACTATGATTTTCTTTCAGTGTACACTATGAATTATTCAGTATTCACAATGGCTTATTCAGTATCTACTTTGAGTTATTTCATGTCCACTATTACTAAATGTCCATAATAAAATAAATAGTATCAACTAAAGTGCCATATCGTATTGTATGCAATATTTTAGCCCAACATTTTTTATAAGATAAAAAAAAAAAAACTCCATATCATAATATCACAATAGTCTTGGAAGCAGTCTATTTTGTTATTTGTTTGCTATTTATTGTATTTATTTTAAATTGGTTTGAAATTAATATGCATTTCTTTAATTTCTGGTGAATGTACACAACTCTTATATTTATAGTAAAAAAACCTTATATATATAAATATAATTTTTTTGTAGTATAATATCCTAAAAATTAATAAAAAAAATGTCAATGTTTTGTCATGTCTGCTGAAATATTGTGATATTATTTTAGATCCATATCACCCACTCCTAGTATCTACCATGAAATATTCAGTATCTGCTATCGATTGCTCAGTATTCACTATAAATAATTCAGGATCTATTATGAATTGTTCAGAATCTACTATGAATTATTTTTTAGTGATAATAAATTATTCATTATCCACATAAATTACTTAGTACCTACTATGAGTTATTCAGTATCTACTTTGAGTTATTTTCAAGATCCATTATGAATTACATCATGTCCATTATAGAATTTCCAGTATCTACTATTAATAAATGATTTGTATTCACTATGAAGTAGTTAGTGTCTTTTAATTTTTTTAGTAATGGCAAGCGAATAAATTACAGTGGTAACTTATTTTTTTTTTGTGCATAGTTCTAATTTAATCTCCTTGATCTCTCTGTTTTATGTAATTTAATCCAGTTAGATTTTTTCAGTTATCACTATAACTGTGTAAAAAATACCGGTGTAACTTAATCACAAAATAAAATGAATTATTGTGGCTATGTCTAACTTAATCACCTTGATCTCTCTGTTTCAGGTAATTTTATGTATTTTATGGGATACTCTAAATGGCTTTTGCTCAGCAGTCGATTAGTTGCAGGTAAACCTCAAATCCATCCACTCTGTATTGTGTTCATAATTGTTACATTTAATGTGTTTGATTAGCTGTTATTATTTTCACAGTATTAATGTAAGAATATCTAAAAATGTTTCAACATTATTAAACGGTATTAAAATGCCATTTTAATAATTACTGGCTTTATGCAATAGAAAATCTAAAATTCTATGCCATTAATATTATTATCACTGGTTTTATGCAGTAGAACATCATTACAAAACAGTACCCAGCTCATGCATAGTAGCAGTAGCAGCTGATGTAACAGTTTTGTGCTGTTGCAGGCATCGGGACGGGTGCTGGCTCATCTATCTTCAGCTTCCTGACTAGAAATACTGTCCCTGAGGATCGCTCTACTGTTTTTGCTGCTGTGATGGCTTGCCGTCAAGCTGGCCTGTTGATCGGTCAGTATAATATGCATTAAAGAAATTGTTCAAATACAAATAAATTGAATGCACACAGTCATGCACATGCTAGTTTGGTTCTGTGGTAAAGCTACAATACTAACAAGTAATGACAATGCATGTATACCTATCAGCATGATGCTAACTGCATGCCTAAATCATCACACTCTCCTTAAACTGTGAGGAGCTGTTCAGCAATAATTGCTTACGTTAGAGGAGAGTGTGGGATGGTTGTGAAATGCAGTTAACACCATGCTGACATTGTCTGTCATGTCACTTGTAGTGCTTGAATACGTGAATACCTATTAAAATGCATTTCTATATATCTTTCTCTATATTATTACCTGTTATTTTTATGTATATTAATTGTTAAATATGATTCTCCTTGTGATCTGCTGCAGGTCCAGCATTTAATATCTTCCTGAGGCTGTGTGACTTCCAGCTCGGGCCTTTTATAGTGAACAAGTTCACAGCACCTGGGGTAACTAAATGAGTCACATATACTGAACATACCCAACTGTTCAAAAGTTTAGAATCACTTTCATATTCACATCATATTAAAAATTGCAAAATCATAGTCTTCATGAATGCATACATACAGGCTTAGCCCCTTATCAGGCAGGCATTTTTAAACATTTTCTGCCTGATATTACATGTCTATATCTAAAGGGTTTGTATTATATATGAAGGTTTCATGTTTGATAAGAAACCTTACTGAAAATCCTAGTTGAGATTGTGATAGAAAATATGTAAAAAATCTGCAACGGTCAAAATATAATGAATAAAAATCATAAAATTCATTTTAAAATCAATATTTTGCTGAATACAAATCTAACGTGTTCTCCAAACCTTTCCTAGTGTTTTGTTACAGTTGTCTAGTTGTCTATGTCTATATTAAAATTTAAGAATTTAGGGTTGATTCCTTTGATATTAATCTGTAATTATTAAGTGGAGAAGACAGTGGACAGGCAAATTGTCCTGTATAGGGCTGGGTATTGAAATTGGATTCCTAAAAAAGGCACAGAACGAAATGTCTCGCTACTACCTCGTACCGAAAGGTCTAAAACAATTTGATGCCTGTTTTTGATATGAAGTTTGAGCGAGGTAAAAACAACCGCACACAAGCACACGCAGAAACACGGAGAGCATTTTTGCAGTGGTAATAATTTAAATTGTCACACTGCCGCTGTGCTAAGATCTCAGGCGTTTGCTGGCTCTCATTCTATCTCACTCTGAAAAATGGTTTGTATCACCTGAACTTGTGGCCTGTAAAAAGGCCGGGGAGAGGTAGAGGTATTTGTGTGTAAAGTAGGGGTGGGCCATATGGCCCTAAAACAATATCAAGATATTTCATGGTATTTTCGCGATACCAGTACTCTTGGCAATATGACGAAATACTGAACTAAATTTTTGTTTTGAAGAAAACACTACTGCAACAAAATGAATTTTTTTTTTTTTTTTTTTTTTTGCATACGATATGGTATGGCACACCCTTAACTGAGATTTAAGAAAATACAAGAAATAATCAGATTTGTAACAGAAGTCAATGGTCCAGAATGTCATGGTACTAATAATGCACTCCAAATATCTCCATATATCCAGGATTAAAGTAAAATAAATAATACTGGACAGATATATACTGTCTCTAGTAGATATAAAATGTGAAATGAGAACAGTGTGATTTTTTTTTCTTTTGCTAAAAACAGCAAAACAGTAGAACCCTGATGTGATAATTAGAGGTAGGTAATATGACACGATATTTCAGGGTATAATATCGTACACGATATTGAAAAATTTTGCCGATATTATCGTATACGATACGATATGGCGCACCCCTAATGTAAAGTCACAAATAGTTCTATTTTTGTGTGCTTTTTTAAATACTTAAATTGTGTGCTCTAACTGAGTGTTTTATGGGACTGACACTTCCTCTTGGATAATATCCACACATTTCTATTATGTAGGGTTCAGAGGTTCATCAACGGCCACAGTAACCAAGTTGTTAGATGTCAGGTCTTAATTTTTGGGATAAATGTTGCTGATCAGATCATGAACGGCCACAAAAACCTAGCTGTTAGGTGTTGGGTCTTCATGTTTGGGTTAAATGTTGCTGATCAGATCAAAAATAAACACACTGTAAACCTATACGTTGTTTGAACTCAAATGATTTAAGTCTGTTTTACATAAAATTGAATATTTCTAAACAATACTCAACTAGTTTGAGTTAGTTGAACATTTGTGGGCACATATATAAATTCAAACTAAGATCTTTAAGTTGAACCAACTTATAATAACTGAGTTCAGTCTGTTGCCATTGGCAGCTTCTTTTCCATTGGCTTCTGTCACAATCTATTTGCATACTGGGTGTGTTCTACAGTTTCTGACTAACACTCACCATCAGTGTGTAGTACTTTCCCCTGGGCTACCTTAGAAATAAATCAACTTCCCCTTTAGTGATAATAACTTGATGTTCTAAGTTATGCTAACTTAAGTTTTCATTACCCATTACTTCAAAATTCTCCAAAATATCAAGTAAATTCTAAATACTTATCTGGGCTTACATTGCACAGCAACCTAGCTGTCGAGTGGAGAAGGCTACTAATTTTTTATGTAGGTAATAGCGAGTGAGTAAGTGGGAGAGTAAAGTATAGGAGATGGGAATGGATCCTATGTTTAACCCCTGATGTTAGGTACAAGATTTATCATGTGAAGAAATGTACTGGTGCTTATGCTAACAATTGCTTAATAATTACTTTATCAATATTTAGTTAACTCTTAAATAATCAGAATAATGTGTGTGCAGCGTCTTACAAAACAGCCAGTAAACTCAACATTGCAACATTGTCATGTATAATTAAATGTTCTGTACTTGTGACAGAGAAGTGAGTAAGGGAGGGAGTCATGGGTATAACATTGAATTGCATTAATAAAATGTGTGCTGAATATTTTCTAATAACACTATAAGAGATACGCCGTGACTTAAAGTAGCAGTTGCAGAAGTTTTCTAACTTTCCAGTAAATAGGCTAATTGTGTTCGTGTAAGGGGTACTGAGTGTTCTACAGATGTAAGAGGTCGCAGGTTCGAACCCACGCTCATGCAGCTTTGCCATCAGCTGCCGGTGCTTAGAGGGAGCACAATTGGCTCTGCTCCCTCTGGGGTGGGTAGATGGCGCTCTCTCCCCATCACACTTAAGGTGGCGCTGGGCGGCACGAGGCGTCTGTGAGCGGATGAATCGGAACCTAGCCGCTGTGCTTTCCTCCGAGCGTGCTAGCTGCTCAGGCAATGATTCATCAGCAGCAACTCGAAAAAAGGGGTGATTGACTTCACACGTGTCGGAGGAGGCGTGTGCTCGTCCGCATCCTCTTAAAAATCTTAAAAATTGGAAGTTGTATCCAGGGATCCCTGCTTTAATAAATAAAATAAATAGCTATATTGCTGAAGATCAAGAATCCTGTCTCTCTATACATTACTCTATTTCGGGCTTCCATCAAAAAAATCCAGGGGGAACGCACAGAAGGGGGGAGTGCGGTTTTCCCAACAATTATCTTCCTGTTTTATGATACTGTTGATGCTGAATAATGTATATTATACCTGTTAAATTATCATCCACCCAGAGCATACATTCAGTTTAGGTATGGAACTCCCTGTATACTTTTTTTTGAGTAATGTTAAAAAAACATATGTGTTTATATGTATTTGTGCAGATTTTTATGTGCGGGCTGTGGCTGCTGCTCCAGTTGGTGGTCCTGCTGATGTACTGGGACTTCCCCGAGCCAGCCAGCAGGGGGTCGAGGGAGGATAAGCAGCAGCAGGAGGATGGAGAGGATGAGGAGGATGAGAATGATGAGAATGATGAAGTTCGGCCACTGGTCCACCCTCACGAACTCACTGGCTCGTACGGAACGGTCTCCATCCCTCCTCCCAGAATACCTACGGTTGCTAACGGCAACTTGCCCCGGCGCTCACCATCCCCACCTGAACAGAGTCACTCCAGCCCGTTCAAGCGGTTCAGCGCACGCCGCGGTGAGAAATAGGGTGCTAACCAGTTAAAAATATACAGTTCAGGCCAGAAGTTTAAACACCTTCTCTCTTTTAATGCATTCTCACTGAAGGCATCAAAACTATGAATGAACACGTGGAGTTTTATGTACTTAACAAAGTTGTTTATATTCTAGTTTCTTTAAAATAGCCACCCTTTGCCCTGATTACTGCTTTGCACACTCTTGGCGTTCTTTCAATGAGCTTCAAGAGGTGGTCACTTGAAATGGTTTTCCAACAGTCTTGAAGGAAGGAGTTCCCAGAGGTGTTTAGCACTTGTTGCCCCTTTGCCTCCTTCACTCTGTGCTCCAGCTCACCCCAAACCATCTGGATTGGGTTCAGGTCCGGTGACCGTGGAGGTCAGGTCATTTTTTGTTAAGTACATAAAACTCCACATGTGTTCATTCATAGTTTTGATGACTTCAGTGAGAATCTACAATGAAAATAATCTTGAAAATAAAGAAAACACATTGAATGAGAAGGTGTGTCCAAACATTTGGCCTGTACTGTAGATGGCAACGTAACTTATGTGTGGGAAGACGGTATTGAGTAATGTCAATGTGCTGTTTACTTATTTCTGTACTTATTTATCTATAGAGTTTCTAAGAGAGGAGGTGGTGGTGCTGCTCACAGCGCAGTTTATTACACTGTTCAACCAGACGGCACTAGAGGTGAACACACACACACACATGTAAAACTTGTTGTTCTTTACACAGAGTCAAAATTCATGATGAATGGGTCAATAGAATCAATAGAATGCTCCAAAATTACGTGAGATAAAATCTTTTTGCATTGAATGTCATTTAAAGATTTTATTTTCCTTTTTCTTTAACATCAACACTAAACTTATGGTTGGGTGCTATCCACTTTCATTCTTGTCAATAGGGCTGCAACGATTAGTCCATATAATCGACAATGTTGATTATTTAAATTTGTCGACCATAAATTTTATTGTCGACTAATCGTTCATTTGTAACAGTACCGCATTACACAAAGTGCTGGGGACAGAAGCTTAATGGGAGATGGGTAAATGTTTTGCTCACACAGTTTACAATCAACTTAGTTTGTGTCTCCAGAAGTCTCCAGATTACATATTTGATCACTAAATATCAGTACTCTCCATGTTTAAATAACATTCAGATATTTAAATGCCATTTAAATCTCATGTTCTGCTGTTTCTATCGTTTTTAGTGATGGCAGAAATAATTGTTGACTAATCGAAAAAAGAATCGTCATTGATTTGTGTAAGCTGCGCTGGAGAAAAAAAAAGATTAAATACAAATTTCACTTTGTTTACAGACTAGGTGAACACTGCATATACGTTTAAGTGTTTTTAAATGTTTTCATTGATCTAATTGAGGCTCAAATCACACATGTTTAAGAGATAAATCTCTAAGTCTGTGCACACAGTTGTTTGAATGATCTCAGGAAGGTTTTGAGGCACACCTTGCAGACTTCTAGATTCAGGTTTAGTGGCTTTTTGCCTTTGATTTGAACAGAGAACATCGCTAAACTAACAACTATGATGGCCCTAAAAACTATGTTTTTCCCCCCTACATGAGAATGATATCAAATTTAGTGAGCACTCTTACACTGTGAATGAACGAGCTGCTGTATTTTTATTTGTATTAATTAGATACAGAGCAGAAATTTGGCACATCAGACATGTCATATATATAAAATATATCTGCTCTCATTTGGAAATACTATTAAAATATTTAATATGGATACCATTATACCTTCCAACTTTAAATAAGCTAATACTATTCTGTAATACTGTAGTATGTTACTATACTATGGTACTAGTACTAGTATATAACTATACTATACTTTTGTCATTTTAGAAACATTCAATACAGTGCAAAATACACACATACTCATTTTATTTTATTTTATTTTTTCGCCATACAGTAGAACAGACAATATAAGCACCACAACACTGAACTAGATTTCAATCACATCTACAGTATGTTTCCCATCAGCCTGTGTCTAAACATGTCTAAGCTGTTGTGAATGTACCGTATGTGGTACTTGCGTATTGTTTTCTTTGGAGATCTAAATTGTTACAGTATGTGATGCTACCTCCACCATGTTTGGCAGCTGTACTTTAGCCTGGCATGCTATAAGAGACTGATGTAAAGGCATGTTCTGCTGGAAATGTTCATTGTCTTTTCTCTCTCCGCTAACAGACGATGGTGACTCCACTGACTCAGAAGTTCTTTAACTTTGGCGAGCTGGAGAACAGTATAATGTACTGTGTGTGCGGAGTGGAGGTGATCGCAGGGTTCGTGTTTGTGCGCTGGCTGAGCCGCAGGGTGGCAGAGAGGGTGGTGCTGGCCATCGGTTTAATCCTCTGCAATATCTCCTGCGTGTGGTGCCTCATCTTCCTCGCAAACCCCCAGGGTGCAGTACACACTTATTACTGACCAGCTTTCATTTGTTTAATGTCCATTCGTTACGGGCATGGTCAAAAAATGGATTATATGAAAGTGGTGGGAGAGGAATGATGATTTAGAGTTAAGAGAACTGTGCTGTGCTGTTTTTCTGCTGTAGGTGGATTCCCGTGGCAGTTAGCGGAGTTCATTATTGGAGTTTTCCTGCAGGTTTTGGGTCTCCCTTTTGTAGCTGTGGCCCAAGTTTCCCTCTTCTCTAAAATCACAGCAGAGAAGACTCAAGGTAATATAAAAGAATTAGGTACATTTAATGCAGGGGTGTCCAAACTACGGCCCGCAGGCCATTTGCGGCCCGTTTCCTTTTTTGGAGCGGCCCGCGAGGTATTTTAGAAATAAAATGAAAGTTGGCCCGCTGTTAAGCAGGTTTTTACAATGTGAGATTCAAAGTTTGAACACTAGGTGTCAGAAACGGGCCAAAGAGTCTAAAAGCAGAGAGTGTGCACACTTCTAGCGCAGAAAAACGGGGCAAAAGAGTCTAAAAGCGGAGAGGGTGCGCATTTCTAGCACAGAAAAACGGGGCAAAAGAGTCTAAAAGCGGAGAGGGTGCGCATTTCTAGCACAGAAAAACGGGGCAAAAGAGTCTAAAAGCGGAGAGGGTGCGCAGTTGTAGCACAGAAAAACGGGGCAAAAGAGTCTAAAAGCGGAGAGGGTGCGCATTTCTAGCGCAGAAAAACGGGGCCAAAGAGTATAAAAGCAGAGAAGGTGTGCATTTCTAGCGCAGAAAAACGGGGCAAAAGAGTCTAAAAGCGGAGAGGGTGCGCAGTTGTAGCGCAGAAAAACGGGCCAAAGAGTCTAAAAGCGGAGAGAGTGCGCATTTCTAGCGCAGAAAAAAAAAAGTTGCCGTAATTAAGGAGTTTAATATTAAGAGACATCATGAAATTAAACATCAATTTGAAAAATCTTAGTTTACACAACACTGTCAAAGATAAAGATAGTTAGTCATGTAAAATGGTGTGTAAATGAAATAATCAGGAAAAAAAGTATTATTTAAAGTGGTATATTTCATTATTTGTTTTATTACAGAGTCTGTGGCCCGTGACTTCAAATATATTTCTCCTTCTGGCCCCCGACAAAAAGGTTTAGACACCCCTGATTTAATGCATAAGGTTCTCTAACTATAGAGTTATACCTTTTAATATTGGGCAAAATACTAGGATGATAGGATAAAGAAAACACACTGCACTGTGCAGAGGTGTAAGACCCCTAAATGTATTTTTTTTTAAACTAGGGCTGAGTGATACCATGATATTTAAATAAATTTGTATCATGACATTTAAAGAAATATGCATTATTAGCATTCTAATTAAATGCTGCAGTTACTTATATCTATGATAATTTAAATATTAAGTTAATATGTTACAATATTTTCAGGATAATCTTCCCACGATAACGATGATATTATGGTACTGTAATTCTGCAACATATCACAAGGCAATTATCTAAGATGCTTCACGACATCTGTGTTGATAAAAAGGATAAAATACTCCTAAAAAAAAAAACTACAAGAATTATTTCAGATTTATTTATCATATTTTTCGATTTATCTAAAATCCTTGAATTTTTCCAATTTCAGTGCACTTTTTAATTCAGTGCCCAATGTATGAATTCTACCAGTCAGGTTATAAGGAGCAGGAGTTAAAGTAAATTCAGTAAAGTTTCTCCAGCACCCAGGCAGCATCGTTATTAACAGTATTGTGGCTAATTGCAGCTAGCGCTGCTGCTAACCACAGCTAGCGATGCTGCTGCTAATTATGCTAAAATATAAAAAATTAAAGCTTACTGTAAGTAAATGGAAGTGCTTTATTGACCCAAATAAATCGTTTTCAGGAAAGAAATCTGTGTAGATTAACACCCAGCGCTCGTTTGACTTTGAAAGAAAATGTTAATAATATTAGTAGTGCACCATATAGTATTGTGCGCCTTGTAGTCTTTAAAATACGGTATATAGCGCTTTTTACAACAAATGTTGTCACAAAGCAGCTTAATAGGAATACAGGTCCAAGCCTCTTATGAGTAGCACCAAAGTGATAATGCCAACAGTAGCAAAGGAAATACTCCCTCATGCTAAGAGGAAATAAACTGAGAGGAAACAAGACTCAGTATGAGGATCCCATCCTCCTCTGAGCTTAACTGTTTTAATTTTATTACACGCTGATTTATCAAACTTTCATTTGATTTGTAAAATGTTTTTTCTCAGAAATATTAATAATTTTCTTTTCTTACTGTAGCTTGCAAATAGCATCTAATAACTGTATAATTATATACTATATGACTATATTTATTTCTTATTCTTTATTTTAAGAGCATGTTTGTGTTTATGTGTGTTTGTGTGTGTTTTCAGGCTTTAGTCAGGGGGTTCGGAGGTCCATTGGTGGGTTGGCCACAATTCTGGGTCCACTCTGGGCTGGAGGTTTGACCTCTAACCTCTACGTCATGCTGGGGGTGATGATGGCTCTGCTGGCACTGCTCACTGTAAGTGTGTGTGAGGAACGTGTAAGAAACTCTGTTTATTCTCGTTATTAAAAGATTGTGTTGCCAGAATTGTGTGTGTGGCATGTATGTTTATGGTGTGGGTTTGGGAACAGAATGAATAAACAGATTTAAATGTCAGTTTGATCTTCACACACTGTGATTTTAGAGCAACACTGATCTCTGCTGGTGATTTTCTGAATATCTCCTAGATTATGATGGCCTTTTCCTACGAGCGTCTGGTGGAGCGGCCCATTGTGGAGCATGCAGACGACTCAGAGGAATGAGTTACACACAGGTACGACTTCTACTGGCAGAAACTATAAACATGAACTAAACTCAATACCATGACTGTACCAATCGAAATGAGGAAAGTAATAAATGCAAAAGTAACTAATAGTAATAGTAATATTAGGTTTATGTTTTAGGTATTTTTATTTTAAAAACGTATCAAAGACAGCATGAATAAAATATTTGTTTCTGACATTCTTTGTGGATACATTTTTGAAATTGTATTATTAATGCTTATGAATTACAAAATATTTTTTTACATTACATTACTTTGCATTTGGAGTATGCTTTTATCCAAATAATGATTTACATTAACATTAGAGGACAAAAAAAATCCAAGACAAAACATATTTTTTTGACATCGCCTAAAGGAAGCCAAAGGAGAAATAGTGACATAAAGCAGGAAAGTGGAGGGGAAGAAGGAAATGAGGTTAGAAGTAGTTAGTGTGTTAGGGGTGTTAAGAGAGTAAGTGCTCTTTAAAGAGCTCCGTCTTCAAGAGATTCTTAAAGATAGCGAGGGACGCTCCTGATCTGGTAGTGGAAGGTAATTTGTTCCACCATTGGGAACAGGTAGAAGGTAGAAGATATAAATATAAAATCAAAATCAGTATATAAATAAATCTAAATATTTTTTTTTTACTAATTAATTACTAATGAAAATAAAGAATGAATAATAGGTTATTTGTTATTTGATTTTATGTTTTTGGGTGTTGTTGATTCTTTGTCCATTTGGCTGCTATTTCTGTAAAGCTGCTTTGTGGCAGTATCCGTTTTAATTTTACTTCATTAAATTATTCTTGTTTCCAATTCTTAAAAAAAAGAATTTAGCAAAATATTTTGAATTTTTGACCTCAGTCTGTATATTAAGTATTTTAGTACAAAACGTTGTATTACTTTTTATTTTGTGCATGTTTATATAAAGAAAAAATATGCCATAATTTTTGGAATTAAATCAATAATTAAATTAAAATAATCAAAATATTTATGCTAAGAATATAAAATGTATCAAATATTAAAAATAAAATAATTAATATAGTTTATATAAAGCAAAGTTATTTAAAGGCTATTTTACACTCTTTGTGGTTCAGATTTGTATCATAACTGCTTCTTTCTCTTCTCTTTAAATTAAATTGAATTAAAATAAAAAAAATATTCAACAGTATTTTAGTTGATATTGTTTATGTGCAGTAAACATTTTAAATGTAAAGGTTACTTTTTGTTTTTTTCTATTCATATTTATTGATTTGTGGCATTGCTGTTGAAAGTGCCTTCTCTAGAACTATCTCTTTAAATAAAATAAATGTAATAAATTATGCTGAAATAATTTAAGCAGAATTAATTTAAAGATAAACTTACACTCTTTTGAATTAGGTCAGTTAGGATTAACGGACTTTTAATAAAACTGCCTATCTTTTTTAATTAAATGTAATCATAAATTATACAGTAATATTTGTGGTTTATTGCTTACATAAAATAGAAAAGTTATTTTAGTTTACATTATATTGCGTTTATATGCATTCACTTTGTCACTGTTGGAACAAAACGTTGTGTTTTATTTAAATAAATTGAATGAATAAATTATGCAACAGTTTTTATTGTGAATTTTGTTTCAATTAAGCAAAATAAATGTAAAGTTTATTTCCACTTTTATCAAATTATGCCATTATTGTTGGAACTAAAATTTATGTTTCTTTAAATGAAATTAGATGAAATTTAATGAAGTAAAAAACTAATTAATTAATTAATATTGTAAGGATGATTTGTGGCATCACTGTTGAATTACAATTTGTATGTATTTGTATGTATCTGAAATTAATAAATTAATGTATTAATATTTTAAATATTAAAATATATTACAAAATATTTTTGTATTGATTATACAGAGCAAAATAGACTTTGAATTACCTTGTCTTCTGTTGCATTAAATAATATCAGGATTTTTAATCATTAAAGTCATTTTTAAGTAAATGTGTGTATATATATATATATATATATATATATATATATATATATATATATATATATATATTATTATTTTTTTTTTATTAGGAAAGATTAAATAGATTTTGCTTTTGATATTTTCTCAAGTCTGTGCTGCTGTCCTGCTGCTGACACAGAAACACAGTGGTAAAAGAAGCACCACACTTAACACGGATGGAGGGGCAGACGGACGGACGGACGTGTCTGACAGGGAAGGCTGTGTTAAATGAATGTATTTCTGCTGTATTTCCCGTGGAAATGTAACGAGTTGAGATGAATGTCTGAATTAAGCTGACCGTCCACTATGGGATAAACTACAGTCACACTGTTAACCTCATTTAAATGCACTGAATTCAGAATTAAGGAATGTGTCATCAGCTCTGCTGTTATTTACTTTATTTACAGTAGAGTTTCAGCTCGTATTTATGTGCATAGATGTGTTTAAAATGACAGAAACCCTTAGTTCTCAGCAGAATCTTAGTTAGTTGTGTGTGCATGGTACCATCATTTATTTTGCATCTTGGCAATACTAATAAAATCTGTTCATATAAAAAGTAATAAAAAATATTTTTTAATACACGTATAAAACATCACATTTCACTTAAGATCCAAATGTGAGGAGTTTCATTAATAATCATGATCTGATTCAGAAGTGTGATCAGTATCCTCAGTTCAGCTGTGGTGCTCTAGGGGGCGCTCTTATCCTTCATGTGAAAGGATGGATTTATGAACACATAAGAAAAACACAGAGGACAGTCCATAAACAAGCCCTTTATAAAATCCACTGAAAATCATAATGCCATAGCTTATCACTGACAATGGGATTGTTACATTTTATTTATTATTTCATTTTTATATTTTAATGAGTTGTTTTGGGTTTTTTTTAGGTTGTTTCCTTTGTAGTTTAATGTTCTGTTTGTTTTGTGTTTAAATTAAGTTAATCTTAAATTCTTACTGAACTGCTACACTATATTGCTGAAATGTCACCCCAAAAAAACATCTTTATAATTGTACAGTTGCAAGTTTTATAATAAAAATCTTACATTCTAACAACAGCATCTGAATTACTTTGATTATTTTGGAACAGTAATAAATGCCTTATTGTAGTAGTATTGATTGTTGAATAATAATAATAATAATAATATTAATAATAATAATAATAATAATAATAATAATAATAATAATAATAATAATAATAATAATAATAAATAGTATTTGTTGTTGTTATATTATTATATTATAAATATAAGTACTTTTACAGAACCTAAAAAATAATAATTCCAAACATTAAAAAATATATGTGTTCCCCAGCATGTTCAATTAATTAAAAATATATATTTAATATTAATTTTATAAATAAATGGGTGAAATTGTTTTTTTCTTTTCAAAGACAATAATAGAAAAATCAATTAGAATAAATGTAGAACACAGATATAAAAACAATATTTTTTTCTCAAATAATGAGGATTGTAAGATAACCATAGGTAATAAGAAAATAGTTTAAAGAATCACTACCTATATGATGCAATATGTATCATTTTATTACTATTATTAGTAACAAAATGAATACTAAGTTTCTTATTGAAACCAAGAAATTAATATAAATAATGTTTTTTGTACAATAATCAAGATTCATTTAATATAAAAGAATCAGTAGTAATTCAGTACATTATTTTTACAAGTATGGCAAATTCGTTTTAAAAGTAATACTATTATATTGTATTAAATTATTTATAGAATGCAACTCAATATAAAATAAAGTTTGCTTAACCGATAATAATAATAATAATAATAATAATAATAATAATAATATAATTAATTCAAAATTTATAAACCCTGCCAAACATAGAAAATGTGCTTCCACCAGCATGTTTGTTTAGTAAATTCACAATATTCCTAAATGATGTGCAGAAGAGCGTTTTTTGTTAGACAATAATATAAAAGGACAAAAGAAAAAATACAAAAAAGCACCGCAGTGATTTTTTTTCTCTAATAATGTGTATAGTGAAATAAATGATAAGAAAATATGAAAAAGAATCATTACTAATATAAAGCCTTGCATTGATTGACGAAAGTAATATTTTTATATTACAATAACAAGTTATTTATAGAATGTAATTGAACGTACCATAAAATTAAATAGTTTGCTAAATCAAGCAAGACAAACAATTACTGATAATAATAAACTGAAAATAATATTAATAATAATATTAATTAAAGCTAATATTAAGGTTTTACTGAAACCGACAAATCATAATAAAGGAAATTACAAAACATTCATAAAATAAATGTGCAGAAATATGTTTATACTGGAGGATGTGACTTATGTACAGTTTTTACATGATCTGTATATACAGTACGTCATTTGAATAGTTCAATAACACCCAATGACATATTTTTAATGAACAGTATATACAGATCAGATCTGTTAAAAGCACAGTGTGCTAAACATCATTTAATGATTTCAATTATTATTGTAATTGTACTGCATAATATTAATTACCAATTCAGTGTAGTAAGCAGAAGATGCTTTTATAACTTTATTTCAGATGTTGTAAGTTTGAGAGAAGTTTTGATAAAGTGTTGCTTGCGCTGTACCGCCGCTGACAGGCAGAGGTCGCTGTTTGTCCACGCAACACTTCGTAAATCGGCGATGGTAATCCGTGGCGTGTCGGGGGGCTCAGACTGAGGGTGGGCGACAGGGACGTTTCTGAAAGTCTGACTGGAGAGTGACGTTTCCCTTTTACGGGGGCGGAGCCAGCCGTGCGGTGGCCTTTCGGTGAACCCTGCAAATCTGGGCTGGGGGAGGGGGAGGGGGGGTGGCAGGGGAATGGAAGTGTGGCACGGAGCCAATGTTGGGGGCATTGTGGGTACACTTTAGCGGACCAGGCTGTGGCCTGCAGGAGGTATCTGACCGAACATTGACCCGCCGATCAGGGTCAGAAATTTAGAAAGAGTCACGTGACCGAGCTGGAACGATTGTCGTCGGATTGAATTCGTCCAAAAAAAAAAAAATCAGGTTACGAGACAAATAACGCTAGCAGACGCGTGAACTCTGCGTGAACTCTGGAATTACTTTTCGGGAGGGTGTCATTTATTTATTTATTTCATTTTGGAGGCGGCGTTTGTTCGGAAATCTGAAAATCTACTAAGCGAAGAACGACGACGTTACTATTTTTTTTTTTGCTAGCTCATCCGCACTGTGACCGGCGTTTGACCCCATGATGGCGGCTGCTCTGAGGATTCGATGACGACGGTGTTTGTTCTACAACCGAAAGTCGGGAGCTTATCGCGGCAACACTGACTGGCAACCGCCACCATTTTACTATATGGCCACAGAGCGTGACATGGGCTCGGACTTATTGTTCTACAGGAGAATGGCAGTACGTCGCTTTATATTTTATTTCATTATAAATTTCGATTTGTTTTTTGTTTTTGCTCACTATTTAAAAACCGACACAATCAAAAGGCTCGATTACAGTTTAATATTAGGTTAAAAAATTGACTTCATCTCATTAAAGGACAATTCTAACAATTTTTTGAGCATTCCAAGTTAATTCAGTTGAGTTAAAACATTCAGAGTGGTTAAACAATTCATTGTTGAGTCTCGAATTTCTTTACACTTTACAGTGAAGACAGATATACAAATATATCCATTTTATTTGCTGCCTAAAATCCACCAGTGACCTTGTGTTTGAAAATCCACCATTATATCAATATGCAATTTTTTGAAATATATTTTAGACCAAAAATAATTTATTATTATTATTCTGGTAAAACAGTGTGTCAGCCACTAGGCAGTGTATTAAATACTTTTCTTTTTTTATCAAGGTAGGTAGTGATATAGTGCCTGTAATTTCACTGTAGTACTGTTTCTGCTTTTTTATTAGTTATATTGTGACACAGTACTCATATTTTTACTATAGTATAGTTTCAACTGTGAGTTAGATTTGAGATGCACTACCTATATATTCTTTATAGTACAAATATAGTACAATAATAGTACAAGTAAAATATTTTAATTGGGTTAGATTGTGATAAAGCTCCCGTACTTTAACTTAAGTATAGTTTATAGTCTTTGTATTACAGTTTTTCTCCATTGGTTTGGCTCATTTCTTGAAACTGAGATGACATTCTCAAAATAACATGGACAAATTCCCAAACTAACTTGCAGTTTCTCATAACAGAATGGCATTTCTCATTGCTTTCATCACATTTCAAATGCTTTGTACATGTCTCAAGCACTTAGTACATCTTTGCAAAT
This sequence comes from Astyanax mexicanus, assembly GCF_023375975.1. Classification (NCBI taxonomy): domain Eukaryota; kingdom Metazoa; phylum Chordata; class Actinopteri; order Characiformes; family Acestrorhamphidae; genus Astyanax; species Astyanax mexicanus. The sequence goes on along the minus strand of NC_064423.1, from coordinate 25,640,429 downwards.
GGTTTTGTACAAGTAGCCTACACTTAACACAATCATCCTACATTTAGTACATTTTCCAAAAGAATGCATCTTGTTGATCTATCTTAATTGGTTAGTTCTCAGTGTAATGGTTGTTCTCTTCAAAACATGTCAGCACAATTTCATCATATAAGTCATCATCTGCAGAATAGTCTGCTCAATTCTCAAAATGAGTTAAGAAATTGTAATACAATACAGAACACATATTTTGGAACATTTCATAAATTCATTACAATCAGGTGAGTAGGTAACAGGTGAAAGCAGGTTTTGACGAAAATGAGTGTCCCACATTACTGGTGACCAATCCATCAGTTTGTTGTCTATTATTTTGAATGCTGGCATTGCTCTATATACAGTGGATATAAAAAGTCTACACACCCCTGTTCAAATGCCAGGTTTTTGTGTTGTAAAAAAATTAAAGCAAGACAAATAATTTCATAAATTTTTTCACATTTAATGTGACCTATAACCTGTACAATGCAATTGAAAAACAAACATAAATCTTTACAGCGAAAAAATATAAAACAAAAAACTTAAAATCACCTGGTTAAATACATATAACTAATACTTTGTTGCAACATCTTTTGCATTTATTACAGCACTCAGTCTTTTTGGGTAGGAACCTATCAGCGTGACACATCTTGATGTGGCAAAATTTGCCCACTCTTCTTTGCATAACTGCTCAAAATCTGACAAAATGTGAGGGCATCTCCTGTGCCCAGCCCTCTTCAGATTACCCCACAGATGTTCAATGGGATTCAGGTCTGGATTCAGGCTGGGCCATTCCAAAGCCTTAATCTTATACCGCTGAAGCCATTCTTTTGTTGATTTAGATGTGTCCTTTGTGTCATTGTTGTGCTGAAAGATGAAGTTCTTTTTCATCTTCAGTTTTCTACCAGAGGCCGAAGGTTTTTGCCAATACTGACTGGTATTTGGAACTGTTCAAAATTCCGTCCACCCTGAATAAAGCCCCATGCTGCCACCACCATGCTTCACTGTAGGTATGCTGTTCTTTTGGTGACGAGCAGTGTTGCTTTTGCGCCTAATATACCTTTTGGAATTATGTCCAAAACGTTTAACCTTGGTTTCATTAAACCATAACACATTTTCCCACATGCGTTTGGTAGATATCAGATGAATTTTTGGAAAATTAAGTAGAGCTTAGATGTTTTCTGGATGTTTGTTTTGCACAGACATATGAAGAAGTCGGCAGATTGTTGTCACATGTACTACACAGCCAGTACTTGCCAGAAATTCTTGCAGCTCCTTCAGTGCTGCTGTCGGCCTCTTGGCAGCCTCCTTGACCAATTTTCTTCTTGTCTTATCATCAATTTTTGTCAAATGTCTTGTTCTTGGTAATGTCTTGTTGTGCCATGTTTTCTCCACTTGATGATGACAGTCTTCAAAGTGTTCCATGGTATATTTAATGACTTTTGTAGCCTTCACCTGACTGATATCTATGAATAATGAGATACCTCTGATGCTCTGGCATCTCTTTGTGGACCATGGCTTGTGCTGAAAGATGTGGCTACAAAAATATCAGGACAAGCCTACTAGAACAGTTAAACTTTATTTGGAGTTGATCAGAGGCACTTTAATTGTTGACAGGTGTGTGCTGACTCCAATTTAAAGTGAGTTTGAAGGTTATTGGTTAAATTTGAACACAGCAACACCCCTAGTTATAAAAGGGTGTGCATACTTATGCAACCTCAATATCTCAGTTGTTTATTTTTACTTCACCTCCCTGAAAGATTTCTGTTTGTTTTTCAATTGCATTGTACAGGTTATAGGTCACATTATAGGTAGAAATTATTTGTCTTATTGTAATTTTTTTTACATCACAAAAACCTACCATTTGAACAGGGGTGTGTAGACTTTTTCTATCCACTGTATACATCTTGGCCTGGTGCTAGTTCTTGGTGCTAGTCCTGTGATTATATAACGATGATATAGTCCTGTGATGATATAATGATCATATAGTCCTGTGGCGATCAGTGTAGAGGATGGCTCAGGCATTCTTCCCACAGTGCATTGCTAAAGAACATATCAGATGCAATGTTGATGAGAATTTATGGCCAAACAGACTGCAGCGGATGGATGGCCAGGAAGGTGATGGAGAGAGGGGAGTGACACAGAGTAGTCAGAATGTTACTGTATTGCATTTGTGATGCTTGACTATTTTTTTACCTACTGTAATGTATTTTGTTTTGTTTTTGCAGGTTTTTGTAATTTGTATACATAGTATATTTGATACATTTTCCTTAGTATTTTCTTTTCTTTCTACCTACAGTAATGTGTAAAGATGTACTTGTAAATAAAAATAGTTACAATTTCCTCAGCAGAAAGAGTGCAGTGTGTGTGGTGTGAACATTGTATTCCTTTAGCTAGACCTCTGCCATAAAGACAAAACATCTAAGCATTTTGACTTGCAGTACTTACACAATGCCAAAGGGACAATGCATTTTGGGGGCACTGATGATTTGTGTGAGAAAGGAAATCAGTTTTGACACATGGGTAAACTGTTTTTGGAGCGATATGAGCAGTGATGAGGATCCATGTAGTTGTGCTGCACCGTCCAGTTTATTTTGACAGATGGACAAAATTAATGAAAATGTGCCAAAGCAATTGAGAAGGATCTATGCCATTTTTATGGTACTGACTATTTATATGGGAGAAAGACTTCATTTTGAAGCAAGAATGAACGTTTTGGGAGACATATGACATTTTGCTGGTTATCTGAAGTGTTGTGAAGAACTGTAAGTCTGTTTGGCCAATTTACCTTTTAGTTATAGGAATGTCATCTCAGTTTCAAGAAATGAGCCAAACCAATTGAGAAAAACTGTAAGATAGATAGATAGATAGATAGATAGATAGATAGATAGATAGATAGATAGATAGATAGATAGATAGATAGATAGATAGATAGATAGATAGATAGATAGATAGATAGATAGATAGATAGATAGATAGATAGATAGATAGATAGATAGATAGATAGATAGATAGATAGATACTTTATTGATCCCCGAGGGGAAATTCTAGAGGATATAAATAAGATGCACACTAGATGTGTGTAGTAGCACAGAGACGATAAATAAATGTAAAAAAAAAAAAAATCGAAAAACACACAAAGAGACGAAGCTACTGGAACTGGCAGCCACTCACGTCGGCGCCGAGTACAAGTGAAAGATTGCAATAGAGTATCCATACTTTCACTATAGTACACTTTCTGCTCTTTTAATTGAGTTAGATTATGATACAGTACCCATACTTTCACTATAGTACACTTTCTGCTCTTTTAATTGAGTTAGATTATGATACGGTACCCAAACTTTCACTAAAGCACAGTTTATCTATTGCAGTCTATTGGAGTTTCACTTTAGTTCAATTCCTGCTCTTTAAATCAATATTGATTGTGATACAATACCCATACCTTTACTATTGTACAGTTTCTTTGAGTTAATTGACTTAACATTTCCAATACTGTTGTTATATTTTATTTTCTGCTCTTTTGTTCGAGATAAATTGTGAAAAAGCACCCATACTTTAGCTTTAGTTTAGTTAATAGTCTTGTAATTGAGTTAAATTGAGAAGAAATTCCTGTACTTTCACTATAGGTCAGTTTCTATGCCCTGTTAATTGAGTTAGACTGCAAGACAGTATCCATAATTGCACGATTGTAGTTTATCTGCTCTTCTAATTGAGATAAATTGCAATAGAGCATCCAAACTTTTACTTTATTATAGTTATAGTTTTCTAATTTAGTTAGATTGCAATAGAGTATCCATACTTTCACTGTAGTATAGTTTAAATCTTCGGATTGAGTTAGACTGCAATATAGTACCCATACTTTTATTATATTATAGGCTATAGTCTTCTAATTGAGTTATACTGCAATAAAATACCTATACTTTTACTATAGTATAGTTTGTTGTCTTCTAATTGAGTTATACTGCAATAAAATACCTATACTTTTACTATAGTATAGTTTGTTGTCTTCTAATTGAGTTAGACTGCATTAAAGTACCCACACTTTCACTATAGTATAGTTTTTAGTCTTTTATTTAAGCTAGATTGCAAAAGATAGTTAAGTTTATCATCTTCTAATTAGATTATATTGAGATAAAATACCCATACTTTGACTATATAGATTCTAGGCTCTGTTAATTGAGTTAAATTGAGTAATACATTATTTATACTTTCAATATTGTAGTTTCTGTGCTCTTATTATTAAGCTTAATTGTCAAACAGTTTTCATAACAGTCTCTGCCCTTTAAATTGAGTTAGATTGTTAGACTGCACCCGTATTTTACTGTAGTACAGTTTCTCTGCAGTGTTTTATACTGAAATGTACGCGTGAACACTCTAATCTGGCTGTTCGTGTGGTGCTGGTATGAAATATTCAGGTCGTACAGTGGTGTGAGGAAATCACAGTAATCTCTTAGCAAAAGCGCTCAGATATAAATGGCCTTGAGCTTGAAAATTGTGAAGTGGACGAGTGTCAGAACCTCAGGAACACTCTGGAGAGTGTTTAATAATACACACGTCCCTGCCCTGAGTGTGAGGTGTAAGATTCAGTGAAAGGCCGTGCGAGAAGGTGTGCGTGCGTGTTCGAGGGGGGGCTTCGAGTAATGGAAGTGATAATGGCTCTGCAGGGTCCAGCCGAGCGACAGGAAGCCAGCGAGTGTCGCTAAGAACAGAAAGTCTGAAAGCGAGGGGACGGAGAGTGGCGTTTTAGAAGATCCTCTTTGATGCTGCTAAAGGTTAACGTCCGCTTTCGGTTGTTTGTGTGCGATGTTGTTTGGGTCGGTTCTGTGCTGACTGAGTGCCTGACATTTGAAGAACTTTTTTCGTGGTTGTCCGGGAGACTGGTCTTTTATTCACTAATGTCAGGTGGACACCACGCAACTTTCAGTATCTCAGATTCGCAGTACTGCTCATGACGTTAGTCATCTGTGATCTGTTATCTGGATGTAGCGAAGTTTGCATTGTACAAGAGATCACAGAAAAGCCTCACATTCACCACCATACTTCATCCATCTAAACAAAATAATAAAAGCCTTTTTTTTGTTTCTAAGCTTCATTAGCCTAATATATTGGGTGGCACGGTGACAGTTTATCATGTTCGCCTCCCGGTGCTGAGGTACTCGATTCAATTCCCTCTCTGGTTGAGGTTTTTTATATTTAAAGTGTTTTCTCTAGTTACTCATCAGGTAAATTGGATTGTGTAAATTACCCAGAAAAATGATACTGTTAAAACATACTGTTATTTGTATACATGAACAGATAAAAGCTTGTAAAATTACAGTAATTCACTGTGGAGAAAGATTACAGCATATTACTGTATAATAACAATAGTATAACAGCTTTTTTTTGTATGTTTTGGCAAAAATAAATACATTATACAACTTTAATTATTCTTCAAAAATATCCATATATATACTTTACATATTTGGGGATTTAGTTGCAAATAAAGTACTGTAAAATTATAGCTATCCATTCACTGTTAAGAATTTCTTTCTAAATTAAAAGTAAAATTCTGGTGAAAGAGACACTGCAGTTCTCATCCAGCATAAAGTCATGCTTTGCAGTAAAGAACATGGCAACTTGCACTTACAACCTACAACACTGTGGCTAGGTGCTCAACTATCACATAACATATACCTGCCCAAGGAAAGGAAGCCTGGTATAGGCAAGAGTGCACAATAATGGTAAGTTTGGGGTGGGGGACACACCCATTATGCAAATAAAGAATGTCTGAGGCCAATAGGATTTTAGATGTAAGGTTATATTAAGATAATATTTACTCAAAATATGGAGTAAACTCTGTCCAAACAAATCGAGTGCAAATTGTTGCTTCTATGTAAAAAAAAAAAAAAAAAAAAAAATCAAAAACCAAAAAAACATTTTGATGAAACTGGCTCTCATCAGGACTGCCCCCAAGAAAGGAAGAGCAAGAGTAGTGTAGTAGTAGCTTCACTCATTGGCCATTTCTTTTAGGAACATCTACATTGTGCTTTCACTAACTGGCCTCTTTAATAGAAACACCTACTTAGTAGCTTCACTTACTGGCAGCTTTATTAGAAACATCTACCTTGTAGCTCCAATAACTGGCCACTTTTAGAGTATTAGAAACACCAATTAATAGCTACAATTATTGGCCAATTTCTTTCATCAGAATGAACTATTTATTAGATTATTTATTAATTAATCTTGTTGCTTCATTTATTTGCCACTTTATTAGAAACATCTACCTTCTAGCTACACTTAAAGTTTGAAAAATGGGAAGTAAACTCTGTCCAAGCAAAGTGAGTGCAAATTGTTGCTTCTATGTAAAAAAAAAAATCAAGAACTTTGAAAGTATCCTCAAGTGCTGTCTCAAAGACCACCAAACAAACATTTTGATGAAACTGGCTCTCATCAGGACTGCCCCCAAGAAAGAAAGAGCAACAGTCTTAGTATCTCCACATATTAGCCATTGTATTAGAAACATCTAGCTTGTGCTTCCACTAACTGGCCTCTTTAATAGAAACACCTACTTAGTAGCTACCCTTATTGGCCCGTTTCTTTATCATTTATTTATTATCTTGTTGCTTCACTTATTTGCCACTTTATTGGAAACACCTACTTTCTGGCTACACTTATTGGTAACTTTGAAGAACTTTGAAAGTATCCTCAAGTGCAGTCTCAAAAACCACCAAAACATTTTGATGAAACTGGCTCTCATCAGGACTGCCCCCAAGAAAGAAAAAAAAACAAAAACAAGAGTTACCTCTGTTGCACAGGATAAGTTCATTTACATGATTTATTGTGTACACGGAGTGTACATTTGACTGGTACTGTATTCTGTACTTGGCTGTGTAAACTGTATAGGACTATAAAATAAAGCAGTTTTTTTTTACTCTGATTGTACTGGATCGTCACTGTTTATTTTTTAATGAGTTTCAGCGTGCCTGGACCACCCTGTTACACCACATAATTATCTAATTATGAGATTTCAATATGTTAATTATCTGAACAATGTTTCAGACCTGTTGGGCTGTGGCAGCACGCTCCAGTTAGCTCTGTGTGTTAGTTGTTGGGGTTAAGTGGGGGGGGGTTAAATCGGGTGGACACGGCCGCCGCATCCTCTGGCGTGAGAGAGGCTCTCTGTAAATAGACTGACCTCTTGTTTTGTGTTGTGTTCTTTTATTTGTCTCGCGCATTTCCAGCAGGATGCCCCGTTTCCTGCCCGCACTGCCGGGCCTCTTTCATCACTACCTGCCCAGTGGGCATGACAACAGGTGGCAGCTGCGAAGGCCTTGACACTGGAGCACATTAGCAAACCAGCTTCCTCCAACTACGCCAGCAAAGCTGTCTGAAGGCCAGGAGCAGAAGATACACTCTCCCAACCCCCCCCCCTTATCCCTCCCTCGCTGTACCTCCCTCTTCCACCCACCGATTGGCCCGTAGGTTGGGGGATTAGCGCTCCATCTGTGTGAGCGGCGGCGGCGGCGGTAAGCCTGAGGGGTGGGGGGTGTTGGGGGGCACGCTCTGCGCCGCTCAGTTTGTTAACCCTGATTAAACTGATGTGGCGCTGCTCTAAGAAACAGTGTGAAAATCAAACGCCCCCCACGACCTACTGACCCGCTACTGAACCCAGCATAACACGCTCAGAGACAGAGGAGGAGGAGGAGAGAGAGAGAGAGAGAGAGAGAGAGAGAGAGAGAGAGAGAGCGAAAGAATGACAGAGAAAAAATAGAAAAGAAAGAGATAGAGATACAGAAGAATGAAGGATAGAGAGATAGGGAGGAGAGAGTGAGAGAGCGAGCAAAAGAATTATGAAAATAGTAAGAGAGTGAGAGAAAAAAGAATAGAAAGAATATAAAAGAGATAGATAGAAGCAAGTAAAGACTGACAAAAGAAAGAAACAGAGAGGGCAAATAGGCGACTAGAAAGAGCGAGAGAGTAAAAGAGGAAAAAAGAAAAGAGAACAAGAAAATGTGATAACGTGAGCAAACAAGTACAGAAAACAGAGAAAAATAAGGGATAGAGGTACAGAAGAATGAGGGATAGAGAGATAGGGAGAAAACAGGGAAAGAGTGAGCAAAAGATAAAAATAAAAATAGGAAGAGAGTGAGACAGAAAAGGATGAGAGGCTGAGTGACAGAAGAAGGCAGGATAGAAAGAAGAGAGGAAAGAGGAACAAATGAATGACATAAATAGAAAGCAAAGAGATAGATAGAAGCGTGTAGAGACTGAGAAAAGAAAGAAATATAGAGAGGGGAAATAAGCAACCTAGAAAGAGCGAGAGAGAAACAGAGGTAAAAAAAAAGAAGAGAACAAGAAAATGTGGTAGAGTGAGAAGTAAATTATAGAAAACAAAGAAAAATAGGAGAGACAGGGAGAGAGAGGTACAGAAGAATGAGGGATAGAGAGATAGGGAGAAAAGAGGGAGATAGTAAGCAAAAGATACAAATAAAAAATAGGAAGAGAGTGAGACAGAAAAGGATGAGAGGCTGAGTGACAGAAGAAGGCAGAATAGGACGAAGAGAGGAAAAAGAAGGAACAAACAGAAAGAGAAAAAAGATATATAGAAGCAAGTGAGGAGTGTGAAGAAACATGAAGAAACATAAAAACAGCAAATATGTGACCTAGAAAGAGTAACAAAGAAAAAAAGAAAAAAGAACAAACACATGTGATAGAGTGAGCAACAAATTAGAAATAAAACAGAAATGAAAACAGGAAAAAAGGACAAAGGGAGAGAAGGAGGAAAGAGAGGAGAGGGTAAGAAAGAGATAGAAGGAAATGGGAAAAGAATGTGACAGAAAGAGATGATGATGTTAACGACAGAAGAGGGAGTGTCCAAGCAAAAGAAAGAGTATGGCAAAACACAGAATAGTGATTGACAAAGTGAGGGAAGAATGGATGGATGGATGAAAAAAGAGAGCAGGAGACTAAAAATAGATAGAAAAAAAGGAGGGAACAAGGTAAGAAAAAGAAAATAATTTGATTATAGGGAGAAAAAAGGGAGTTAGAGAAAGAATGTTAGACGGATAATAAATGAGAGAAAGAAGAAGTTTAGAGAGGGAAGAAATAGGGAAAGGGTTGAAAGAGAAAGCAACAGAAGAAAGTAAAGATAGAAGAAAAAGACAGGAAGAGAGAGAGAAAGAAAGCACAGATACACTGCACAGACAAAACTGAAGACACACACCTGAGAAGAGGGCGGGGCTACAGGATACACACAGGTGGGCAGGATAAAGTGTGTGTAGCAAGTAAGAGATGATGTGCATCGACCCTTTTTAGGCCTTGTGTCCACTGTAGAGGTTACCCCTGCATGTGAGGGACTGAGCATGTGTGTGTGTGTGTGTGTATGTAAGAGACCTGCAGTGTGTGGGTAATGCGTGTAATAAGTCGCTGTGGCTAATGGCGTTAAGCCGCTGTGATTAAGCACTGCTGGGCTGATCTGTAGGATAAAGCGCTGGTCAGAACCTGGCCTTCCCTCACGCCTTTCTTCTCTGACCCCGTCATTAATCTGCTTTCAGTCTTTACAGTCTTTACTGACCTGCACCTGAAAATCTCCCATAATCCACCTGCTCTTTCTCTTTCTTCTCCTCTCTCCTCTAATCCTGATCTGAGTGTGGAGGACACTGAAGGCCTGGGATATTGGTTTACTCACCTGTGATACAATTTATCATAAACATTCCTTCATTCATCTTATTCATGTCATCCAGGAGAAGGTTGTGTTAGATCTGGGGCCACTCAGAAAACACTGAGTAGAATGACGAGGTGTGGTGGGTAGTCTGATGAGCAGACAATGCAATGATAGTGGACAGTAGAAGTCAGTGGTGTGATGGTAGTGGACAGTAGGAGTCAGAGGGGTGATGGAAGTGGACAGTATAAGTCAATAGTGTGATGGTAGCGGAAAGAAGAAGTCAGTGTTGGGATGTAGAGGGCAGTAGGAGTCAGTAGTGTGATAGTAGTGGACAGTAGATGTCAGTGGTGTGATGGTAGTGGCCAGTAAATTGCAGTAGCGTGATAGTAGTGGACAGTGGAGATCAGTGGTGTGATAGTAGAGGACAGAAGAAGTCAGTGTTGGGATGTAGTAGACAGTAGAAGTCAGTGGGGTGATGGTAGTGGACAGTAGATGTCAGTGATATGATAGTAGTGACAGTAGAAGTCAGTGGGGTGATAGTAGTGGACAGTAGAAGTCAGTGGTGTGATGGTAGTGAAAGTAGAAGTTAGTGGGGTGATGGTAGTGGACAGTAGATGTCAGTGGCATGATGGTAGTGAAAGTAGATGCCAGTTAGGTGATGGTGGTGGACAGTAGATGTCAGTGGCGTGATGGTAGTGAAAGAAGATGTCAGTTAGGTGATGGTAGTGGAAAGTAGAAGTCAGTGGTGTGATGGTAGTGGACAGTAGATGTCAGTGGTGTGATGGTAGTGACAGTAGAAGTCAGTGGTGTGATGGTAGTGGACAGTAGATGTCAGTGGTGTGATGGTAGTGGACAGTATATGTCAGTGGTGTGATGGTAGTGGACAGTAGATGTCAGTGGTGTGAGGGTAGTGGACAGTAGATGTCAGTGGTGTGATGGTAGTGGACATTATATGTCAGTGGTGTGATGGTATTGGACAGTAGAAGTCAGTGGTGTGATGGTAGTGGGCAGTAGTTGTCAGTGGTGTGATGGTAGTGAAAGTAGAAGTCAGTGGTGTGATGGTAGTGGACAGTAGATGTCAGTGGTGTGATGGTAGTGGACAGTATATGTCAGTGGTGTGATGGTAGTGGACAGTAGATGTCAGTGGTGTGATGGTAGTGGACAGTAGATGTCAGTGGTGTGATGGTAGTGGAAAGTAGATGTCAGTGGTGTGATGGTAGTGGACAGTAGATGTCAGTGGTGTGATGGTAGTGGACAGTAGAAGTCAGTGGTGTGATGGTAGTGGACAGTAGAAGTCAGTGTGTTTTAGTCTCAGCAGTGACGGTTCAGAGCCTGAGGTGCAGTGAGGAGAGCAGGGCTGGGGTCTGGATGGTAGCAGTGTGTTTTGGTGGGCAGCGCTCTGCTGTTCAATTGCTCATTAAATCCAATTAGTGTAGCGGCTCTAATCGGCCCCCCGCTGCTTCAGCGCTGACCCCCTAACCTCACTGAGGGGCCGAGAGAGAGAAAAGAATCACTGCTATTCTTTCCTCTCTTTCATCAGTTCAGCCTTTTTATTTATTTATACACTGAGTTTCCAGCTTTCCCATCTGCCTTGTAGCTTCCCTTATTGGACAGTTTATTGGAAACACAAAGTGTTTATTTACAGACTGAAGCTTATTGTTATTGATGGACATAAACTCTGTAAATAAAAAAAAATTAGTTAAATTTAGTTTACATAATTTTACTATACATACTTTTATAGTTCCTTATTTTAATCAAATGCAACAATAGTTTTGGTCTTTATAATATGTGTCTCTAATAACAATGATGTAACAGCGGTGTAATTACACATTGTTACAGATGATACAGGTTATGTAATTACACATGGTAATTACAGTGATATAGGTTATGTAATTACACACAACATTAAACATTTTTTGATTAAATAGTTCTTTGATAAAGGGTTCTATGATTAAATGGTTCTTTTATTAAAGGGTTCTTTGATTAAATGGTTCTTTCATTTTAATAATTGTTTGATAAAATTGTTCTTTGTTTAAAGGGTTATTTAATTAAATATTTCTTTGTTAAATTGTTCTTCGGTTAAAGAGTTCTTCGGTTAAAGGGTTTGTTGTTTAAATTTGTTCTTTGATTCCTTCATTAAAGGGCTGTTTGATTAAAAAGTTATTTGATTAAAGAATTATTTCATTAAATTAGTTTTTTTTAAGTAAGTATTTATTTGATTAAAGTTGTTCTTTGCATAATTAGTTTTTATTAAATGGTTAATTTACTAAATAGTATAATATTTATAGTAATAGTATTTAAGAGATTCCAACTTTCCCATCTGCCTATGCTTCACTTATTTGCCACTTTATTGGAAACACCCAATCCACAGTTACAGACTAAACCCCAGAGTGATTGATGGACATAATATCTGTGAATATACATATATATATATATTTTGAATGAAATCAGTAAAATATAAAAATATACTTTTACTATAGATCATTTTATATAGCATTATTTTAATCAAATCCAACAATAGTTTGATCCCACTTTATAATAACAATTATTTAATAACAGTAAGCATGCATTGTTGCACATTAATTATAGAATATGTAATTAAACATGTGTATAAAGGTCAGTTAGACAAAGTAGAATATTTGTTTTCCATCTTTTCATAATAAAAACCTAAATAAAAGTTTTTGGAGAAAGAAAAATGTATATACAACTTATTCACACACACTATTCCCTATTAAACACAAGTCAAAAAATTATACTGACCTGTGTAATTAAGTTAAGTGTACAACTGTAATTAATCTGTTACAATGCATACTCCACCAGTAGTTACACTGTTATTATATAAATTGTTAATGTGTCACTAGATAGTTATTAGAGGCACTTATAGTTTTAATTTAAAATAGAATTTTACTGCTAAGATACAAATGAATTGGGGTTTGTTTCTCAATAAAGAAAACACCTGTGATCAGTAATAACTGGAATGTGTTTTAGTCTATTTAAAATGTATAAACTATTGTGTTAAATACTATTTTTTTATTTAATTCACACATAGTTTTCTTTGCTATAAAAGTGCACAGAAAGCTGTTTCAGGAGTTCAGAGTGGTCTAAATGAAGCCTGTTCTGTGGAGGAAACCCACAATGTGAGCTGATAAAATGTGCACTGAATATTTGATGATCATTTTTAACATTCAGAGATGAAGATGAGTCAGGTCAGCTTTTCATTTAGAAAATCTTTGCTTTTTAAGCTAAAAGTCCAACAAAATAAATAAAGAGACCAAATGCTTTCTCTCCATTATATATATACTTTTACTCTTTTCTCATTTTATTCCTGCTTTCTGTATTTTCATATGAAATAATAATTAGTTTGTATATTTTATGCTGGAAAACTACTAAAAATAGAACAGGAGCAGCAGGATGAAGATTATGCACAAGGTATTGCAAAATATATGAATATGCATTATGTAGATTGGACAGACACCATGCTGTTATAGTGTCTAAACTGACAGGACTAGACCTCTCTTATTCTAAACATCACACACTTCAGACGCGTACTTTAACTAAAATATTATTACAGTGTTTTATTAAAGTTAGACAGGAAAGGTTATAAACTTTACCTATTTAAAATTACATTAAATAAAATGAATTACACTAAGAAGTTCTTCTAATGGTTCTTTGGTTAAATGATCCTTTAATTAAAGTTTTTTTTATTAAATAGTTATTTGTTCAAGTAATTATTTGGTTAAAGGGTTCTATTAATAAAGGGTTCTTTAATTAATGAGTTATTTGATAAATGTTTTTTTTTGGTTAAAATGTTCTTTGATTAAAGGGTTCTTTAATTAAGATGCTGTTTAATTAAATAATTATTGCATTCAATGTTTTTTTTTTAAAGGTTTTATGGTTAAATGTTTTTTTTTTTCTTAAATGATTCTTGACTAAATATTTTTTGGTGAAGGGTTTGTTAGTTAAAGGGCTCTTTAATTAAAAGGTTCTTTGATTAAATAGTTCTCCGTTAATAAAAGGGCCCTTTTTTGGTTGTTTGGTTAAATGGTTCTTTGGTTAAAGATTTCTTTGGTTAAATGATTTTTTGGCTTAGGTTTTTTTTGGTTAATGGTTGTTTGGTAAAAGGGTTCTTTGGTTAAGGGTTCCTTAGTCAAATTATTGTTTGGTTAAAGAGTTATTTGGTTTTAGTTATTGTTTGGTTAAAGGGTTCTTTGGTTAAAGGTTCTTTGGTTAGATTATTTTTTGCTTAAAAGGTTCAATGGTTATAGGTTCTTTAGTTAAATTATTGTTTGGTTAAAGGGTTCTTTGGTTAAAGGGTTCTTTGGTTAAATGGTTATTTGATTAAAAGGATCTTTGTTTAAAGGTTCTTTGGTTAAATTATTTTTGATTAAAAGGTTCTTTGGTTAAAAGGTTCTTTGGTTAAAAGATCTTTGGTTAAATTATTTTTTGATTAAAAGGTTCGTTGGTTAAACGGTTCGTTGGTTAAACGGTTCGTTGGTTAAATTATTGTTTGGTTAAAAGGTTCAATGGTTAAAGGTTCTTTAGTTAAATTAATGTTTGGTTTAAGGGTTTTTTGGTTAAAGGATTTGTATTGAATGAAACATTTTATGCGTGGTTCTGTGCTTCTCTAAAGTTTTAGTTTTTTGAGTTCTATTACATATGATATAGGGAAGCCTGTGAGTGCACACAAAGTTCAGCATGGTAATTCTAAAGTGATGGAAATGTTCATAATGGTAAGTGACCCAGAGCAGCAGTGTCAGTGCTACAACCTGCTTTCCTGTGTGTGTGTGTGTGTGTGTGTGTGTGTGTGTTGAAGTGTATTACTACTCTGACAGTGAGAGTTGCATCATTAATTAAAAATCGAGCAGCAGTGGGAGAACAGTGGTGTGTGTGTGTGTGTGTGATGGTGTAACGGTGTCACACACTCACGCTGCTTTGTTCTGCACGCATCACACTACTGGCCTGGATTACTTTATATTACGCATTACAGCAGAGGAACAGCGTTAAAGAGCCCGTAGCACACGCTATATACTGTATATTATTGTGACTTTCAGTTTATATGTATTTAAGCTAAATTATTCTATGCAATATAATCCAAAATATATAGTCAATGTAAAAGATGAATGTCTTGGATTATGTGACTGTGTCATGTGAACTGTGTACTTTTGGTTATAAAGTATAATTTAAGAAGGAGCCAAGCTATGAACATGCCACTGCACCAACTACAGTTGAGTATTACTACTACTAATGATATTTAAATACTTATACTGCAATTAATAAGGCGAATAATGATAATGCAAATAATAATAGTAACAAACTACTTCTGCTACTACTACTATCATAATAAAATAATAATTATTATATAATTCTAAATATATGATTCTGATTCTCACTTTGACTCTGATTCTGACTGTGACTCTGACTCTAATTCTCAGATTTACTCAAATCTGATTTTAATTCGAACTTTGACTGTAAGTCAGAAATTGACGTTGACTCTCATCTTGATTCTAACTCTGATTTGTATTCACATCTTATTCTGTTTCTTGCATTGACTGTAACTCTTATTCTGATTTTGATATCGACTGTTTTTTTGTTATATTACACTGAATCTCACATTAACTCAAACTGTACCTCTGATTCTGATTATCACGTTGACTCTAACTTTGACTTTAATGCTGATTATTATGTTGACTTTTGACTCTTATTTTCACATGGATTAACCTATTAAAATGCCCTGTTAATTCCAGATCCGTAACAGGAATCAAACCCGAATTCTGCATGTTATATAATATAGACATAGAAACTAGACAAACATAAAGAAACTAAAGGTTTGGAGGATAAGAACTATTTAATTTGTATTCAGGAAAATATTGATTTTAAAATGAAGTTCAGGAAAGAGGCAATTTTATGATATTATTCATAATATTTTGACATTCGTTTATTTTTTTGACATTTTTTATATTTTCTATAACAATTACAATTACGCTTTTCAGTAATGTTTCTTATCAAACATGAAAGCTTTTTTTATGTAATGGTTGAAGAGAAATCTTCAAAATTGTCAGGCAGACAATTGCCTGTTAAGGGATTCACTCTGACTCTGAATCTTATTCTGAATCTCATGGTGATTCTGAATCTGATTCACTTTGACTTTCACTCTCATGGTGACTCTGTCCATTTTTTATATCTTTCCAGAGGTGAATTTCTCCTCCTTTTCTTTTGCCTTGCATTGAATTATGGCAAAATATTACCCATCAATACTGTATTGGATATATAGTGGATTTTAAAGTATACTTAAATAATGCAATGGGACAAATCTATGGTCGAGCTATGGTGAAATTTCACACACCTGTTACTAAATAACTGTTTAACAGCAGATCTGAGGTCTTAATGGTTATATATAAAGCAATAAACATAATAAACAGAAATTAAACAGTAATATCTGAGCATTTCACTGAATCCCAGCTGTCCTGCTGCTGCTGGGTGAATGGGTGACTGTCCATATTTTATAATAGCAGTGTATATTTCTTGCAGTCTGTGTGTGTGTGTGTATGAGTGTTTTATTGAGCGTGCATCCCTCAACCTCGCCCTCGCCCATATCCGTGCATGCTGCAGGACGTGTGTGTGTCGCTGTGTGTGGGAACACAACTACAAACATTGATAAACACTGACATACAGCCCTGCCTGTTACAATGCCCAGCCAAGCATGAGTAATACAGACAAGCTGCGTAATAAGACAGTGTGTGTGTGTGTGTGTGTGTGTGTGTGTGTGTGTGTGTGTGTGTGTGTGTGTGTGTGCGTGCGTGCGTGCGTGCGTGCGTGCGTGTGTGTGTGTGTGTACAGGCTGCAGTAATGCACTGAGCGTGTTTCCTGAAGCACATTGTCCACATGCATGTATCACAGTTATGCAGGCTGAAAGGTCAACCGCAGGTCAGTTCATACGCTGAGGGAAACACGCAACAACAGCATGCCCGTGTGTGTGTGTGTGTGTGTGTGTGTGTGTGTGTGTGTGAAAGAATGAGAGAGAGAGAGAGAGAACATGCTGTACTGACCCAGTAACTCTAGTTTACAGCTAAACCACTGAAAAAAACACTTAATCTCCCAACATTCATTAAAAATAATGTTTATGATTAAATAAAGATTCAATTAATCCAATGTTGTTTTTAGTCTTTCTTCATAATTCTGTCCCTAATATATTTTTCTTCTTCAGTGTACAGTAAATGATTTCTGTTGGTCCATATGCATTATGATATTTTACACAGAGTTAAAAGGAGATGCTTTTGTTCCAGCAGGGATGATACTGTCTAAATGTACTGATCATTTCTGATTAATAACAACACATAACTGCTGTGGCTTAGTCTTATCATTCATAGATTTACAGATTTCACTCCTGTATGTTTGTTAAAAGTTAAGAAATAATAATGTGGCTAGTAAGTGTGTAGTAGTAGTAGTAGTAGTAGTAATAGTGATAGTAGCAGTTGTAATATACTACTATCCCTATTGCTGCTATTACTGCTAATTACACTGTTATCACTATTATAATTCTAAGTTATCACATTATTATTATTATTATTATTATTATTATTATTGTAAATGATTATAATCATATTAAATAATATAATTTAATAAACATCACTGTTAGTATTTTTGTGATCAATTAATTATTGTTTGTTGTGAAAATAGTTGAATACTAGTGATACTTTTTTAAATGTTATAGTAATTATTTATGCAAAATATAAAAACAAAATACTACTTCTACTTAAATATTACTGCATATAGTGATAATAATAGTCGTTATTAATAGTACTAATTAGTACTAATAGTACTAATGTACTAATTAGGAAAATAATAATAATAATAATAATAATAATAATAATGTTTATTATTATTATTATTATTATTATTATTATTATTATTTTATTTATTTTTAGTAGTAGTATAAATACTACTGTTAGTAGGAAATAAAATAAAATAATAATATGATCATATTTTATTGCTAATATTATTATTGTTTGTTGCATAAGTAGTAGTTTTATTGTAGTTATTTATAATAAAATAATACAATTACTACTTAAAATATTAATTATATACTGCCTTATTGTGACAATAATAGTATTTTTTTATTGTTTATTAACTTAATGTATAAATTCAATTAATTGTGCTTACAATGTATATTACTGTGATTTTTTACTAATATTCTATTTCCATTCACAATTATTTTTCGTCTTCCTCTTATTATTATTATTATTATTATTATTATTATTATTATTATTATTATTATTACTATTATTGAATATTAATAATATTATTATTGAGTATTTGTTTAGGACTGAGGGAGTAAAGCAGTGTGTTCAGCTCCTCTGTCTCCTGATTTTAAGCTCTTTCAGCAAACAGCAGAACATCAGAGTCAAGCTGACTGGTGTAAATGTGTGTATGTGTGTGTGTGTTTGTGTGTGTGTGTGTGTCTGCCTAAAGCTGTTTACTCTGACAGTTGAAATGTGAATAATTTCTGCAGCAGGTCTTGAAGATCTTCAGAGCTTCTTATTCCTCCCCTCCTCTTCCTCTCTTCCACTGCTCTGTTTTATCCCCACTTTAATCTGTATTCTCTTCTTTTTGTCTTTTTATTATGTCTGGCTAAACATGTATACAAAAACTGCAGTATACTCATGACACATTTTTAAAATAGTAAAGTGTAAAGTGGTGTGAAAATGGTGTGTATAGTGATTTGAAAATGGTGTGTATAGTGATTTGAATATGGTGTGTATAGTTGCATAATTCATTTTTCTAGTGAGGGTGTGATGTCAGAGTAATTAGAATAGTTTGGATTTAAATTAAATTGTGTTAGATTAAAATGTGTCAAATTACACACATGGCAGGTGTATTATTTTTATTTTAAACATCCTCAACGGGTAAGAAGAAATGGTACCACTTTAAAATAAGACTACCTTTATTAAGGGTTTATAAATGGTTTACAGTCAGTTTATAAACGGTTACTAATTAGGTTGTAAATGCCTTAAAACCATTAATAATCAGTTATGTGGCTGTAGGTTCACTATTTGGCAAACAACAGGTCTACGTACATTTCTATGTATGTGTTATAACTGATTATTAATGCTTTTTAAGGCATTTACAACCTAATTAGTAACTATTAATAAACTAAACCCTTTATAAACCCTTTATACACACATTTTTGTATTTTTTGTGGTTAAAACACTATATTTAATTATGCACTTTCTTTTATTTTTACCTTTTTTCATCTTAAAAATGGCTTGAAAATGACCTCTAACAGTCTTGACACACCTATGCCAACAGCGCATTCCCACCACTTTTTCAGTTCTCAGTTCTCATGCCAAATAATAATAAGAGTAAATAAAACCTAGAGCATTATGGAATATTTGTATTTTTTTCAGCCAGTAAGTGCAAGAGTGTAAAAGAGTGTGGGATCAGAGAACGGTCAGCGCTGGATTATCAGTTGTTGGCCAGCTGTCATCATCACTAAACTGCCCATCTGGATATGAACAATATCTACTCTCTATAAACTTATTTACAGTTCATGACCCCGGTTTATTAGAAACACTTTCCTTCATGCTCCACATACTGGCCAGTTTATTAGATCTATCTATCTTGTAACTTTACTTATTGACCACTGTTCTTATTGGCCACTTTATTAGAAACACCTACTTTGAAGCTACACTTATTGGCCACACCTGTTTAGCTTCACTAACTGGCCATTTTATTAGAAACACCTACCTTAAAACTACCCTTATTGGCCACTTTACTAAAAACACCTACCTTTCGGGTATCCTTATTGGCCTCTTTATTACAAACACCTACATTGAAACTACACTTACCGGCCACTTTATTAGAAACCTTTACCTAGTAGCTCTACAAACTGGCCACTTTATTAGAAACACCTACTAAGTAGCTCCACTTATTGGCCACTTTATTAGAAACGTCTACCTAGTAGCTCCAATTAGTGGGGCTCGTCTAACTGGCCACTTCATTAGAAACACCTATTAGTAGCTTCTTTAATTGGCTCATTTCTTTATCAGAATTAACTATTTCTTAGATAATTTATCAATTAATCCTTTTGCTTCACTTATTGTCCACTTTATTAGAAACATCTACCTTCTAGCTACACTTATTGGTAACTTTATAAAAAAAAAACTAGCTTGCATCTACCCCTATTTACCATTTTTTTAGAAACTTACTGGCCATTTTTCCCATTATATTGGAAACACCTATAAGCAGCCATATCAAAATGCATTTAAACATTCAAACATCTCTTGAGCTGTCATGCTGTGTGTGAAACAGTGGAGCTTAACACACTTGAAGGAGAACACTAACCCTCATTCTATTGTTATCAGCTGACAGACTAATTGATTAGCATCCCACAGTTAAGTGATGAGGAGGGGGATACCTTGATATTGATAATGTTTAGATGCATAGATGACAGTTTTGCACATCTTGGCTGCATTTTCTCAGTCAGCTTTATGAAGTAGAGTCACCTGGAATTATCAGCTTTCAGTTAACAGCTGTGCAGAACTTGTCAAGAGTTAATGACTCAAATTTATTGGTCTCTTAATATGTTTGAGAGAATCAGTTGTAAAGTTGTGAAGAGGTAGAGATGATATACAGTGAATAGCTCTATTTGAATAATGATCTAATCCATATTATGCCAAGAACTACTCAACTAAGCAAATAAAAATACTTTAAGATATGAAGGACAGTGAATCTGAAACATATGTAAAGAACTTTGAAAGTATCCTCAAGAGCAGTCACAAAGACCATCAAAAACACTATGATGGAACTGGCTCTCATCAGGACCGCCACAGGAAAGAAAGAGTTCAAGAGTTCCCTCTGTTGCACATATTAAGATAAGTTCAGCCTAAGAGACCACAAGTTAACAGCAGCACCTTAGATAAGAGCACCTAAATACCCAAAGTATTTTGGTTTGTTTAACACTTCATAGACTAAATGTCTTCAGTGTTAATTTACAATGTATCATATTAAATAAGAATCTAGAATCTTCCATCACAGAACAATGAAGCTGGAGCTTAAGGTATTTGTCTAGAAAGAACAGACCTGAATTTAAAGTAATCTTTTTTTTTTTAAAAGTCTAATTGAACTCAAAGCTAGAAAGAGAGTTTATAATCACTCCCCTGTCTCTCTCTTTCTCTCTCTCTCTCTCTCTCTCTCTCTCTCTCTCTCTCTCTCTCTCTCTCGTGAAAAGACTCTGCTCTTTAATCTCCGCTGGCCGGAGTGTGTTTCTCTGAGCTGGACTCTGCTGACCGCTGGTGCGAATCATTGCGGGATCAGTGCAGTGTGTCCTGCCGAAATGACCTTTCACTCCATCCTGCTTTAGTTTCTGCTCAGGTGCCTCCGGCCCCCTCGTCCTTCAGAGGGGTACGGACACGGCCGTGCTGGAAGAAAAGCAGATTTATGGGAGAAAGTGTTTGAAGGAGATACTCTCCTCTCCTCCATACAGATATCTGACTGATGAACACTGATACACACAAACTGAACTGAGATAGATACACATCACAACCTGAATAAAATACGTTTAACCTTTACAGGAGAAGCAAAACATCTAATACGAGTCAATCTAATTGATTAGTTCATTACATTTTGGATCATTTTTACTCAGTGATTTATTATTACAATTTGACACAATATTAAAAGATTACCATATATCAACTATTTCCCCCTTTAACTAATTAATTCTTTGGGATGCACATTACATTACAGCACATTTTATTAATTACATTTACATTTATGGCTGACTCTCTTATGCAGAGCGACTTACAGAGTTATTCCTGTAGCACAGCATAGTCACCCAGATCACCCAGATCAGGAATTGAACCCCAGTCTCATACATGATGTGGTAGCTCACTGGCAGGTAGTGGTGTTATCCTCTGCACCTCACCAAAAAAAGAATTAGTTAAATCATAAAAATAGGAAGGGCAAAAGTGACCTATTACTTGCCAATAGCAATACCGTCAAACAACACCAAACCTGGCATTTTATCATATTTGCTAATAATTACACATAAATGTTATTAAATCATTTGAAAACACTTGTGATCCATTTTTGATGGCAAAAATGAACAAAAAAAAAAAAAAAACAGAAAATAAAAAAAATCTGTGAATCAACATGTGCCAATCACTAATAGTTGGACTTTTATGAACTTATTCTTATGCAGGATCACTATTTGACAATGTATTTTTTCATTTTTTCACTGGCAGGTAGTGATATTATCCACTACACCTCACCAAAAATATATATTTAAGCAGCTAATCATAAGAATAGGAAGGGCAAAGGTGATCTATCATTTGCCAATAGTGATACCATCAGGCAACATTATCCAACCTGGCATGTTATCATATTTGGTAATAATTATACATGAACGCTATTAATTCATTTGAAAACACTTTTAACAAAACAGAAAAGATCTGAAATCTGAAATCTGTGAATCATCATGTGCAGATCACTAATAGTTGGACTTTTTTATTAACTTATTCTTATGCAGGATCGCTTTTTGACAGTGTCTGGTAAATATTTGCCTTTTCTATTTGCATGATTTTACTGCTCATTAATGAATATAAAGCGTGTATAACCTAATTAATAAACATTAATCAACATTAATCTCTTTATAAAAAATAATCTCTGAACTCTTTATAATAGTGGTCTTATTTTAAATTGCTAACCAAAATGTTATTAATCATGTTTACTCTTATTCTTTTTTATGTTATGAGCAATTTGTTGCTTTTTCAGTATTTGACAAAATATTAAACATGAATGAATCAAGCAATACATACATACATAAACCAACAAAAAATTATTACAAATTAAACCAGCAATATGAAAGTGCGTAGCTATAAAAAAATAAAAAATACTCAAGTACCTAAGTCCCATAATTGAAATTCTACTCCAAAGCATACTGTTACAGGAAGAAATTACTCGAGTGCTCGTTCTGCCTCTGCTTCGTCCAGGTTCGTCTCGAGCATCCAGCCGTAGCAGTGCTGAAAACCAAAGAGCAGCATGAATATTTATCCGAAGGAAACCAGCAGATCAAGGCCTGTGTGAGTGACAGGGAAGCTGAATAAATGTGAACCGCTCTAGACTGTTTTTCTTTTCTTTTTTTGGGGTAGATCATGTTTTGCACCGCTCTCCACTCTTTCACTCAGACGCATCTGAGCTTTGGCCGCTTTCACCGAAGGCCACTTACGTCCAGAGCGGACCTGGAAGGCAGTCGAGCGGTTTCGCTTTGCGAACCTCTACTGGATTACCAAGCCCCAGACTTTCCCCGGGGTTTGCCAAAAGCCGAGTGCCAAAAAAACGACTCGGCTGCCAAGAACGAGCGCCGCCGCTATTTTAGTCAGAGAGACCGAGAAAAAAAAATATCATAATGAACTGCAAGTAGTACAAACAAGCCATGACCAGAACTTTAAACTATATTAACTCAGCAACATTACACTCTACTGACACCCAGAGCCGACGCAGTTACGCCACCGGCCAGACGGGGGCAGTGTGTGACCTTGTTTTAACAGAGGAGCGAGCAGGAGAGAGAGAAAGAGAGCGCTCATTCAGGTTCAATTGCTGTTGGATGGAGGATGGAGAGAAAAAATCAAGAGTGAGAGAAAAAAGAGCAAAAAAAAGAGAGAGCGGAATGGAGGGAGGGGGGAGGAGCTGTAGTGAGTGATGACCTCATGATGAACTGCAAATCTGGAGTGATCCCAGCAGAGCAACTCGGAGTGCCTGAATGCCATCATAAAGCTGATAATTGGAAAAAGAAATTGCATATTTCTTTGTGTGTGTGTGTGGCTGTGTGTGAGAGAGAGATTGTATGATTGTGTGTAAAGAGAGACACAATGCCCGTGGATCTCGGTCAGCATGTTTTGACAGCAGTTTGTGTCTGTCAAGCCCTCACGCTAGCCCTCAGGCTGGTGCCTCCATTCACGGCGTGCTAGACGACGGTGGTCCGTCCCGAGAAGGAACCTCCAGCATTTTCATAGCAGATTCAATTAGAGCTCATTTGAAGTTCACAAGCCAGATTGCCTCACAGAAACAATCCTTTGGCCCGGGTGTCTGTTTAACTTTCCCTTCGCTTCTTTTTCTTCTTTTTCCTCTCTCCTCCTTTTCTTTGTCTCGCTCGCCAGCGCTGGAAGGCACATGATTAGGCGGCGGCTAATTGGGTGCAGATCCGTTTTTTGGAACCGCGGCCCGCAGAAAAGTGCCGGAGCCAAAACGTGCTCACATCTGCATACACGTCTTTGACAAGGAGGCTTGTTCTGCTGTAGGACAACATTTTTTTAGACTTTTTATAGAACCACTGAAGAAAACCCCCCAAATTATATATATATATATATATAAATAAATAAAGCTAACTCAACTCAAGCCGAGCATCTGGAACAATTAGTGTAGCTAAAGTGACTGACACTGACTTTCCAGTCTTTCGGGACACTGATGAGTCTTGAAGGCTGACCAGGCCTGTTCAGTGCAAAGCGAGCGCGAGTGTGCGATGTTGTGATCCCGGTCCGTGAGGTCGTCAGGACACAAGCGAACCCGCCTGCTGGCCCGCTGCCGCTGTTAGCATGTCAGCACTAACACGTTTTGACAGCTAGCCTCCTGTTTTTTGTGTTCCCGAGACTTTTTCGATTGGCCTCAAGGCGGCGGCTTGTTTTGGCACGGGGTTCCGACTTCGCCGGGATGTGATCCGTCACGTTTCTAGCTTGTGATGCTGTGCTAACGCCGTGGTGAAAGCAAAGAAAGAAGGGACAGAGAAAGAAAAGAAAAAAAAAAAAGAAGCGTCTGGACACCTGCGCTCTTGCGAAATGCAGCCCCCCGGACATCTCGGAGAGTACGTATTCCTTCTCAACCACCATCAGATAACAAAACCCGAGTGAGTTAGTGAGTGTGTATGAATCAGAGCGACTGATTTAGGGGGTGAAATTGTCTGGCGCCTTCCCCAAAACACACTTGCACGAGGAGGGGGAAAAAGGAAAAGAATGCCCTTCAAAACGGATAAACATTCCCTCCCGATCCGGACGGAGGATAAGAAGCAAGGTTCGGGCTCGCTAATTAAAGGCCTGAGACTTTAGTGCTTTTAAAAAGTTCCAAAGCAATGCAGGCTAGTGACAGTTTGATACCCCTCCAACCGCCCCCCACTGAAATTCTGCAGCCTTTCACCCACCGGCCCACCGGAGCCGGCCAAGCACAACATCCACCCGGTCCCTGAAAGAGAACGGCCCAATATCGTAATTGTTGTTTTACCCCCTTCTTTCTTGCTGGCACATCTAATCAAAAAGGGAAGACTTGGGTTTTACCCAATTGTTTGAAAAAAAGAAAACGCAAAACAAAACTTATATTTCTAGTCCATATACTGTCTACAGTATATGTATACATGCACAGATCAGCCATAAGACCTCTAAAGATATATGGAATCTGGAAACTTTTTTTTTTTTTTTTTAACTTTTGTAGTTAAATTTTGTAGCCCAATCCCATTTCTCATTACTACCCATAGCCCTTGTTTTCAAGTTTCACCCTTCCCTTTGGAACTTACAGGGAGAGTTTAAAATATCAATTTCTTGAAAAGGGACGACCCTACAAGAACCTATAAAACTGAACCTAAAAATAAACAAATTAATACATTGAAAAAAGCATAGCTGCTTCCTTAAAGCAGGCTTCCTTAAAAGGCTACTTGTGGTTGACTAAAGACCTGACTATCCTGTCATTCTGTTGTGATATCAGAGGACAAGAACCCCACTACTGGATTTTAGTTCTTAGGAAATGAAGATAATGTATCCTTTCAAATGTGGATGGGGTAAAACAAAAACTATGTATTATTATCCACTCTTAATACCTCTTTAAATAGGAGGTTGAAGTTAGCTATTCGTTAGCTTCTTGTTCAAATTTTCCCCTTCCAACTTGCAGCCTTGGGCACCAGAATGGGACTATTGTACCATTTGAATTGGAACAGCAAATCCAGCTAGCTACAGAGATGTACCACTAACAATTTCTTTTGCTTGTTATGAAGATTTTATCACATTTTTAACAAAGGAAACAAGACATTTGTGTTTTTTTTTTCTCTGAATCATGACACCCTACTGCTAGCCATGAACATGCAAAATAGACGAGTAGGTCCAAGTGGTTGGGTTAATGACTGGAATGGAATCAAGCCCAAGTTTTGAGATGAGGCCTCCATGATTCTTGTCAACACTTTAAACTCTGTCATGTTCCTCAAGCCATTATCCTGCTGGAAAACACCATAGCTATTAGAGAATATTGTTGCTGTGAAATGATGTGCTTGGTCTGCAGCAATGTTCAGACAGGTGTTTTGTGTCAAAGTAACATCCAGTTGAATTCCAAAAAAAAGTTTTCAAGCAGAACATTCCTAACCCAGATCATCAGACTGGGAGTCTGGAAGTTGGTCATGTTCCTCGAGTCATTGTCCTGCTGGAAGAGTCCACTGCAGTTAAGGAATGTTGTCGCCATTCAGGGATGGGCTTCATCCATGACCCTGTTATCAATGTATCTGTTGTTCATTGGAACCTATTGGAACCTTTGGTAAGTACTGACCACTAAATATCAGAAACGTGCCAATAGACCATCACAATTAGGTTCGTGTCAAACTCTCCTCATATTTGTGAAAAATCCTTCTAATAAATGCATTCAGCTCTTTTTTAAAGTTTTACTAAAGCTAAATACACATATATAGCTTGTCAAGTCCATGTAGATACTTATTGACAATAGTATAGGAGTATCTAGAGCAGAAGAATCATCATGCATCTATTGGCACCATGCCTAATGCTCCAAAGTCCATATATAACGCCCTCAAAATTGATTTGTAGAGCAGTGGAACTGTGTCCTCTGGAATGATGGTGCTCCATCCAGTGCTGCTGAAATGAGTTTGGGAGTTGAGCATGAGGAGGATTGGTGATCATCCAACATCCTGTCCTCACTGCTCCTGTCACTGAAGGCAATCAAATTCTAATATCAGTGCTTCAAGATATGGTAGAATGTTTTTTTCTTTTTTTTTTCTGGACACTAAAGACAGTTAATACAAAACATACTGGATAAACTATTTGTTTCTGTAAATATGCACTACTGCTCAAATGTTCAGAACACCACCATAGTTTTTTCCCTTTTCCTTCCTATCTTGGCCAAAATCCAGTGTACAAAATGTTGCAGTGAAAGTTTAAAGCCTTTAAGGCAACTGAAAAAGGTAATTTTAGTATTGTAAAAAAAGTATATTGTAAAAGTAAATTGTAACAAAGTGAGAATAGACAGTGTTTTTTAAACAAACAGATAATTTGGAAATGTATTTAAAAAATCCAACATCCCACCACCCAACTCCTCCAACTTCACCACACAAAAGGAGAGAGACACAAAGAAAAACAAAGAAGAAAAACATAAAATAAAATCTCAGTTTTCAAAGCTTTTGTCAATAGTTAAGTTGTCACACCTTAGCCTGTGTCTGTCCAGTGTCTTTCCTTTTTTGGTTCCTTCCTGCTCCTGTCCTCTTGTTTGGTTTACCTGTCATGTTTCCCAGCTATGTGCTACTGTGTTTTGGTCCTGTCTCCACCTTAGCCCCGCCTTGTCATCTGTAACCCCTCCTGTCTCATTTGTAACTCCACCCCCCTTATAACCTCCACAGGTGTCCCTAGTGTGTGCCTGTGTACAAATACCCCATGTGCTCCTTTGTTGTTTGTTGTGCTTTTTGTTTGAACTCGTCTTGTTACTCTGTTTGGATCTGCCGTGTTTTTTTGTCTACAGTGTTCTGGTTTGTTTTCTTGAGTTTGTTTCTTTGTTTGCTTATTTTGCTTGTTTAAGTCTTTTAGTTTATCCTTTGTTTTTCAGTGTTTGTTTCAGTAACCTTTTTTCTTTATAGTTCTTCCTTGTTTTGTTGTTTGTTTATTTTGTTATAATGGTAAATAAACCTGACTTGCGTTCACATCCTGCCTCCTCCGTGTTACATAAGTAGTACTGAAAAATATTGTTTTACTGCTCTCTCTTAACTGCAGCATTTACACACTTACACACAGCACATTCACGCTTTCATTATAATAACTACAAAAAAAAACCCACAGAAACACAGAGAACTCTGCGACTATTAAAAGTGTAAGTCTTTCCTTTAGAGAAATTAAACCAGAGACAGGTGAGTACTATGTTTCCTATGCATTCAAAAGACTCTTGAAAACTGGAGAAAACTGTTGCAGGAAGCAGTCTGGCTGTTATGGCAATGCCTTAAGCATGGCTTACCATTGGACTAAGTCTTAGTTTTAGTAGTGAAGAGAAGAATTAGAGGTCTGACAGGTGATGAAATGCAGTAAAAAGTCATTGCCAGAATGAGAAAATTAAAAAGCAGCTTGTCTGGGCCATGTAGCATTGCTACAGGACAACTACAAAATAGAGGGGTTCTAAAAATGTGTCCAGTGGTGTATATTTCCTTTTTTTTTTGGAAATACATTTGGAAAATGTGAATGTTAGTCCTTTACAAAAGAAATAAAAACTCAATGTGTGTATATAGGTGTATTTTTTCCATATGGGCATAGTTTGAGTAGTTTAAAGAGAAACAGAGAAAGAAAGAGAGAGAGAAAGAGAGAAAGCGAGAAAGGCGAGAGCTGCTGATGAACTCTAGAACTTTGGAGAGATGTGCTGATAGCAGGCGGAGAGAGAAACACGCACTGGCTCTAATCCTGCCAGGAAACTGGAGAGAAGAAGAAAGGGACCGTCCTATAGCCCCCGAAAAGCTACAATAATAAGTGCTGTGGGCTAATGCTAGGCTAATCCACTACAGGCCTCGCACCCCGCTGGACCAATCGACAGGCCTGGTCTGGATCCAGTTACGAAAGCCCGCTGGAGGTAAGCGAGCAGATGGGACCTTATCTTCGGCTGGGATCGCCACTCGGCGCACATTCTTAGACATCTCGGTAATGCCCGTGTCGTTAGCTGATGCTAACTTAATACTAAATTACACAGCGAATTTACAATTAAAGAGTGCTTGTTATTCGGGCTATTTGATTTCAGCGAGAGTACCTGCCCACTGCTTCCGTTTACCTGCTGCTCGCCGGCGGGAGGCCGTCCGAGCCGGCTGCCGAGACGCGACCGTGAAGGCATCTGAGCGGCTTTTGTGAATATTCACCAGGTCATTACTCATCTACTTGACAAGGGCCTTAAACAAAAAAAAAAGAGGGTCTAAGACAAAGGAGCCGCTGGCTTGGCTGGAGCTCGCCTTCTTGACAGGGACCCAAGAAATTTGTTAGCAGGCCTTTAATAACAGAGAATTATTTTTACTTGTTATTAAATCCTGTCACTCAGGGAAGCAGCAGGAATGCATGGTGCGCTGGAGGCCTCGCTGAGTGACACAGGGTGGAGGGTGAAGCGGGCCGGGGCTGGACCAGCGCCAGGCGCCTCCAGGGTAAGGTCAGGAGTTCACTGGGCACCACCAGGAACACTGGCACAGATTAGGGTGCTGCCAGCTGCCAACTGCGGTAACTGACTCTCAATCGATTCAGTGCTGTGAGAGTTTCACTAGTTACAACACTCAAAAAAAAAAGACCTGCCATGCTCTTAGACCATGGCTCTTAGGAGATTTTTTGTGAATGGGATATGTGAGCTTTAAAGAAGGTTCTGTGAGGGAGGCTCTAGAGATAAAAGTTATAAAAGAGAAAAAAGAAAGTTTTGTAACACTTTCTTTCCATGAATTTCACGTCTATTAGACTCTATAAACATACTCATAACACAAATATAATGCTTTCATAAGACATTATAAACATACCTATAAATAGTTCTAAGCATGTAAACACATTAAAGCTATGCTTATTATATGTTATGAATTATAAGGTTTAACATTTTCCCATGATGTACATCTGTCACTTTACTTACAGTGTACAATGACACTTTATAATACATCATAAAGTAATATAAGCTAGTATAATATTTAACATAAGTGTAATTAATGAGTTAAAGTGGTTAATTATAACATGCTTTGGTAAGGCAGCATTGTTAAGATGGTATCTTGGTATTGGCATATATTGGCATGCATAGTAAACATAGCTATAATATAGTATAGTATAGTACAACCATGTTTATAATGCTTTTTAAATGCATTATAATGTGCTATCTTTGGCTCTGGCCCCATCATCATTGTTACAGTTACCCGTTTTTAATTATTTTACCAATAAAACCATATAACTGTGTTTTTTTTAATAAACAAACTGACCTCTAAGATGAATTAATCTCAATAATTAGATATCAATATGATTGATATTTAATGTGTAATTCTTTAGTTTACAACAGATGCTCGATATGCTAGACTAATGAAGAAACATTGGAACTTTGGACTGTGACTGTGGAACTTTAGGGCGTAACTAAGCCCTCCTGATGTTTTCTGACTCCACCCTCAGCTCAGGTTTCAAAAAGGTTAAGGAATGAGACGGGTTAGTTTATGAGGGTCACTGGGTGATGTATGGGTTTAGGGGTGGGGTAGGAAGGAGAGCTGATTGGCTGAGCTGCACAGCGCAGCAGCAGCAGTGTGCCTCTGATAGCGGTGAGATGCAGTTGGTTGGACGTCAGCAGGGGGGCGGTATTATTGATTTACTGATTTTCATATTAAGATGTGTCTTCGTACCAAAGTACACAGACACATCATCCACACCTATAGCACAACTGAACCTGAGAGGTCGCTGCAGAGGCAGAAATTACCACAATAAATGCATTTTTTAAAGTTTACAAAATGTTTATTCCTTTAATTACATTAAAGGAATACGTTTCAGCTATTAATAGAAAAGAATATGGTTTAATGTTTTTAGTGTCTCTTTAAAATCTTTTTTTAAAATGTTTTTTTTATTATTTTTTTTAAAAGCTACATAAACAGTTAAATCCTCTTTACAGCAAAATGCCAGCATCTGCTGTAAAGTCTTCACAGAACAGTGACTGCAGCAAGAGGCGAACTTTTACTTTTCTTTGGTACCTTTTTGCATTTTGAAAAGAACACTAGATTGGAGTTCATAGACTTTTGTTTACATAGTACATTACTTTTTCTAAAAAAGTTTAAAAAGTTTCTGAATAATTTAGAGTATAACTGAATAATTGATTTAAGGAAAACATTATGAACATGTATTAAAAACCCTTTAAAAAAACAAGGTGTTTCCAGATATTTGTGGGCATTATAAATACTAAATTTACTCTTCTTTATATCAGTGACTATATTTATCTTCCAGATGATCCTGCTTGAAACACGCTGAAAGAGATGTTCTGCACTGTCAGTGTTTGAGGAACCCGTCATCATCTCTGAAGCTGAATTTTAATTCCTGCTGTCGGAAGTGCTCTCAGGGCCTGTTTTGTGCTGTTTCCTGATAATTATGCAGCCTTTATCAGCATCTCCTCCTTATCTGAAGGCTGATTTCTTCAGATAACAGACGTCTCTGTCAGATTCCTGCTGTTCTCGTCCTCAGTGCTTCAGAAGAACTGCAGAGTCAAACACTTCGGCCTCATGTAAACTCTACAAATGTTCTTTTGAGCCAATTTAAAATCGACACACTCTAACCTGGACTCAATCAAGCCCTGTCAGACTTTATTCTGCGGCGATGATTTCACGTCCAATCTGTTATTAAATACACCAGATAACATCCATTTGGACCGAGATGCCTGTTTGAATTTAGTGAAATACACCCGCCCTTGAAATTAGCGGTTATACCCAGCCCTTTCAAAGTCCTGCTGTAATTTAATTTTCATCTGTTACAGAACAGAAACCAAGAATATTTGTTTACAGTGATGCCTTAGAAGAACCACTGTGTGGATGCTTTTTAACTCAGTTTTCTCAGAATCTCACAATTACTAAAATGATTTATTTATCTCATCACCCTAACCTAAACCCTACCCAAAAACCTCAACCTCATCCTTGTCCTTAACCTCAAGTCACAAAACCTAGTCTTACTTAATCTCATCTTAATTTATCCTGAACCCTAGTATTTCTCTTAAGCCTAACCCAAAACCTATCCCAAAACAAAACTTAATTTTACCCTAACCCTACACTTCAACAGCAAATAATTAAGCCTATATTTCACCTCAACCCAAAACTCTTATTTACAACTCCTTACCCTAATCTCACCTTAAAAACCTTACTTCTACCTTCAACCCAAAATCTGAACCTAGTTTATAACCTAATTTTAACTTTAACCTCACCACACACAAAAAAGCTAAAATTAACCCTAAAGCTCACCCTAATCCTAGGCTTAACCTTAAGATAAACCCAAAACCTAAAACCTATATTTATCCCAAAATAAAACCCTAACTTTAGCCATAATCTTAACCCTAAACTAAGCCTAAGGTAATATCTAAACCTAACCCTAATTTTCAACCTCAGCCTAAAACAATACCTTTAATCTCCACAACCCAAATCCTATATAAACCTAAACCAAAACCTTATCCCTATCTCAACCTCAACCTCCCCCAAAAAAAGAAACCTAGCCCTAATCCTTACACTATCCCAAAATATATTCCAACATTTAACATTATTTAACTATTTACCATTAACCTAAACTTTAAACCAAAATGTTACCCTAACCCTAACTTTCAACCTCAGCCCAAAAATGTTATCTCAAACTCATCGCTCTAAAAATAGGCCTATCCATAATCCTAGTCCTAACCCTTACCTTAATCCAAAACTAAAACCTACCCCAGAACCTATTTCTAATGTTAACATTACCCTAAATTCTAGACTTAGACTCATAACACAAAATCTAAACTTAACTATTAACCCTAGCTCCAGCCCCATAACCCAAAACCAACTTTAACCCTAACTTTACCCTCAATCCAAAACCATAACCTTGATCTACCAAACCCAAAGTCTAATCCTTGGTCCTAAACTTAATCTTTGCCTAAATCTAACCTTAACGTTAGTAGTTGTTATCTGATATTTTCACCAGATTTGTTAACAACTGAGAGTCTCCACAAGCGTTTTCTAATATTTTTGTTTGATAGAAGTTCATGAGAAGCTCATGTCCTAATTCTGACCTCACCATTATTGAGGTCTGATGGGAGTTTATGGGAGTGTTTGATAGTTGAACAGTACTTTGGTGGAATATCTAGACGTGATTCAGGCAGAGTCCAGGCCAAGGATCCATTGGGGGAAATTCTGGGAAGGCCCTGGGAATTTGTTGGTGCGCCTCAGTGATCATTATAAACAATAACTGAGCAGCTCTGTTTGGCCACCAGTGTTTCTATCTTGCTCAATCTGCTCTGGAAGAGTGCAGTCATGGATGGTTTGGGTTAAAGACGAGAACACCGATATGAGGCAACGCAGCATGTCAGCTTTGATTTCTCAGGATCTTATCATTTTGGAAGAGATGCATGGTTTTATTTTTTAGGTGAGCAGTCAGTTAGAGTTGGGTAATCCTGTAACGAGTCCCATGTTTCCACTTGTATTCTTCATTTTGACCTCTGATCTTCTCTTTAGTGGCGGAAAAAAACAGATTAAAATGGTGTAAAATGATGTTATGCAATGCACACATTAATCATGCAAAAAGTCATGTAAAATAACTCCAACTCTGTCAAGTGCAAGACCTATTTATGTCAAACCTCTCTGACTTCAAAACTCAGCGTCAATTATACATAACAGTGTGTGTTAATAATAGATGCCACGTTCATATTTAGCCTTTGATGTCTTAATAAATATGGTGATAAGAACATTGTTGCACTGATCTTGGATCAGCTCTTTTTTTTACAAGAAGACACATAACAGATGCCTTTATTGATTTATCAGTTGCTTTTATGCAAAGCAGATTAGGGGTAACTTACATTCAATAATTAAATAAAATGTTTTGTTTTGATGATGATTATGATGATGATGATGATCAAATGGCCATTTGCTAGTATTTCCCCACACCCTTGACTGAAAGAGAAGGAAAAGAGAAGGGGGGGGGGACCAACCTCAGATGATTGGGCAGGAGTTCAGGGCAGCTTCGCTGGAAAAGCGTGAAGCTGAAGCCCCCCCCCCGCCACACAAAGAGATACAGGAAGAGAAGGGGGGAAAATAAATTAAAGAGGAAGTTTATGTAGGTTGGAAAGTGGGAGGAGTAAGGGCGTGGATCAAACACCCAAATTTACATTATGAAACTCCACTTAAGTACACTTAAATCTTATTGTTTATTATGCATATATTAAATTATATCTCCAGAATGTAAGAGATCATTCATATCACATCCAGAATCCACAATAGTAAAGAATAAAAAAAAACATTAAAGTCATATCTATAAAAATTACATATATGATACTTTTCAGGCCATATATCCAGAATGGTACCAAATCATTCATGTTTTATCTCCAGAATGGCAAGGAAACATCTAACAAATGGTAGAATATTTATATCATATACATATCTCCACAATTTTAAGAAACAATTCAAATAGTACTTTCATAATGGTAAGGAAGCATTCATATTACAGAAAGGAATCATAGCTCCAGAATGATTATCATACCATAGGGTTTAATATGATGTTGAGCCATCCTTTGCACCTATAAGAGCTTCAGCTTCTTCATCTTCAGAGAAGGATTTCCAAAAGGTTTAGGAGTGTGTTTATGGGAATTTGTATTTGTCCATTCTTCCTGAAGCCCATTTGTGAGGTCAGACCAGGCCCCCAGCTTTTCCCCTCCAAAACGTGCCACTGGAAGTGTGCTGCTGAGGGATGAGAGGACCATTTGACCAAAGCTATCCATTCACTTCCATTCATTTCGGGGTGTCTTTGAACCAATAATAAATGTATTTCCAAGCCGTTTTTGATTATGACATGGCCCATGTTCTTTTATTACAAAGAACGGATTTTCTGTCATTTGAACCATTAGATTAATAATCTGTTCATAGCTTTAGAAAATAACGTTTTTATACAACTATGCTAACGATGACGTGAAAAAAATGCGACCCAAAATACCGTGCTTTAATGTTTGGAGAAGTTGCCGTCGAACAGGGTCAAAGTAACCTCTTATTATGCAAATATAATACTACTACTAACAGTGATAATACAATGCAGATAGTAAGATAGTTGTAATTAGAAGTAAGATAGACTATGAGAATTATAATGTATAGATAGAACTATAGTTTATATTATCATTACAGAGTTTTTAAATGCTTGTTATATAGACAAACTATGAATATTCTTAAGTAAATCCGTGGACTGATATTGGCTATCAGTTATTATAGTCTATATCTGCTGTTTATTTAATAAAAGACCCATTCTGGGATGGAATGGAGCTTTCCTCACTGTGTTCTTTTTGGAGTGAATAGTTCTGTGCAGCTCCTATAAACAGTATGGTTGTTTGCACGGCACGCCGAAGATTCGCGTCATGCTGGCGCCTGCGCAATCTCTCACTTTCCCGGTTAATGCCCCACGAGAAGCCGATCAGGAATTAACACGATTGGCCTCACCTGGCTCCGTTGAAATCAGCGGGATGGCTTGGTCCAGTTAATATATACTGTCAATGGATCAGACACTGATGTTGGACAAGAAGGCCTGACTCATGGTCTTCACTCTAATTAATGCCAAAGGTGATCTATCAGGTCAATGTCAATCAAGTTTGGTCATTCATGTCTTTATGGACTTTTATTTGTGCACTGGTGCACAGTCATGTTGGAACAGGTAGGGGGCATTCCCAATCTGTTCCTAAAAATGTTGGGAACATGAGGGAACATTGTACAAAATCTTTTGGTAAAAAGTAGCTGCTGACATACCTTCACAGTGTGAATGCACAGGTCAGTATCCTCTGCTGAGACGCTCAAAGGTGCCACTCTATAAGATACCAACGCGCCAAAGTCAGAGCACACGTAGCTCTTAAAGGGAATGGTTTATTTCATGTTATGCTCAAAACACACCCATGATTAATTAGTTGAGAGATAGTACATGTCTTTTGTGAGTTTCAAACCGTGCAAGGCATAGCCCGCCCAGCATGATGCACAATTGACTGATTGCTAAAATAGGTACCTAAGAGTTCCTTTCTCAGGAACTAAGAGGACAAGCCCAGCTGTATAAAAAAAAACCCTAAACCATAATAATAATAATAATCCCCCCTCCACCAAATCTTACACTTGGCACAATGGAGGCAGACAAGTACCATTCTCCTGGCAACTACCAAACTCCAAAAAACAGACATGTCCATTGGATTTCCATTTAAAGAATCGTCATTCGTCACTCTAGAGAACACATCTCCACTGCTCTAAAGTCCAGTGGTGACATGCTTTATACCACTGCGTCTGATGCTTGGATGCATCTAATTGGCCACTGGAACCCATTCCATGAAGCTCTGTATGCATGGTTCTTGGGTTAATTGGAAGACCACACAAAGTTTGGAGATTTGTAACGATTGACTCAGCAGAGTTGATTGCTTCCACTTTGTTATAATAGATAGTTGACTGTGGAATATTTAGTAGTGAGGAAATTTTACGACTGGGCTTGTTGCACCGATGGCATCCTATCATAGTACAGTATCACAATGGAGTGACCAATTCTTTTACCAATGTTTGTAGAAGTGTTCTGCATGCCTAGATGCTTGATTTTATTGTTTACCAAGAAAGTGGGACCATAGAAGTGATTGGAACACCTAAATTCAAGGATTTGGATGGGTGATTGGGACCATTTACATTGGAAACATTTACACCATATTTAAAGAAAGGTAAGAACATTTTACTTAATTTTGCACAATGCTAATTTAAGCAGAGGTCTGTACAGGCATTTGTGAGAAACACTGGCAGTGTTTTAAAGAACACACACTAGTCTCTGAGAGGTCACTGTCAGTCTGCAACAGATAGTGGGCTTTGACACTGCTGTCACCTGGATTAGAGCTGATTAGAAGGACTGTGTGATTTGGCACTCTGTGGTGTGTATGTGTGTGATGTGTGTGTGTGTGTTGTCCTCACACTGTCCTCACTGCCACTGATGTTCTCCAAGCTTTGCCTGGATCTGCTGCCAACATACACAGGCTGTAATAGTGTCCTCTGAGACTGGATGTCACTCAGGGCGAAGCGAACGGCAAACAACTGCAGCGCTGGCACAACTTTATTCAGAAATCTTTCTAATGGGAAAAATGGCCACAATGTGTTTTACAAGCTCCATGGAATAATCTAGATGTTTCGACACAATACATATCTGCCTTCCAGTAAAAAGTCAAGCCTCAATTATTAAAATATCATTTTAAAAATGTGCTCAGGCTAATCCCACTTTCTACAAATGAGAAAAACATTGTTTGGAATAAAACTTTATGGACTTTTACAAAACCAATTTATGACATTACAAGGGTTGTGCTTGTTAGACAGTATTAGAGTTTGATGGAAAACATTGATGTTGAAGAATAATGATGTTCGAGGAAGAATGGAGTGATAAATAATGAGTATTTTTTTTGGTGGAGAATTGTTGTGTTTAGTGGAAAATAATTATGTACAATTGAGAATGAGTGAGAAATTGTGTTTGGTGGAGAATTACAGGAAAAACCATGGTACCTGGTGAAGAAAGATTCTCACCTTCTCAGGCCTCAGCCCGTATGTTGATGGTGTTTGGTGGAAAATTATAGTGTGTAGTAGAGACTAAAAGTATTTGGTGGAGAACGATTTACCACTGTCCCCAGGTCTCAGTATTGTGATAGTGTTTGGTGGAGAATTATGATGTTTTTTTGGAGAATGATGGTGTTTGGTAAAGAACAGTTCACCACTATCCTCTCAAAATGAAAGCCTTGGCTAGTATGGTGTTAGTGTTTGGTGGAGAATCATAGTGTTTGATGGAGAATTATTAATTAGCATCTTTTCAGTGTATGGCCTCAATCACTATTGTGATAATGTTTGGTAAAGAATTATGGTGTTTTTTAAAAAATAAAATGTTTAGTGTAGAAAAATGGTGTTTGGTGGAAAAAAGGGTGTCAGTGCCCACTCAGTTTAAAGTCTCAGTCAGTATTGTGATTTCCTCTGGCAGTATGGTGATGGTGTTTAGTGGAGAACAATGGTATTTTGTGGAGGACAATTTGTCATTGTCATTTGCTATTGGCCTTGCAAGTATAGTGACTGTGTTTGGTGGAGAATAATAGTGTTTAGTGGAAGATGATTCATCATTGTCCTTTTAGTTTCAGAGTCAATATGGGTATGGTGTTTGGTAGAGAATTATGGTGTTGATAGTGTTTGATGGAAAATGATTAGTCAGTGTCCAGTCTGTTTAAAGACTGGGTCTTTAAGTTTATTGTGTTTTGTAAAGAATTATAGTAATTGGCAGAGAATAATTAGTCAGGGCCCTCTCAGTTTAAAGTCAGTTTAGAGTCAGTATGATCATGGTGTTTAGTAGAGATTTATGTGTGGGATTGTTTGGAGAATGATGGTGTTTGGGGGTAAAAGTCCCCTTAATTCAATACCTCGGCCACTATAGTGACGGTGTTTGATGGAGAATGATAGAATTTTGTTAAGGATGATTCATTAGTGTCCTCTGGGTTTAAGGCCTCGGTTAGTACTGTCATAGTATTAGGAAATTTGGTCGAGAATGATGTCAGTGTCCTCTCATCTTATTTTATTGGAGAATTATGGTGTTTGTTGGATAATGATGGTGTTTGATGGAGAATGAAAGTATTTGGTGGTGAATGATTTGTCAGTTTCCTCGCTTAGTTTAAGGCCACAGTCAATATGGGAGCAGATCAAAGCTTTGACTTGTGTAACATGTGATTTGTGTGTGTGTGTGTGTGTGTGTGTGTGGCGATTTGGTAGTCATGTGGTAGGCATTCCATATAGCCTTCTGCTGCTGCAGAACAGGCGATGTGGGGAAGCAGGCAACTGTAGCAGTTTCTTACAAGTGTGCGCACACACACACACACACACACACACACACACACACACACACACACACACCACGGCTCAGCTGGCAAAGCTTTTGCAGCTGCCACTCACAGCCTCAGAGGACGAGGCCCTGGGGACCACTGCAAATCCTACTGCAGACACAAGGACGCTGTCCACACACACACACACACACACACTCACACACACACACACATACATGCTTAGTACCAGAATGACAGGTCGTCTGCTAAATACACCTCCCTGTTATTAAAACTGTGTCAGATATTGTAGAATTCAATCCTCTACGTTAATCAGAAAGTACACAACTTTTTAAAAAGATTAGTTTCTGGTTTCCGTGCGCTGAAGAGAACACTCGTCACACTAAATCCTTAACGATTTAAAAGAACCCAATATTTTACTGGGCTGCTTAATTAATCAAGCAGGAAATTAAATGGTTACAATAAATATTTTGAGTTGTGGCCGCCCATTAAAGCCGTGCAGACTCAGCTCGCCTTCAGTAAAAGTGCAGAACGGCCTCAAACAAACATTAACTTTCCACTCCTCTGGCCTGCACACAAACAACGGCTGCAAGGCCGGTTCTGTCCTGTAGAAAACTCCCCGGAATCTTCTAGCTTTTCCTCAGCGAGTTTGATTACATCTAAAACTGGATTCATTTTCCCGTGTTTATTTTTTCAATTACTGTAAACGTCCACATTAATTAATGCTGTTTACGGTGAAACGATCCGAACGGCTTTCTTTAAGAATTCCCCTCACTATACAACAGGCTCTGGCAATTTGACAACACATACACGGTGTAATTAGTTACAGACTCCACAGCGCTTTATTATTTTCTTTTAAATTCGCCCTTTGTCTCCATTTCAGCTCCTCTGGAAGTCACGCAGGAACCTGGAGAGAAGCGGTGTCCTCAATCTTTCCTCTAAACAGAGGCTGATTATGATCTGCAGAAAGAGGTTCTGCTGTCTCGAGCACTTTAAATGAGTGTGCGTATCAGTGTGTGCACGTACGTGTGTGTGAGAAAAAAGATAAAAAATGAAACAAGGTTGTTTAAGTTATAAAAAGAAGTATGTAAAAAATAAATATTAATTGCAATGATCCATAGTAATGTTTATTTATTCATTTATTTTTTATTTTCATTATTTCTTTTAGTTTAATGCCGTTTAATTATTTTACTTATTTACTTTTTAAACTTTTATTTTGTCATCTTCATAATTTCTTGTTATTTTTTTTTAAGTAAAGCTTTGTTTAAGTCTTTTAATTGCATTTTATTTTATTTAGTTTCCAAAATTTGTGTTTCTAATTTACTTCTCTCAATTTTTATTTTATTGTTTTTATTGCATCAAATTCTTATTAAACAGTTCTTTTAAATTACACTGTGTAGGTTTTGCATAATTGATCACATAAAGTTTTCTTTGTTAATTTAATTAAGCTTCATTTAAATTTAATTTACAGATTTTATGTATTTTTGTTTTTATACATTTTTAATTATTATCTTTTTAATATTTTTCCTTTATGTCAGCATTTATTATTTGTATTTTTTTTTTCTATTGTTATAATTGTATTCTACTTAATTTATTTCGAATATTTTTGTTGTTTATATTTACGTGTTATTATAAGGGAGGTGAAGTATATATATATGATGAGTATTTTCTCCTGTGGAGT
Source organism: Astyanax mexicanus (assembly GCF_023375975.1). Taxonomy (NCBI): domain Eukaryota; kingdom Metazoa; phylum Chordata; class Actinopteri; order Characiformes; family Acestrorhamphidae; genus Astyanax; species Astyanax mexicanus. The sequence goes on along the minus strand of NC_064423.1, from coordinate 25,600,302 downwards.
CTAAACCGCACCAGCCTGAAGTTCTCTATCTGGCCTTTCTCATCTGATGTCAAACTTCTGGCACAATCACGCCTCCATAAACACAGACACGGCCGCCACTGACAGCCGACATGACACTCAGACATATTTACTGGCTCCCAGCGGCGTACACACTCCAGAACCCCGGCCGTCCTCCCCCGCGGCTCAGCAGCGCTTTTAACACACACATGGAATTGACCTTCACCCCTGACCTTTCACCTTACGAGGCTGAGTACTTCATTTGCAGGGCTGGAGGCCTGAGTGTTTCTTCCTCCGGATCACCTGACCTGATTTTACAATGCTTAATTAGCTGCTAAGTTGAGTTAGTGTGTGTTAGAGCAGACACCGCGGTGAAGGACACAGATATGAAGATATAAGAGGAGATATTATCATTGTTATCTTTTCATATTTTCTTATTATATACAGTTCTGTGCAAAAGTTTTAGCCCATCTGGAAGCAAATATGAGAGTTTATTGATTATATTTAATCAAAACACGGTGGCCTGGTTCCAATAGCAGCCAGTATTCTCAAAAATAGCAGTGTCTGAAAGTGATGTGCTGCTCTTTAGTATCAACAACAAAAAATATGGATGGATCAGGCCACACTTTCAGATCAGTGATCAGACAATAAATTACAGTAGCTCACCCTGAGAACTGTTTAGATCATATTGATCCTTTCTTTCTGAGCTGCAGAGCAGCTTTTAATTTAATACCTAGCACTGACAGCCTCCCCAGCTGCAGAAACAGATTGGAACCTATTGAAAATTATTTGTAGAATAATTAGAAAACGCAAAAAAACTGGAGTAAAGACTTTTAACACAATTTCAACTGTAGGGATACCCCTCTTGAGAGTCCATCACTCAGCCCAGTAAGTCAGTAAGTATGGGATATAGCAGATCTAGAAGAGATAGTGAGCTCCACTGTGCAGTTCTGTATGTATAGGAATTTAACGCTCTAACAAATGTTTGGAGTTCAGCAGTGCATTTTGATTTAATTTTGAAGTATATTTCATCTTGAGATGAAAATTGACACTGAAAATTGAAGCTGTGCATGATGATATATTACCAAGTTTGCCTGGAACAGTAATTGAGGCATCTAGGCTTCCCCACCCTTGCTCGATATCAATGATCTGCCAATCAAATTTTTTATTCACTTTGCCTGATTTGACTAAGACTTTTACTTTAAAACATTATCAGGACTGTGATGTAACAGTTTTGGGGTTTTGGAATTGTTCCTTTGTTTATGCTTCATTTTGTCAGCAGTTTATTAAAGTCAGTACAGGTTTATTTTCTGTACTCTATACATTTTTTCGTTCCAGGTCCAGTTTAAGGTTCCAAACCACACACAATGAAAGTGTTTGGTTGGGCAGGAACAGGAATTTCATCAGCTGCAGTTCTCTAATCCACACCCCATGCTTAGTGTGTTTGGAATGTGAGGATACTGCCTCTTTAACTGCTTCAATACGTCTCTTAACATTTTCATCAGAAGTGACTTTAGATCCGTCTTTCATTACAGATAAAAATGGAGGTGGGGGCTGGAGGGTGGAGATGTAGAGGGGGGGGGGGGGGGTGAGGGGGCGATGTACAGTAAGATGAGAAAATGGCTTGTGAAAATGGTCATATTTCAGCTGTTGACGGACAGGTGACCCCTCGGCCTTCTGGGAACGAAAGCTACTGTCGGGGAGTTTAGGGGTAGATCCACACTGTTGGCTGGTGATTAAGCCTCTCTCTCTTTCTTCCACTCTGTGTCTTTCTCTCACTCACACACATATATTATACACACACACACATACACAGTATTAACATTTTTCAATGCATAATGTGCCAATCAAAGGTTTAGACACCTTCACATTAATTTGTTTTCTGATTTTCTTTTTTTCCTACATTGTAAATGAATACAGAAGTCATCCAGACTATAAAGGAACAAATTAGGAATCATGTAGTAACTTAAAAGTGTTACACAAACCAAAATACATCATAAAGTATTTACGTGGCTCTTATCTAGGGTGCTGTTAACTTGTGGTTTCTGAAGCTGGTAACCTTTGGTGGTCCTGATGAGAGCCAGTTTCATCATACCATTTTTAGACTTTTAAAGTTCAAAATTTTTTTTGGATTGACTGACCCTCATTGGTGCCAGGAGGTATTCTATGCGGAATCTATGTATATATATATATACATGTCTGTCATTATCAGTACAGTGATGGCGGCACTCGGAGCTGAAGCTAGCATTCAAGGATGTAAACAGTGGTTTTTAATACGTTTCTTGTGCACTTTTGAAGTTATTAATGACTCGTTTTAAATGTAAGAGCTCTCCGGATTCTAGCAAGGAGGTGTGGAGCTACTTTGAGCCTGGAAAACAGTGAAAAAATAAATGTATCGGGGCAAATTATGCCCTGTGTCACCCAGTCTAAAGGGTTTTTGGACAAACTGTTAAAATTTCTGGATCTCGGAACGCTGCGGGAGAACGGAGGTGTGCTACTCATTAAAGTAGTACTTAAAGTAGTATTAAAGTACTTTCTATCATGTTTTACTACACCAAAAGTCCATTTTTCAACAGAGTTCTCCTTTAATCATTGATAGATCTAGTGTTATTTTTAGCATGTGTTAGCTTTAGTGTTAGCTCAATTCGTATCATTAGCATTAGCTCTAGTATTAGCTTTATTAATGTATCTAATGGCAGTTTAAGCATTAACATGAATGAATAGTTCATGAAGCCACAAAGGTTAACACTGTTATAAGCTCAACCACTAATGTTTGTACCATTTCTCTCAGTTAATTAATGTTACCATCATATTTAATAAGTCCAAAGTTTCTTAAAGCCATTAAAAGGCAGGTTTGGTGCACTCTTTATAAGATAAAAATGAAGTCATGCCACTCGGAGGGACAGCACAGTATCATGAGAGCACATCTCTGAGCACAGAATAACTTAATGTTCTCCATCAGCCGGTCGCTCCCTAAAGTCAAATCCAATTAGTCAGATAACTTCTTCTACAGTTTTTTTTGCTTGTATGGTACAACTCTTATGGGACCCTCCCAGCCCCTCAGGCCTGCTTAAGTTTGAACATCAGTTTTCAACTTTGTATAATTAATTTTAAGGCTGTCAGGTTGTGTTTACTGAAATCTGTGTACCCAAATAGACTTTAGATGTAGTTAACTAAATATTTTAAAATGCTGAAACTTTTATTTGAAAATAGATGTGATTTATTTTAGTTTTTACTGCATTTCCACTCCATTTCAGTCATTTATATCATTCAGGGTTTATACAATTTTTAACAAACAAATTTCCATAATTCTTTAATGACTTTTCCATCCCTTCCATACAATTTTTAAAACATCAGTGTAGACATGGAGAATAAAATCAAAAATCAACTAAAACTATAATCAAAAGGCCTAAAATGAATCGGATGAAAATGTTGACACACAATGGTTAATAATAAAATGTGTGTCAGATCCTGAGAGCTCCATTGTTTAGGGCTAAATTACTGAATTATCTCTAAGCTGACATTTATGTTAGTTGTGTATTATTGTGTGGCCAGTCTCATTCCCTCCATCTGAAAGCTATGTGTTTGCTAATATACTCAAAAACATAAGGAAAGACAACATTGTTTTGTGCTGTAATGTCACTCAAGTCATGTAAAAAAAAAAAAATTAAGTATCTAGATTAGCATTTAGGAAGAAAATGGATGGAGGACAAAATATAAAGTTGTCACAATTAATATAATAAAATCATTTTATGTTTGCAGCATTGTTGACTTGTTGAATAACAATATATTGAAATATCTTTCAAGGATGACTCTGAATGAACACATTATTACAAATATAGAGGAATACTAACCTTCACTTTAAAAGAAATCTATATATTTGTGGAATAACCCTCACTTTCTCACTATTAAGAAACCCCTAATGTCAGAGCTCTTCAAAAAACACTTACTCTCCTAACACCCCTAACAAACTAACTACCTCTAACCTCATTTTCTTCTTCCTCTCCTTTACTCCTCTATCCCATTATTCCCCCTTCACCTCCTTTAGGCCCTGTCAAAATTAAGTTTGTTAGTCTTGAGCTTCTATGTCCTCTATTGCTAATGTACATCATTATTTGCAAGTTGCAGGTTGCTTTGAATAAAAGCGTCTACTAAATGCAGTGAAATGTAACAGGATTTTCATGACCTGAACCCCCAATTGAGAACCTCTGGAATGTAATCAAAAGGAAGATTAATTGTCACAAGCCATCAAACAAAGATGAACTGCTTTAATGTTTATGTCAGGAGTGGCATAAGGTCACCCAAAAGCAGTGTGAAAGACTTGTGGAGAGCATGCCAAGACGCATAAAAGCTGTGATAAAAAATCTGGGTTATTCCACCAAATATTAATTTCTGAACTCTTCCTGAGGTCAGAACATTGGAATTGTTGTTTGTAAATGAATATTAACTTGTTTTCTTTGCATTATTTGAGGTCTGAAAGCACTGCAAATAAATGATCTGTAAATAAATGTTCTAAATGACAGTATTTTTACTTGAAATTTGGAAGAATTGTCAGTAGTATATAGAATAAAAGAATATATAAAAATATATTAATATAAATATACTTAAAAATAGCAAAATCAGAGAAAATGATCCTTTTGAAATTATTTTTATATTTTCTGGAGCTATATATACACTGCTCAAAAAAATAAAGGGAACACTCAAATAACACAATATAACTCCAAGTAAATCAAACTTCTGTGAAATTAACACTGATTGACAATCAATTTCACCTGCTGTTGTGCAAATGGAATAGACAGGTGGAAATTATTGGCAATTAGCAAGACACACTCAATAAAGGAGTGGTTCTGCAGGTGGGGACCACAGACCACTTCTCAGAACCTATGCTGTCTGGCTGATGTTTTGGTCAGTTTTGAATGTTGGTGGTGCTTTCACACTCGTGGTAGCATGAGACGGACTCTACAACCCACACAAGTGGCTCAGGTAGTGCAGCTCATCCAGGATGGCGCATCAATGCGAGCTGTGGCAAGAAGGTTTGCTGTGTCTGTCAGCGTAGTGTCCAGAGGCTGGAGGCGCTACCAGGGGACAGGCCAGTACACCAGGAGACGTGGAGGAGGCCGTAGGAGGGCAACAACCCAGCAGCAGGACCGCTACCTCCGCCTTTGTGCAAGAAGGAACAGGAGGAGCACTGCCAGAGCCCTCCAGCAGGCCACAAATGTGCATGTGTCTGCACAAACGGTTAGAAACCGACTCCATGAGGATGGTATGAGGGCCCGACGTCCACAGATGGGGGTTGTGCTCACAGCCCAACACCGTGCAGGACGCTTGGCATTTGCCAGAGAACACCAGGATTGGCAAATTCGCCACTGGCGCCTTGTGCTCTTCACAGATGAAAGCAGGTTCATACTGAGCACATGACAGACGTGACAGAGTCTGGAGACGCCGTGGAGAGCGGTCTGCTGCCTGCAACATCCTTCAGCATGACCGGTTTGGCAGTGGGTCAGTAATGGTGTGGGGTGGCATTTCTTTGGAGGGCCGCACAGCCCTCCATGTGCTCACCAGAGGTAGCCTGACTGCCATTAGGTACCGAGATGAGATCCTCAGACCCCTTGTAAGACCATATGCTGGTGTGGTTGGCCCTGGGTTCCTCCTAATGCAGGACAATGCTAGACCTCATGTGGCTGGAGTGTGTCAGCAGTTCCTGCAAGATGAAGGCATTGAAGCTATGGACTGGCCCGCCCGTTCCCCAGACCTGAATCCGATTGAGCACATCTGGGACATCATGTCTCGCTCCATCCACCAACGTCACGTTGCACCACAGACTGTCCAGGAGTTGGCGGATGCTTTAGTCCAGGTCTGGGAGGAGATCCCTCAGGAGACCATCCGCCACCTCATCAGGAGCATGCCCAGGCGTTGTAGGGAGGTCATACAGGCACGTGTAGGCCACACACAATACTGAGCCTCATTTTGACTTGTTTTAAAGACATTACATTAAAGTTGGATCAGCCTGTAGTGTGTTTTTTCACTTTAATTTTGTGTGTGGCTCCAAATCCAGGCCTCAATTGGTTAATAAATTTGATTTCCATTGATGATTTTTGTGTGATTTTGTTGTCAGCACATTCAACTTTGTACAGAACAAAGTATTCAATGAGAATATTTCATTCATTCAGATCTAGGATGTGTTATTTGAGTGTTCCCTTTATTTTTTTGAGCAGTGTATATAGGACTAAGACAGTGGTGCTAAAGACAATGGCATTGTATTACATTACTGCTTACTATTTAACACTGAACTCTAACTAGCAATAAAACAGTGACAAATGTAAAAGCATTATCTGCATTTTTACTACATAACTCTGCTAATTAATTGACTCCAGACTTGTTTTACTGACAGAAAAGCCAAACATGTGAAGATAGAATTCTTCAGCATAGAGGTCACTTATAGCCAGACCCTCCACACACTGACTTCCCAAGACCCTCCACACTCTGAACCCTGGTTATAATGGATATAGAATAAGACCAAGAAAACAATCAAGGAATCTATAGTGAATCAAATAAATCAACTAAAAAAATCTGGAAAAAAAAGAGTCTCTGACACACAGGCGACGTAACGCAGAGCAGTTGGAGTGGACGGAGTGTGTGGAGTGAGTCTCACAGGTCTGCTCACAGGGAGGTGCATGATCCACGAGTCTCCACCATCATCAGTGTGTGTCACGCTCCGATAGAGCAGAAACTCGCTCACACACTGCAGAACATTCTGGAGAGATTTATCAGCTCACTGTACGGATCAGCCAATCAGCTTCTCTATTCCACTCGCTCTGCTCCTGCTGGGCGGACAGATCGTTCACACACGGGTACGGCAGGTCAGACCCGCACCTCCTAATCTCCTCTGTTTTCTATTTGTAAGCGACAGAATTGGAAAATTCAGGCTTGTGTTTACACCGTGTGAACGTTTCATCATGAACACATCACTAGAAATGATACAGAACGGAATGGAATGAAATATTACAGTACTGTACTGAATTTACTGAAGTTAACAGCTTCTCAAATTTTTCATCTGGGTTTCTTATAATAGAAGTGTCAAACCAAGGGCCAAACAACGCTGATACCAATCGAACAGTTTAATAATACATGGGATAGCCTTAGAGGGGTAGTCAGAGACAGGCAGGGTCAATATTAAAACGGCAGCGATAACAAGCAACATACCAGAGTACGGTTAATCTAAAAGTACAAAAATAGGTCGGAAACGGAAAACAAACGATAGGAACGGCAAGGCAAAAAATACAAAAATGGATTCAAGGATTCAAGGAGATTTTATTGTCATTCGCATCACATGTGGTACATGTACATGAGGTGGAACGAAATTGTGATCTCCCGATCCAGTTTTACACCCAAAGAGCTGTTATTAATAGATATATAGATAAAAAAAAGAATACAATAAAAGAAATATAATATACAAAATAGATAGATAAATATCCCAAGAATAAAAAAAAATAAATAGAGAGTAGAAGGTTCAGCAACATGAAGTCCAGAGAGCAAGTGTGCTATAGCAGCATGATAATGTGAATTAGAGCAGTGGAGATAAAGTGTCTCAGTGCAAGTAAAGTGACCATGTTGGTAAACAGTAAACAGTAATTTGTCAGTGCAGTGTGTTGTTAAGTGGAGTTTAAGAGTCTTACAGCTTCCGGAATGAAGCTGTTTCTGAGTCTTGTTGTTTTGCACTTAATGCTCCGCAGCCTCCGGCCTGAGGGGAGTGGGACAAAAAGTGCGTGTGCTGGGTGGGTGGGATCCTTCCTGATGCAGGTGACCCTTTTCCTGCACCTGGAGGTGTAAATGTCTGTGGTGCTGGGGAAGCTAACTCCAACAATCCTCTGTGCAGCCTTCACCACGCTCTGCAGTGCTTTCCTGTCTGCAGCAGAGCAGCTTCCATGCCACACATTGATGCTGGAGCACACGACGCTCTCCACCACACATCTGTAGAAGGAGGTGAGGACTACGCTCCCGAGTCCAGCTCGTCTCAGCCTCCTGAGGAAGTAGAGCCGCTGATGTGCCTTCCTGACCAGAGTGGAAGTGTTGTTGCTCCAGGTGAGGTTGCTGGTCAGGTGCAAACCCAAGTACCTGTAGCTGTCAACCACTTCCACCGCAGATCCTCCAATGTGCAGGGGGAGGTGGGCATGCTTGCCCCTTCTGAAGTCCACAATCATCTCCTTTGTCTTTTTTACATTGATGCAGAGGTTGTTTTCTCTGCACCAACCCTCCAGGTGTTCCACCTCCTGCCTGTAGCTGGACTCATCTCTGTTTGTGATGCATCCAACCACTGCCGTGTCGTCCGCAAACTTCACAATATGACAGCCTGGATGGAGAGGTGAGCAGTCATATGTGAGCAGTGTGAACAGGAGGGGGCTCAGCACACAGCCCTGAGGGGAGCCAGTGCTGAGGATTATGGAGGGGGAGGAGATGTTGTGAATCCTCACAGACTGCGGCCTGTTGGTCAGGAAGTCTAGGACCCAGTTGCACAGGGAAGAGCTCAGTCCAAGTGAGGAGAGTTTGGTTATCAGTGTCTGAGGAATCATGGTGTTGAAAGCAGATGTGAATTCCACAAAGAGCATCCGAACGTAGGAATCCTTCTGCTCCAGGTGGGTGAGGGCAGTGTGGACCACGGAGGAAATGGCATCCTCTGTGGATCGGTTCTTCCTGTATGCATACTGGTGTGGATCCACAGTGATGTTGATGGTGGCTTTGATGTGGGTCTGAACCAGTCTTTCAAAGCACTTTGTGACTATCGGAGTGAGGGCTACTGGCCGGTAGTCATTCAGACCTGTCACTGTGGAGCTATTGGGGACCGGGATGATGGTGGCGGTCCCCATGTCCCCAAATGGGTGGGTAACATGCAAAAACATTTAAAATAAATGCTTAGTTTGAGAAGCTAGCAAGCTAGATTCAATAACCGCTCAGAGAACAAAGAAAACAGGGTTTTTTTATACAAGGCAGTCCAGGTGCAGGCAATCAGAAGCATGGGGAGAGTGAACACCATAGCATCACATGACCAGCAGAGTCACGGAAGTCCGGTGAGTGAGCATGCTGGGAAATGGAGTCTTTGTTTTGAAGTTCATGGTCTTAAGCAGGCAGACTGACAGCGCCAGGACTGAGAAGAAGTGAGTCTGTGGACAGAAACTCACCACATATAAAGGGCGGGATGGAGGCTAACAAAAATATTTATAATGAAGCTGCAGAATAATATCTAAAATGAAATTTGACACCCAGATTGAAGCTAAAAGATTAACAACCAGAATTATAAGAATCATTTCAAACAGTAGGAAATTCACAGACAAGAGACAATTACAGTGGTTGCTTTAAATCTAAATTAAAATGTAAAATGTTTCACAAAATAATCTTACATTTTCAAAACATTGACTGAAACACTTAAAAAAATGTTATTCAGTTAAAGCCCGTTGAAATTTCCAGTTTAATTTTAATATCCAGTAATCTTAGTTATTATTGCATTGTAATGTAACCGTATAATATGTACGGAAATCATAAATCATATCGTTTCTAAAATGCTTTGTAACTGACCTGTAACCTGATCCGTCTCTAATATTCAGAAGCTCATATTAAAGCCATGTATCACTGGCACAGCTGCAGGCCTTTACCACACCGTTCTGCACGGCTGTTTCTCATTTGTGGGCGTTTAAAGTCACTCAGTTACTGCAGGACTTTTTATTTTTGCTCTTTACTGTGTGTTTTACACTGTGTACACAGTTCTGTACACACAGAGAGTTTCATTAACTTACACACAGTCCCTGATAGAATCACAATGTCGTTTTCACTGCGGATAAAGTTTTGCTCGTGCTGATGTTGAGTGGGTGTACGTGTGTAACGCTCGTCTACTGTAGTGAGCTGATTGGTTGGGTTGGGTTATGTGTGTGTGTGTGTGTGTGTTTGCCTAAAGAAATGACTGTCTGTGTTGCAAACAGTTTAATACAGTTCAGGTGGCAGTGTGTGACGTGCCTTCCTGCCCTGCTCTGTGTTCTGTTCCCCCCGCTGTTCAACATGCCCTTATTACTTTTCTTTACAGGCCAGATGTGACTTGCTCGCAGTTCATTTTGTTTTTCAGCGCAGCGTATCAGCACAAAGCCCGGCCAGAGTGCGCCGAAAGCTTTTTGGCAGCGGTCGGCCCCTAATGAATGGCATTAAATCATGCACTTTCTTATAGAGGTGCGCTTCTAGAGCCAAAAATCCGAGAGAGCACACACAGCCACCATTGTAACCAGACACCGAGCCGAGCAAAACAAACCTCTCCACTTCAGAGGGACACTCCAGCAGACCATCCACCTCTTCCCAATGAGCAAACAGGAAATAGCACTTTCTCAACGAGAGTCAAGGTCAGGAAGAACCCTGTCATCCCACTTCTATGCTAGCATGCTCACTAAAAAAAAAAAACCTGGTATTACTCAGCATTTTACAAATTATAAAAAAAATCAATAATACCAATTATTGTTGTAGAGACATTTATTTAAAACTTTTCTGATCTGAAATCCTTGCTCAGAATATTGAACACAGCAGAGCTCATTAAAGCTCTAATAAATATAAAGTTCTAATATAAGTAATAATTTAATAAAAATAAAAACTCGAACACCCAAATTGTCCCTTACACTGTGCCAAAACCTCTTAATGAACAGACCAATAGAAATAATTCTAAATTACTTGTAATAAACTCTTTTTACATTGACTTCCATTAAAATTTTGGAAGGTTTTTTCTCTCTCCTGTTAAGTTGTTGTTTTGGAGATACTCGTGTTTTCATTGGACAGCAACAATATAAATAAAATATTCTAATAAGTTCCAGCATGCCTTGTATTTAAAAAGTGGTGCTCTATTTTCTAAGATATAAGTTTAGTTGAACTTGACATGTTAAACAGTTGAGCTGTGCAGTATTGTGCTGAACTGAATGTAGTTGAGTTTAACTGAGTTAAGCAGACTTGAGACGAAGTTGAGAGGAAGTAAACTGACATTAGTTGAGTTTTACTGAGCTGTGTGGAACCGAGCGGAGTTGAGTAGTGTTGGACTAAGACGATTTGAGTGTGTTTTACTGAACTGAGTTAAGTTGAGTTGACTTGAGTTAAAGAGAGTTGACCCGTGTTAAACTGAATTAAGCTTTGTTAAATAAAGTTGGGCTTAAATTAATTTGTGTTTAACTGAGTTGAGCTAAGATGCATTTATTTAAATTGAGTTTAAATGTTAAACTTAGTAGAGTTGGGTTCAAATGTGTTGAGCTGATCTAAGTTGTGTTTAACTGAATTGAGTTGTGTTAAACTGAGTTGCGTTAGGTTCAAATGTATTATGCCGATCTAAGTTGTGTTTAACTGAATTGAGTTGTGTTAAACTGAGTTGAGTTAGGTTCAAATGTATTAGGCCAATCTAAGTTGTGTTTAACTGAATTGAGTTGTGTTTAACTGAATTGAGTTGTGTTAAACTGAGTTGAGTTAGGTTCAAATGTATTAGGCCGATCTAAGTTGTTTTTAACTGAGCTGAAGTGTGTTATGTTTAACTAAATTGAGTTGTGTTTAACTGAGTTGAGTTGTGTTAAACTGAGTTGAATTAGATTGAAATCTGTTGAGCTGATCTAAGTTGTGTTTATCTGAATTGAGTTGTGGTAAACTGAGTTGAGCTAAGCTGTATTTATTTATTTAAATTGAGTTTAAATGTTAAACTGAGCTGAGTTAGGTTGAAATGTGTTGAGCTGATCTAAGTTGTGTTTATCTGAGTTGAGTTGTGTTAAACTGAGCTGAGTTAGGTTGAAATGTGTTGAGCTGATCTAAGTTGTATTTAATTGAGTTGAGTTGTATTAAACTCAGATGAGTTAGGATGAAATGTGTTCAGCTGATCGAAGTTGTGTTTAACTGAACTGAGTTAGGTTGAAATGCTTAGGTTGAGTTAAGTTAAGCTGTATTTGAGTTAGTTGAGTTGTGTTAGTTGACCTCAGCTGAACTGAACTCTGATCTTGAACGATCCTAGATAGTTTGTTTCAGCTTTGGAAAACTAAAACGTGACTTCAGCATTGTCACCATGCTGAGGGGTTGGTAAAGGGCGGGATGAGCGCAGACTATCTGTCAGGTTAATGATGGGATGTTGAGTAAGGTTACAGGCTGAGGCTGTGAGAGTTCAGGTGAGGGAGAGGCTGCTGTTGAGGGCTGAGGAGAGGAGGAGAGGGTGAGGCGCAGGGAGGAGGAATGAAGGATGAAAGTGGATCTTCAAACGCCTTGCACTTCCATAAACACTTGGGGTCCTGGGCTCATCTCCATGTCATCTGTGGAGCAGGATGGTGCGTGTTTACAAAAGAGAGAAACTTGCAGGCTCCCACCATCCGTCTCCAGACCCAGCACTTCCAGGAAAGCTCCTCTGCTCTTCTCTGCACAGCCCATCATCCATTAAACACAACACCACACACACACACACACACACACACAGATAAGGAAACATATTTTTTTGGGGTATCATGTTATTCTGATAGACCACTGTAGATATTTTGTATATACTCACTTTGTATTTAATGTATATTTAACTAAATGTTTAGTTCTTTTTAAATACGAATATGATCTAATATGTTGACATGGTTCGCTTCTATACATAGAAACTGTAATTTGTAATTACTGTAATGTAAAACTGTAATGTAATTTTCACACCTGAAAGTCTGGTCCAAGATTCATTATTTTGCCAATTAAAACATTGTATACATTTGGTTTGTTTAGCTTTGATTTCTCTCACTTTGCACTTTTGTTAAGTTGTGTTAAGTTAAAATAAATTGAGTGGAATTGGACTAAGCTGTTTTAAATTGAGTGAGGTGAGATTATAGTTTGATTGAATTGATGCAAAAGGAATAGGGGTGGGTTTTAGTATTATTATTATTATTATTATTATTATTGGCATGTCAATTCTGTTGTATACTTACTTTTTCTTTACTCTTAAAAAAAAAAAAAACTCAGTAGCGTTGAGTCCTGTTTTTTAAATTTTGTCTACTTCTTACGTTGGTGTTCTTTTATTAAAAGAATGTAACTTTACATTTCATAGGGATTTTTGGCAGCAGTTATTATACAATTTTAGATAACCCAAACCCTTACAGTCATTTTTATTGCAGTATACAGTATTGTTATTGTTGCAATTCATTGCTCTCATCACTATCTTTACGTGTAAAGCCGCTGCTGTGCCGAATTCAGCACCCCCGCCGGGAAAAGCACCCCCTCTCGGGAGTGCGCACCATGTCTTGTTGGCTTTAACTTTACTCAGAAAATGGAAATATCCAAGATACTGTTCTAAGCTCTGCTGACTTGTAAAAAAACAAGGTAAAAGAAATGTCACCTGCAGCCTCTCCCGAGAGGGGGTGCTTTTCCTGGCGGGGGTGCTGAATCCGGCACCTTAGTAATGTCAAAATCTGCACCCCCGCCATGAAAAGCACCCCCTCACGACAGAGCGTACGCACCGTCTTCTTGGTAAAAGTGGCGATAATTGCATAGCTAACTTCAAAATAAAAGTTTATTTTAAAACAATTTCTGTTTCACCAACTATCAACCCTTAACTACTATGAAATCTACTACTTTTACAGCAGTTTGTTGCTGAAGTTATAAAGAGTGTTTTCTGATTAAAGCACAATACAGGAAGCCCAACTAAACTACGGATAAAAGCTTTGGAGATTTGGGACGCCTTCTCTATTATTGATATTTTATAATAAGAGTTTATCCTGCTTTTTTTGGAGTAAGTTCCTCTAATGTCCAGGGAAGGATTTCCAGTAGATTTTGGAGCATTCCTGTGATTGCATACAATGACAAGAGCATACTGTAAGTGAGGTCAGAATGTTGGACGACCACCACTTCACTTTATCCCTAACTCCCCAAATTATTTGCTAAAGTATTGGGTGGAGCACCATCATTCCAGAGAACACAGTTACAGTGCTCTACAGCTTAGTGCTGTTGGGCAATATATCTCTCTAGCCCACACCTGGAATTAAGTATGGTGCCAAGAGATTCATGTTTCTGTATACAGCTACGTTAAACAGCTGAGAGTTCGTATTTAAACAGTGGTCAGTGTTGGAGTTATTTTACAGATGAGTTTGAGTTGAATACAGTTGAATATTTTAGTATTAACCCAACTAAATAAATATACCCAACTCCAAAAATGTTTAATTTAACTTTGCCCTTTTATTTTACTTCTTTGGTGTCTATTGAATCTACTCAATAGATTTAAAGCAAGTATGAGTAGAGTTTATAAGGAGTGAATTTTGTGCCAAAAGTTTTACACAAAAAAAAAATCACAATCAAAATGTTAAGAATTAAAAGGAAAAATTGTATGTTGCAAATTCAAAAGAGAAAAAATATGTAGCAAATATATATTTGTAATTATATTTGGTTACTTCATTATCCTTTGCACTGAAAATTATTACTGTTTGGATTTTGCCATCTTTGCTTTTTTTGGATTTTTCTGTTAAAGATTTTTGCTTTTGAAATCTATCGAAAATTCACAAAAACACAAAAATAAAAGCAAAGACTGGCAAAATCCAAACTAAAATCATTTTCAAATAACTGCAAAGGATAATAAAGTATATTTAAAAATATATATTTGCTAAATTATCTCTCTCTTTTGAATTTGCAACATACAATTTTTCCTTTTGTATCTTAAAAAAATTATTGCAGATTTTTTTTTTTTTTTTAATTTTGGCACAAATTTCACTCCATAGGTTTTCCTAATATTTTCAGTAAATATAACCTAAATTGACCTTAAACTGAGACACACAAAAAATAAGGTAAAGCCTACCTAATATTTCTTAGTACATTACACAAAATGTAATTATCCTATTGGCTCATGGTATAATATATTTGCATAATGGGCATGTCCCCAAAAGCCTAACTAACTGCGCAGTCATCAGTCATCATTGGCCATCAGAGCTACCTTCTTATGGGTATTCAGTTATTTCTTATATAATGGTTATTTGTCTGGCCACAGTGTTGTAGGCTATAAGAGCAAGTTATTGTATTTTCTGTATTATAAAGTGGGCCAAGTGCTGGCAGTAACACTGTGTTGGATTAAATGTCCATTGCAATCGGGACAAAAGACCGGCAGAGGGAAAGCAGAGATGCCTTATACTTTGTACTGTATACTTTGCTGTATAACCTTAACACACCTCCTTACTTAGTTTCTTTACAAATTCTAAACCATAAATTGTGTTAAGGGCCAAAGGAGGCATCTTATCTCATATTAAATTAATTAGGAGCGTGATATTTGGTATTAATTTAAAAGTCTCATAATATTTTTAATTAATTTTAAAACGTCTAGTTATGGTCTCTAGTATGAATGAACGCCATGTGAGACGTTTTTTTTTTTTTGTGAAACAAAAAAAAAGTGATCCGGTATAATGTTGCTTTAGTCTGGTGGAGGAGTGAAGGGATTTTGGCTCTTGCTCATGAATATTCATACATGCAAACATATCGCCTCTGGTTGGCCAAAAGCATTGCGATGCCAGCAAGATGGACAACAGTTACAAATGTTTTTAAATAAAGACATTTTTACACTAATAACAGTCTTTGCAATGTCACACATTACTTTACAACATGTGTAATGCCCTGCTATAAGTGCAGTTCAGCCACTGACCTAGTTGTAGAGTCTCTGTAAAATGCGAAATCCACCGGAGATCCTATTCAAACCTTTAGGTACACACAGAGGTGGGTAGTCCAGGTTCAGAAAGAAAAAGAAAAATCCAGCCCTTGGCTGAGCCACTGCAGAGAAGCATTTAGAAACTAGTGTAAACAGAACTGTTTAAAAAAACACACACCTACCTATCTCAATTGTACCTTACTGGTGGTGTTCTGTAGAAAAATTCTAACCATTGTTCCTTAGCTCTGAGCTTTAAGAAATTACAGATTAACCACATATGATTTTATATGATTTTTTTTTCCTCAGGTTACTTTTTAATCTTTATTTTGACCTGAATGCATGTAGGTTTGTCTACATTTGGCACGATGGATTAGCTTTAAATTTCAAATTTCTCTCAGGAAACCCTGATTCGCCGGGTCTGCAGATTTTTCTCCTGTTTCGGGGGTAAAGTGGACGGGTGGTCAAACCCTGCACACGTTCGCACGGCCATCAGGAATGTGTGCAGAAACATCCAATTTTACATCTCCAGTGTCCTGGAGTGTTTTGTTTTCCTGCGGTGGCAGACGGCCCAGACACTCTCCCGCTTTCCCTGAGTGCGGATCCCACGGGCCGGAGCGGCTCGCTATGTTAGAGGGAAAGTTCAGAGAAAAATATAGTTTTCTCCATATTAACCCACAATGTAGTTAATTAGCTGAGACATGTTTAGTATGTAGTATCGCCAGTGTTGTCCTCCGATTAAAAATGTGTGGGATGCTACTTGGCGTGCAATCAACACTCCACCCCGTGCCGTATTTAAGCTGCATGGGATGGATTATAATAGGACACTACTAGGAACCTCTACAACTCCACATCCAAACCACATTTACACAAGCACTACACACTACTTCTGCATGTTTACTTCTCAATAAATGATGCCCATATAGCTCTAAATCATAAGTATAAGTCTACAGCTCTGGAAAAAATGTAGAGACCACTTTAGTTTCTGAATCAGTTTCTTTGATTTTGTTATTTATAGGTTTATGTTTGAGTAAAATGAACATTGTTGTTTTATTCTATAAACTACAGACAACATTTCTCCCAAATTCCAAATAAAAATATTATCATTTACAGCATTTATTTGCAGAAAATAAAAAAATGGCTGAAATAACATGAAACATGAAAGTTCATAAAGTTTTAAGAGTCCAAAAATCACTATTTGTAGTGGAATAACCCTAGTTTTTCGTGCATCTTGGCATGTTCTCCTCCACCAGTCTTACACACTGCTTTTGGATAACTTTATGACACTCCTGGTGCAAAAATTCAAGTAGTTCAGCTTGGTTTGATGGCTTCCTTTTGTATCATATTCCAGAGGATTTTTATTTGGTAAAATAATCCAATCCAAGAAAATTCAATCATTTTTATGTGGTCTATTTTGTTTCCAGAGCTGTATACAATGATAAAAATATACAATACATAAACAATATATGTCTGATCCATATATGATGCAATTGGGTCCAATGTATGATACTTACATTAAAACATATAAATATATGCACATAATATTTTAAAGTACTTGCTCAGTCTTTTTTTGCCATACTGTATTTGCATTTATGACTAGATTTCTTGTATGAAAATGGAAAAACAAACTGTTAAGAACTTTTTATTTTGCTTAGGTGATTTTAAACACTTTGCGACTCACTGTTATCAACAAACATGGGTTTAAAATGCTAATTCTAAGCAAAAGTGCAAAAAATGACTAGAAATGTTTTTTTTGGCTCAACAATAGTGGAATGCTAGTGTTATTTTGTTTTTTTTTTAGGAAAATATTCAATTTACCAAGGTCAAGATTGACTTGCATTGAATTTGTTCCTTGACATATATTGGATCTATATAGAACGATTGCCTTAGCTAAAGAACCCTTGAAGAACCCTTTTTGAGAATGCATGAGCTTGAATAAATATAGCAGTAGAAACATCTGGAAGCCAGAAAGTGTCTGTACTTTGGTTCATTTGTATAGGTGACACGTATTGTGATGACACTAGCCGTGTACTTCCAGTGCTAATACAAAGGAATCTAAACTTCAGGCAGAGAAACCTTTGATTTTCCTCCAAACTATTCCCGTAAAAATTCCTCTGCCGTGGACTTTCACACACATTTGTTTCCGCTACTAGTGTTTGCTGAGCTGGCAGCCGGTCAGACAGCCCTTAAATTGCGTGGAGTGTTTTGCGGCGAGGCCGGACATGAGGAAGAGGGAGAGGAGTGATGACCCTCGAGATGGACTGTTTATCGTCCAGCTCAGACACTCTCTTTAACCTCCCCTAAAACCCTCCACCTCCCAGACTGAGCCAGCGAGAGGCTGGAAATACATCAGAGAGGAGCCATTTTCTCACAGTTCCCGCTCGCTCGCTGTCTGCTCGACTGTCTGTACTGCAGGTGCAGAGATCAGGCCTGGATCAGAGCTACAAATCAAACCTTTATAGAATAGAATAGAATAGAATAGAATAGAATAGGAGAATCATCTTGCTGCTGCTATTCAGTAAAATGAGAAAAATATAAAAAAGTTGTTTGACGATAAGGCAGCTCTCTGCTGGTGCTCTAAGTAACAAAATAACAAACAAAAAAACTTAAATCCCCACCTTTTCTATTTGTTTGTTTGTTTTTTTCTTTATTTTTTGACTATTTAAATCTGGCAGAATATCTTTACATTGTGACAATTAGGTATGACTTTAAATTATAATGAGACTACCTTTATAAAGGGTAAATAAATGCTATAGAAATAAGTTTGGTCCCACTTTAATATAAGTGGTTAAGGTTAAGGTTAGGATTAGAATTTGGACTGAGGTTAAGGTTAGGGTTGGGTTTTTGCTTAAGGGTTAAGATTAGAGCAAGATATTTGGACTGAGGTTAAGGATAGGGCTAGGCTTTTGATAGGGTTTACGTTTAGGGTTTGGTTTTGGGCTGAGGTTAAGTTTAGGGCTAACATTTGGACTAAGGTTAAGGTTAGGGTTAAGATTTGGACTGAGGTTAAGGTTAGGGTTGGGTTTTGGACTGAGGTTAATGTTAGGGTTGGGGTTTAGGACTAAGGTTAAGTTTAGGGCTAACATTTGGACTAAGGTTAAGGTTAGGGTTGGGATTTGGACTGAGGTTAATGTTAGGTTTAAGATTTGGACTGAGGTTAAGGTTAGGGTTGGGTATTGGACAGGTTAAAGTTAGGGTTGGGATTTGGACTGAGGTTAAGGTTAGGGTTAAGATTTGGACTGAGGTTAAGGTTAGGGATGGGATTTGGATTTAGGTTAAGGTTAGGGATGGGATTTGGGCTGAAGTTAAGCGTAGGGTTGGGTTTTGGACTGAGGTTAAGGTTTGGTTTGGGATTTGGACTAAGGTTAAGGTTAGGGCTAAGCTTTTGATAGGGGTTAAATGTAGGGCTAGGTTTTGGGCTAAGGTTAAGAATAGGGTCAGGATTTGGACCAAAGTTAAGGTTAGGGTTTGGTTTTGGACTGAGGTTAAGGTTAGGTTTAGATTTGTGCTTAAGGGTTAAGGATAGGGTTAGGTTTTTGATAGAGGTTAAGGTTAGGGTTTGGTTTTGGACTGAGGTTAAGGTTAGGGTTGGGATTTAGACTGAGGTTAAGGTTAGGGTTTGGTTTTGGACTGAGGTTAAGGTTAGTGTTGGGTTTTGGACTGAGGTTAAGGTTAGTGTTGGGTTTTGGACTGAGGTTAAGGTTAGGGTTTGGTTTTGGACTGAGGTTAAGGTTAGTGTTTGGTTTTGGACTGAGGTTAAGGTTAGGGTTTGGTTTTGGACTGAGGTTAAGGTTAGGGTTTGGTTTTGGACTGAGGTTAAGGTTAGGGTTTGGTTTTGGACTGAGGTTAAGATTAGGGTTTGGTTTTGGACTGAGGTTAAGGTTAGGGTTGGGTTTTGGACTGAGGTTAAGATTAGGGTTTGGTTTTGGACTGAGGTTAAGGTTAGGGTTGGGATTTAGACTGAGGTTAAGGTTAGGGTTTGGTTTGGACTGAGGTTAAGGTTAGTGTTGGGTTTTGGACTGAGGTTAAGGGTAGTGTTGGGTTTTGGACTGAGGTTAAGGTTAGTGTTGGGTTTTGGACTGAGGTTAAGGTAAGTGTTATGTAAAATCAGTAAATTATGCATCAACAGCACATCTTCAGTATATTTACCTCAATTTATTCAGATGCTAAACTACTGTTATTACACTGATGTGTTGTTGATGTGTTATTGATACTCTGTTAAGGGTTTATAAAACATTTACAAAACATCACTTAAAATAAAGTGTTACCTATTTTTATGTATGATATCAGAGCTAATTCAACAATTCAACCTGGATCACATTAACTACATTTTTTGTGACTTTTTCTGTGTCTGTGCTGTATTATAGCATCTGGATGATGTTGATTATTTAATACAGCTTCAGAGTCATGATCAGCGGGGTATGTTTGGTTGTACATGCTGCAGTAAATAAGGAGGGTGAATGCGGCTGAACTGTTGGCCGGTAAAGATAAAACACAAAAGGCCTTTTAACTGCACTGTGAAATTAACTGCTCCTTCTACTTAAATGATTTCACCAGGGAGTTGGCCTTTTCTCTTCGCGCTGTGCCATTAACCCCGTGCTCTCTCTCTCTCTCTCTCTCTCTCTCTCTCTCTCTCTCTCTCTCTCTCTCTCTCACACACACACACACACACACTTTAGTAAAACTTTAGCTAGTGAGATGCGTGCGGTGGCCTCTGACAGCACTAAAGCCCTCTCTCTCCCTCCAGAGAAACTCCACTAAACAGCACACAACACTTAAGCTTTCACTAAAGCTCTCTGTGTTTATCCATCAAATGTAATAAAATAGCCTTTTATAACAGACAAAGCTGTTTATCACCAGCCCTGCCCCAACAGAAAATCTAAGTACGGAAAAAAGAGGGATCTTTAACTTGTAAGAAGAGTGGAAGCATATTTTTGGTAAGTATATACAGTATAACCATTCTAAAAGTTTATCTACAGATTTGCTATTATTTACATTTTATTATACGTAATGTGTCTCTTAGTTGTTTTCATGTCTTTAATAATTAAGCTACAGTGTAAAGAAATAAACTAGATAAAAAAAAAAAAACACTGAATGAGAAGGTGTGCCCAATTTTTTTTTTTGTAACTGGTACTGTAAATTATATTAGTAACCTTTTAATAATACAAGAAAAATACAGCCAATCAAATCTGCCTGCATTACTGTGATTTTACAGGAAAATGTGTTAATAGTACAGACCTCAAATAATGCAGAGAAAAAAGTTCATATTCATAAAGCTTTAAGAGTTCAGAAATCAATATTTGGTGGAATAACCCTGGTTTTTAATTACAGTTTTAATGCATCTTGGCATGTTCTCCTCCACCAGTCTTACACACTGCTTTTGGATAACTTTATGCCTTTACTCCTGGTGCAAAAATTCAAGCTGTTCAGCTTGGTTTGATGGCTTGTCATCATCCATCTTCCTCTTGATTATATTTCAGAGGTTTTCAAATTGGTAAAATCAAGCGGTCTCTTATTTTTTTTTTTCCCAGAGCTGTACATATAACATGGATTGGGACAAAGTCCTGTATTTCTGTGATTTGTATTGATTTAAAATGTAGCTTTTTTTGTGAAGTTTATGTGTGTATTATTATATTAATATGTATTATTTTATCGGAAATCGTTTATGTGAGTTGGTTGATTAAATCCAGTTGCACAACTTGTTACCATATGCGCCGTTGCTTTATACCGTGGGGTCAGCGGTACAGTGCACTGGGGACGACGAGTTCAAGTTTCCTCTTTTCTCTCTCTTTTTTTGTGTTTTTGGGAGAGGGGCAGGGCTGTGGATTATGAGGGAGGAGAAAGGGGGGGGTGGGGGGTCTTTGAGGTTGGGAGACTTTGATCACACGCAGACCTGCCACAGATCCTCACTGTAGCTTCAGATGACTTATTTATTTATTTATTTATTTATTTATTTATTTATTTATTTATTTATTTATTCCGGCAGCCCGGGTCATCCTCTTAGCCTCGGAGCCTCATGAGCCGGATCTTGTTTTCTTGTTTTCGGAGAACAGTCAGCGAGGAGCGTGTTTATGCTGCGATGGATCAATAATTTACACATAATCCTTCATAATGCATAAGCGTGTGAAACATTCATAAGTGTGTATATCTCACGGTGGGATTAAAGCACAATCACTGCACACAGGGAACACTTGTAGGTAAGAAATAGGGGGCTGGAATTTCTGGTTGAAATTAACAGTACTTTATAATCTTAATATAGTTTAACTAAACTGTGAGGGGATTAGTGCTTTTAGTTTATAATAATAGTTTTGATTCAATTAAAGCTGTAATCCAGCGCTTGCACCCACTTTTCTGACTTGTTTGCTTCCTATTAATTCAATTAATTAAAAAGGAGTAAACAACAATAGACACACTCGTATTAGTGTTTCTAGACATTAGGCCTTTTATTAAAGTGACGGGGCATGACTACCGTCACAAAATTAAGCGGCAAGTAAGCCACTCTGCATCTGCCCTCCGTTTCATCTCGCCCCAAAAATGCTAATCCCTCTCTCTTGCTCTCTCTCTCTCTCACTCTCTCTCTTTTTCTCCCTCTCTCCCTCGTTCCTCCTTTGTTTCGGGCGTACAATAGTCCTCCTCAGCATCCCTGTGTTTGAAGTTGCTGATGAAAAGGAGAACCTTCACCTCTCTGTCACTGTTTCCTTTCTCTTTTATTCACCCCTCCGTTATTTATTTATTTATTTTATTTTGTCAGCTCTCTTCACTCGTCACTCTCTCTCTCTCTCTTTCTCTCTCTCTCTTTCTGAGCTGTCCCCCCCGGCAGCCTTTCCTGAATGGAGATTATGGCTCTCACTCAACACCTCCCACTCTCACACTGCGCCCCCCTCTGAACCGGAGACCCCGGACGCACTGGACGTAAGCAGGAGTAGAATAGCGCTGCTGTAATTATGATATTGGCGCAAATGACAGTTTAAAACGCTGTAACATCCTCATCTTTCACCTGCTATTGAGTGTCTGGAACACGGTGCTGCACTAAAACTACTCTTAATCCCTCATTTATACAAGCATGTGTACAGAACAAGTTAATAGCATGGACACACCTTCTCATTCAGTGTTTTAATCCACTAAAAAAAATGATGAGTAAAATTTACTTAAAAAAAAGTTTCGCAACTTTTTGCATTTGCTTTTTTAAAATAAACTTAATTTCAGATGAATTTAAGTAACTTAAACTCGGTTTCAAGATTTAAATGTTACATAGAGTAATTAAGTGAACTAAATTTCAGTCAATCCTTTCTTTTAGTAACCTTTACTTCATTTATATATATATATATATATATATATATATATATATATATATATATATATATATATATATATATATATATATATATGTTTGTTTTAAATAAAATATTTACATTTCAGGAATTATCATTTATTATGTATCATAAACTATTGGAGTAATATTGTATAAATGAAGTAATTGTGATTGTATGCAGAAATTAAGTAAAGTTTACTAAAGGAAAGGACTGATTCAGCAAAAATAAATTAGGTAGAGGTTAATAAAAGAAAGGATTGACCTAAGTTGAGTTCACTTATTTACTCTATGTAACATTTAAGTCTTAAAACTGAGTTGAAGTTACTTAAATTTATCTGAAAAATAAGTTTACTTAAAAAAAGCAAATGCAGAAAGTTGCAAAACTATTTTTAAGTCAATTTTACTCATCATTATTTCAGTGTATGAAGGAACACATAAGCTATCATGTAGTAAATTTAAAGGTGTTAAACAAACCTTTAGATGCTCTTATCTGGGGTAACTTGCCATTTCTGAGGCTGGTAACTCTTATCCTGATCTTCCTTCCCTGAGGCGGTCCTGATGAGGGCCAGTTTCATCAGAAACTGTTTTTTTCACTGCACTTGGGGATACTTTCTTAGCTGACCATCGTTTCTTACCGTGTTTTTTTATTCGTTGCTTTGTTAGTTGAGTAGTTCTTGCCATAACATGCATTAGAACATTACTCAAATATGGCTATTCACTGTATACCATCAGCCGATTTTACATAAGCAGATTTACTTAAATATTTTACATTTTCTTTTACAATTACAATTATTCTTTTTGGATAACTCCTGGTGCAAAAATTCAAGCAGTTCAGCTTGTCTTGATGGCTTGTGATCATTCATCTTCCTCTTGATTATATTCTAGAGGTTTTTAATTTGGTAAAATCAAAGACATTAATCATTTTAGGTGGTCTCTTATTTTTTCCAGAGCTGTATGTATAGAGACATCTATTCTACTGAGAATACTTCTATACAGAGACTAGATAAGCTTTGTGTGTGTGTGTGTGTGTGTGTGCATTTACACATCTGTGTCATCATTTGGCGCAACTTAAAGTGGATCAGATGGGTTGTATTCAGTACATGTACAGTACTGCGTATAAGAGTTGAGTAGAGAAAGTATGTGCTTTGAGTATTAAATAAAATATTACAGACGGAACTGTAAATATATACAGTATGAGGTGAAATATTACAGGCAGGATATCATATATTTGCAGAATCTCCAGGAGATACAGTGGGATAGTCTCTATATCTCTGGAGTGGAGAATGTTCTGGCATGTTTGTTTCAGTGCCAGGCTTTTCCGGAGCAGCTGCCCACAGCAGAGGCCGCATAACTCAGCAACATTCAGTGGACACACACACACACACACACACACACACATGCCAAACGGCTCCTGCTGACAGATCTCAGGGAACCTGGCTCCGTCTCAGGGGGCATTTCCTCGACAGTGCGGCCGTTAAGAAGTGCATTAATGCTGATAATGGTTGAGATAATGTCATCTACGAACACTTAATGACCTGAGGGGGAGTCTCATTGCTGTAGCTTTACTCAGAGGCCTGGAGGAAGCCCCGCTTTAATTTATACCTCATTCCTTTAGCTTAATCCAAACACTTACACTAAAGTCCAGAGCACTGTCTGTAAAATAAATAACTCACGCAAAAAAAATATACTTTATTTGTAGAGCATGTTTAAAAATTAGCTGATCTCATCCACATACCTATACAAGAGCAGAATAAAAAATAAAAAATAAAAAAAACATATACAGCTCTGCAAATAAATCAGTTGCAAATGGATCAGCTTTTCTGATTTTGCTATTTATAGGTATATGTTTAAGTAAAATGAACATTGTTGTTTTATTCTATAGACCACAGAAACATTTCTCCCAAATTCCAAATTAAAATTCTAAATTCTCATTTCGAGCATTTATTTGCGGAAAATGAGAAATGGCTGAAATAACAAAAAAGATGCTTTCAGACCTCAAATAATGCAAAGAAAACACGTTCATATTAATAAAGTTTTAAGATTTGAAAAATCAATATTTGGTGGAATAACCCTGGTTTTTAATTACAGTTTTCATGCATCTTGGCATGTTCTCCTCCACCAGTCTTATACACTGCTTTTAAATAACTTTATGCCACTACTGGTACAAAAATTCAAGCAGTTCAGCTTGGTTTAATGGCTTGTGATAGAGATTAACAATTTGGTAAAATCAAAGAAACTCATCATTTTTAAGTGGCCTCTTATATTTTCCAGAGCTGTAAGAATGTTTATATTTAACAGAAACAATATTGACTACAATGTGGCATGTTCAAAGATTGTATATATTTAAATATTATTAAACAAACAGAAACAGAAAAAATATGTACTGTGAATTATTCAGTATTCACTATGAAGGATATTATATATCTACTTTGAATCATATACTGCAATTTACTTGGTAACTGTAATGAATTATTCAGTAACTACTATAAATTATTTTCAGTATTAGCGGTGAATTATTCACTAACTACTTAAAATGATTTCATATCTACTATAAATATTTTAGTATCCAGTGTAAATCATTCACTTTGAACTACGAATTAATTTGTAACTGCAATGAATCTAATAATCTAAGAATACAAAAATCTACTATGCATAATTCAGACTCCACTATGAATTATTCAGTGTTCAGTATGAATTACTGAGTAACTACTATGGATTTTTCAGTATCCAGGATTAATTATTCAGTAACTACAATAAATAAGGATGAATAATCTGTCTATCTATTATCCATGTTCCACTACGAATTATTCAGCACTTATGATATGTTCAAAATCATCTATTATTTATTTAGTATCACCTACGAATGATTCTGTATCCATTATAAATGACTCAGTATCAACTATAAATGATTCCATTTTTTCCAGAATCCACAACTACAGTTAATTAATTAGTATCCACTATGAATTATTCAGTCTCAACTACAGTACATTTTAATATACACTTTTCAGTATCAACCATTAATTGTTCAGTAACTACGATAAATTATACACAATCTATTTAGATTTTTCAGTATTAGACAACTATTAGACATTTTTCAGTATCTACTTATTAATATTCAGCAACTACTATTTATTTAGCATCAACTATGACAAATTCAGTATTATCTCTGAATTATTCAGTGTGTCTCATGAAATATTTAGTATTTATGGCAAATTATTGATTGTACCACAGTTAGATCTGACCCTGCAATGTGATTGGCTGAGAGGCGTTTTATGAGTGACATTATCAGCCGGTAATGCACTGTAACCGAATGAATGAATACTTTATATATATATATATATATATATATATATATATATATATATATATATATATATATATATATATATATATATACTTTTTTTTTTTTTACTTTATTTCATTTGATTTAAGTACAGTTTCTCAGAAAAGTAACTACCACACACACGCACACACACACCCACACACACAGAGCATAAGTGTAGCTGTAAGTGATCTGAGACTGGAGAAGGCAGGTGTTGCTTGTCGTAACTGGAAGGTGTGATGAGTGCGGAGCTAAAGGGCAGCGGTCCGGCTGGTGCTGACAGCCCATCATAACTCCAAACTGTTACAGGCCGGAGGGTCCGGCCTAACCGCGTTCATCTCTCACACACACACACACACGCACTCACTCACTACAGCGAGCAGCAGATGGTGCACTACGCCCAGAGCAGAGCACTCCTGCCTCTGCACTGCTCACGCTGTTTAACATGCGGTGTTCATCACAGCAAACCGCTGCAATTAAATCAGTTTATTAAACACAACCTCACATCCAGACCTGAGCTTTCCAGAGCTGCTCTCTCTCACACACACAGCATGAGTGAGACCCCCTCTGTACCTGCACTGAGAACTTCTAATACCATCACACAATGATCTCTCTCATACTCTCTCTCTGCCTTTTACTACAGCTGAACCAGCTCTACACGTCTACAAGACCTCCTACTGACGCTGGATCTCACTGAGATCCTGAGAAATCCAGAGATCTGCTCTTTAAGCTTTGGAGGTACTATGGAACAGTGTGGAACAGTGTGGAACATGGTGTGGATCATGCTGTAGAACACAGGGCAGGTTGTAACTCTCTGAGGTAAGGCGGAGGCCTGGAATTAATTAATGGTTCTTTAAAATGAGGTTTAATTTTTTACAGATTAACAATTACAAAGTCAGTTACTTATAAACTGTAGTCTATACTCTAAAATTAAAGGTTCTTCAAGAGATTTTTTACTACAATTCTTTCTTTACATTACAAGAACCCTTATATTTATGGTATAATATAACAACAAAAGTGTTCCTTTTTATTTATCCATAGTAATCTCTCTCCAACTTTCTGTCTCTCTCTCTCCATTTCTGCTGACTCTCTCTTTCTCTCCATCTTTCTGACTCTCTCTGCCTTTCTCCTGACTCTCTTTCTCCATATTTCTGACTCTCTCTGCCTTTCTGCTGACTCTCTCTCTCTTTCTCTACATCTTTCTGACTCTCTCTGCCTTTCTGCTGACTCTCTCTCTCTTTCTCTACATCTTTCTGACTCTCTCTGCCTTTCTGCAGACTCTCTCTCTCTTTCTCTCCATCTTTCTGACTCTCGCTGCCTTTCTTCTGACTCTCTCCATCTTTCTGACTCTCTCGGCCTTTCTGCTCTATCTCTTTCTCTCTATATATTTTCTAACTCTCTTTCTGTCTTTCTCTTGACACTTTTTCTCTTTGTCCATCTTTCTGACTCTCTCTATGTCTTTCTCCTGACTCTTTCTCTCTCTTTCTTACTCAATCATTCTAACTCTCTCTCCTATTTTGCTGAGTCTCTCTCACTCCTTCTGTCTGAATCTATCGGCCTTTCTCCTTACTCTCTCTCTCCATGTTTCTGTCTCTTTCTCTCTCCATTTTCTGACTCTCCTTTTCTTCTGACTCTCTTTTCTCCATCTTTCTGACTCTCTCTCCCTTTCTGCTGACTCTATTTTTCTCTCTCCCTCTCTCTCTCTTTCTCTCTCTTCATTTTTCTGACTCTTTATGCCTTTCTCCTGACTCTGTCTGTCTCCCCATCTTTCTGACTTTTTATCTCTTTCTGCTGACTCTCTCTACCTTTCTGCTGAGTCTCTTTCTCTCGCTTTCCATCTTTCTGACCCTCTCTGCCTTTCTTCTGACTCTTTCTCTTTCTTTTTGACTCTCTCTCTCTTTCTCATGACTCGCTCTTATTCTGTGTCTACTTATCTCTCTCTTTATCTAGTTCTATCTTTATCTCTATCTTATCCTTTTTAGAGCTCTCTTTTCTCTTTCTGCTTATACCCTGGCTCTCTTTTCTCTTTCTGCTTATACCCTGGCTCTCTTTTCTCTTTCTGCTTATACCCTGGCTCTCTTTTCTCTTTCTGCTTATACCCTGGCTCTCTTTTCTCTTTCTGCTTATACCCTGGCTCTCTTTTCTCTTTCTGCTTATACCCTGGCTCTCTTTTTCTCTGCAACTCTCCCTCTCTCTCTCTCTCTCTCTCTCTCTCTCTCTCTCTCTCTCTCTCTCTGTGAGACTTTGTGGCTCCCTGTAATGGAGGGGTCAGGGTTGGGGGTCTGTGTGAGAGATAGCAGAGCTACACACACTCCTGTCATATCACACACTCCGCACCCTCGCTTATGAACAAGCTGTTGGGGAATGAACGTGCCGATGGAGACGGGATCCAGCCGGGCTTCATTTCTCCAGTTTTCCCTTCTTTATCTTCTTTTTCTCTGTCTCTTTTCTCTCTGCTCTGACTTTTTCCCAGTCTCTCACTCTCTCTCTCTCTCCGTGGTATTTTGGCTGTGTGCTGTGTAACCTCCTGCGCCGGCCTTTAGCCTCCCTCGCCCGAGTAACACAAAGCGCCCGACGCTCTGTACGTCTCTCCATATGGCACTGTTTACCCTGCGAATCCATCTCTGCTTTCAGAAATGATCCGATTAGATTCAATTTAGCACTATTTATTTGAATTAGCTATCAGTGATAGGAGGTTAAAAGCGGCTGTGGGTGGATGCATGATCCAGAGTGTGTGTGTGTGTGTGTGGAGATGAAAATGGATAAAGGCCACGTGTTTAATAATTGGAGCCATTCATTAAAAATGAACCGGTGCCAGACTGTTCAACTCCCCTCATCTGAATTCACAGGAAAAACAGAGAAGTGCAGAATTGTGATGTTCAGCATGTGATCCAAGCACTCGGTTTGAACCCATTCTAGAGCACTTACTTTAATTGCAGCGTTTTCTAAAGCTCAAACAAATGGTCTATATGACTTCATGAACTTTCTGGAGTGGACAATTTACTGGAAACATTTTCCTCTGTTTTCCTTTTCCTCCTCAAACAGCCTAGTCATTTAAACTGTGTTTGCAGCTCATTCAGAACCTCCAGAAGAGCTTTTACTTCTTACAGAAGAAATTTTAAAACTATTTCTGCTTCAAATCACAGGCCTAGTATTCCCTTACTGACTTTACAACTTAGTATTTAATATTCAGTATCCACTCTGAATTATTTAATACAAAAAAAAAAAAGATTCAGGATTTACTATGAGTTTTTCAGTAACCACTATTATCATTCTTTTTTTTTAGTTTCTACTACAAATAATTTAAAATATCAAAATGTAAAACTATTATCTACAATGCATTATTTAGGTGGTAACTTGTTCAGTTTACACTATGCATTATTCAGTAAACACTATTAAATTTTAGAATTTACTATTATTTATTTAATGTCCACTGTGCTACAGCTTTTTCACTTTACACTATGAATTATGTAGTATGTACAATTAGTACATTAATAGTACTTATGTGTCAGGATATACCACATAGAATTTGGCATTAACTGTGAATAACCACCACAGATTATTCAGAATATACCATGTATTGTTTGGTATTCACAATAATTTGTTAAATGTCTACTATAAGTGACAGTATATAGTATTCACTATGAATTATTCAGGATATACTATGTAAAATTTGATATCCGCCGAGAAGACGCCAAGAAAACTATTTCAGGTGACTCTCCCTCATGAAGACACTGAGATTAAAATACCAAGAGTGTGCAGATCTGTCCTCAAAGATAAATGAAGCTACTTAGAAGAATCTGAAGTAAAAATGTGTTTAAAACTACATTTCCAATGAAATAAATCATAAAAAGAAAAAAAAACACATTAAATGGGAAGAGGATGGGAAGGAAGGTCTAAATTCTCACTGGTACTATTATAAATTATCCAGTACCTACAAATATCGGTACCACTTTAAAATAAGACTACCTTTATAAAGGGGTTATGAATGGTTTATAAAGGAGATTATTAATAGTTATTAATTAGGCTGCAAATACTTCAAAACTCATTAAGAAACAGTTAATAAATAAATAGATAGAATAAACAACATAGATAGAAATGACAACAGTGAGTTAAGAAAAACACACTGATCTTTCGTTGTGTTTTCTATCAATCAGCATTAAACTTGTCATGTTAATATATTTGTAAGTATATTTAACTCTTTACTATAAATTAAATGACTAAGCAAACAACTGATCACTGTTGCCTTTTTAATTGATGTGTTGTAACTCATTATTAGTGGTTTTTAATGCATTTACAACCTAATCAATAATAATTAATAATCTAGTTTATAAACCATTTATAAACCATTTATGAGGGTAGTCTTATTTTAAAGTGGTACCCAAATATCTACTATTTTTTATATTAACTATTAAATATTGTAAACTATTCCAGAACTCTTTTGGTATTTACTGTTGGTATTTTGCAGTGTTATTGTGCATCTCCTTTGCCTAGCTGCTCCTAAAGACAGTAAAAACCTTTGGTAAAAAGTAGAAAACCTTACGGCTGTCCAAGTGATGTTCAGTCCCAGAAGTAACAGGCTCACTTTAGCTGCTCACTCTTCACTGTCAAAGGCAGACTAGCACACACACACACTTGCTCTGAAGAAAAAAAAAAACGAAAAAAAAAAAAAAAAACGGAAAGAAACGTTGAGATTTGAGCTGCAGGCAGACAGGAAGGCTTTCATTCATTCTTTCAGAGGGACCGCTCTTTTCTCTCAGGCTGTTACTGATGTACAATCACAATTACAACGTCTGGGATTTCCACAGCCTTTCAACGTCGCTACAGTTTGGAGCAATTTGTCGCACTAAAATATGCACAATAGCAGTAGCTGCGATGGCTACCGATAGAATTTGAGATGAAGCACGGCCAATTGCACTCCACAACGCTTTAACGGCTTGTCTTGCGGCTCTCGCGGGCCGAGTTTTAGCTCTGGTCACAGATTTCTGACAGAGATACAACTATTCAGCAGAGCAGTGCAGCTCAACGAGCTGATTGTCTCTGCAGAAAAATCTGACTGCACTGCATCTCCAGAGTTTGGGGACACTTTGACTTCTTCTGACCTTGAAATGTGAATTTTCTTATTGTTACCTTTGAGGAAATAATAAAAAATATATCTGTTGTATCGGTTCTGTTTTGTTGTCCATAACAGTTATACTGGATGAACTGGACCCAGTTTGAGTGTTGAGAGATGCTTAACTCTTCTACTGTCCTCCAGTAAGATAATCACTAATGCACTGTTAAAAGTAGAAGTTCTTTTCAGAGAATACATTTTCAAAGTTTCTTTAAATTAAAACTGTGATGAAACCTTCAAAGGTGCTTTAACATTTTTCTTCAAGGTTCCTCAAAGGACCCTTAAGGGATTTCAAATCACAGAAAAAGCTCTAAAAGCTCCTCAATTTTTAACAGTGTGCAGCAAAATAATGGACAAAAGTAAAAGTAACAGCTTTTAAAACTACTGGTCTCTAGGGGGAGCTGTAGCATTTGTTATGAAGGTACGAGCAGTTGAATACCTGGCCATCCTAATCCACTCCTCCTATCCAGAACCTGTTCCACCAATCAGAACTCCCGAAAGCCTGCCCCGAGTCGCTCTCCAGACGTTTAGCAGCTCAGGTTCTGCACTGAGTCAGACTCAGCTTCTGCATGTCGGAAAGTTACAGTGTATTAAACACATTCTATCAACATTTCCCCCAATAAAAATGATCAAACACCGTTTATTACGCATTATTATTCAGACATGAACGTTACATAAGGAAGCCTCTGAAACTTTTCCCCACTCCGTATCGACTGTGTAAATGAATCGCCTCCTTATATAGACTGCCTTTAATTTAATTAACGTTAATGAGGTCGTTTAATGTGTAATGTTCACATTAATAGACATGGATAGTTAAATTGTGTCCTCCATATATTGCATAATGAATGGAGGAGATCAGTAGGTCATTTAGGAATGAAAGATGGCTGGACAGAATAATTCCCGGCGAGCGTGTCCGCAGGCGAGCGCGGGGTGACGGATTGCGCGTGCCGACAGATAAGTGGATAAATGTTGGTTCAACCATTGCTCAGATTCAGGGGCCACAGAATAGCATCAAATACAAGATGAGAGCGAAAACGGCAGCAAGCTTTAATGAACGCATCAGTATTCACACAGTTTATCAACCTATAATTACCTAATTGCTAATGAATTAAGTGTTGATTTAAGCATCCCTTAGATTCCAACCTAGAGAAAAGTGGAGTAGTGCTGAATTTATAGCTATAGAAGGAGTTAGATATTGTCTCTGTCAGGCAAAAGCTTTAAGAATGGGTATAAAAAAAATTATTACATTCATCCAACAAGAACAACTGCCATATTAAAAAAAAGGAGATAGAAGGTTGTTGTTTCTTGTCCAACCAAAAATATGTTAATCCAGAACTTTCATATTATTTTAATACATTATTTGAACACAACTGTTGTCCTTTTTTGAGTTAAAGGTTTCAAGAGAAATGGACCAATAGAAATGCTCTAAAAGTATGTTTAACCAAGTAAAGAACCTTTTTTTTTTTTTTTTTGCATTTTCCTTCAGAAGTGACAGCACTGATATATTAAAATAAAGTAGAATGTAATGTAAGTTAAGAAATAAAAAAGTAATTAAAGCAAGAACAAATGTTATTTGCATAGTTTAAAGGTTCTCTGCATTGGCAAAACATTTTTTAATAATTTTACATAGAACCAAAAAAAGGTTTCTACTGTTTTAATACCATATACAGTAGAACCTAAAGTAGTACTTTATGCTGTACACCATTTGTACAAAAGTTTTAGGACACCTGCACAGGAAATTTGGCAGTGTTAAATCAACACTGTTAGTGTTAAATCAACACTTATTAGTGTTAAACTTTACACTCTCAGTGTAAATTTAACACTAACAGTGTTGATTTAACACTGCCAAATTCCCTGTGTGTTTATTTAGAGTTTCATTTAAAATCAATTGTATTTTTAAATGATTTTATCCTGGTGTTATTGGAGTAACTGTCTCTACTGTCTATTGAAGGCTTTCTACGAGATTTTGGAGCATAAAATATTAATGAGGTCTGGATGTTGGATGATGATTACTCTACAACCATATCGTAACCAACTACAACTCTGGTTATTCCAGACAACACAGTTTGACCACTACTTCACAGTTTAATGCTGGGCGTTTATACTATATAGATGTATTACACACAGAGTGATCTATTTTAAGAGTTCATTTCCTTTATTGTTCATGATTATGGCTTATAGCCAATGAAAACCCAAAATATCAGTGTCTCAGAAAATTAGAACATTATATAAGGCCAATGAGTACTTTTGGCAGTGTGGGCAGTGTGCCAAGTCCTGCTGGAAAATGAAATCCGCATCTCCATAAAAGTTGTCAGCAGAGAGAAGCATGAAGTGCTGTAAGATTTTGGCTTTAGACTTGATATAACACAGTGGATCAACACCAGCAGATGACATGTCTCTCCAAACCATCACTGATTGGTGAAACTTCACACTAGATCTCAAGCAGTTTGGACTGTGTGTCTCTCCACTCTTCCGCCAGACTCTGCTCCCTTGATTTCCAAATAAAATGCAAAATTTACTGATGATCAGTGATGGTTTGGTGTTGGTTCACTGTGTTTTATCAAGTCTAAAGTCAGTGCAGTGTTTTCCCGGAAAATCTTACAGCACTTCATGCTTCCCTCTGCTGACTACTTTTATAGAAATAGGGATTTTATTTTCCAGCAGGATTTGGAACACTGCCCACACTGCCAAAAGTACTAATTGATCTTATATAATATTCAAATTTTCTGAGACATTGATTATAGTGGCATGGTGCCACTATTTTTATTTATTTTATTTTTTTTTGGCAGTACTTATATATAGGAACTAGACAAGCTGTGTGTGTGCATTTGCACATTTAACCTTAACACCAGGTATGGTAGAATATAAACCCCCAGCACTGAGTTATAGAGCGTTGGAACTGTTTGGAACATTGGAACTGGAATAATGGTGCTCCATCCAATACTTTGGGATAAATTAGAGAGTTGAGGATGAGGTGTGGTTTTGTATGTTGATCGTTCATCATCCTTGTCTCACAAGGTCTTGTGTCACTAAATGCAACCAAATTCTCACATCTATGTTCAGATATCAAGTTAAAAGCTTTCATTGGACTTAAGTGAAAGTTACTCCAACAGAAGCAGGATAATCATCTCCTTTAACTCTCTTGATTTCAGAAGAAACAATGACTGAGCAAGTGTCCCAACACTTTTGTCTCCATAATGTGAGTATATACCTGCATTACCCCCAAAGCAACAGCTTATCAAATCAAGTTTAAATTTAATTTAAAGCTAAATCTAATTCATCCCATTTATCATCCACTAAACCCAAATGTAATCAGCCAAATTCAGTCTTTGGTCTTTAAAATCAGTTTTTAGCTCTGTAGCTAGGAAGCTAATGGAGCTAACAGGTTGTCATATCTGAAACCCCTCCAATTAGCATTCTGCTAATCCATGTGGAGATGTTCAGTGACCTCGAAAAGACATGTTCATATGTTTCTAGCACTCTCTGACTCACTGTTACCTATAAACACCATCACATAAAGTAGATAAATGGGTGCTGTTGATTGTTATGTGTGATTTATGAAGGTTGTATAAATGTGTAGAGCAGTTCAGAGCTGGTTAGTGAGTGTTAAAGTGTGGAAAAGGCTTCATCTGCAGTGTGATGATTAGTTTTTTCGCTGCCCTGAAGCACATGCCGGAGGGTAATCACTGAAACAGGTAATGATCGGGGGGGAGTTGGAGGGTCTGCAGTGATGTTTGCACTGATCGCTGAAAACAATCTGCCTGATTAAAATGTGTACATCAGTCCTGCATGAATAAAAGATCACATCAACATAATGTTGCCTTTCAGCTGTTCTTGCTTTGGGCGATACTTATGTTTAGATGCAGTAGTTACAGTTATTTTAACACACGCTTATTCCCTTTGTTAAAAAATATATATTTTATATACAGTAGCAGTGGTTCTCAACACTGTAGCCCACACAATTTAGTGTTTAATCTGCTCCCAGGACACCTGATCCAGCTGTTCATCCTATAAACAAGCCTTTCCTGGTGTGAAAACAGGTGTGTTAGTGAAGGAAACCACTAAAATGTGTGCAGACAGGGGGTTCTTCAGGATTTGTTTTCTAAACCACTGCTATAAAGTACTGAAAACAGTTGATTGACTTATAACAACAGTGGAACTAAGCAATCAATGTTCTGCCAGTTCACACTTAAAATGAACTAGTTTAAAGTTCAGTTCATACTAATGAAAAATGAACTAGATTGATTAACAAACTGATTCTATAAATGACACAAATGCATAAACCAACCGACTTCTGGTTATAAACCTGAATTAAACGCACAAACAAACTGATGTTTGTTGATAAAACTGATTCAAATGCTCAAACGAACTGACTTCTCTTTATAAAACTGATTT
The DNA here is from genome assembly GCF_023375975.1 of Astyanax mexicanus. Lineage (NCBI taxonomy): Eukaryota > Metazoa > Chordata > Actinopteri > Characiformes > Acestrorhamphidae > Astyanax > Astyanax mexicanus. The sequence continues at coordinate 25,564,529 of NC_064423.1, read as the reverse complement.
AAATGCTCAAACAAACCGAATTCTGTTCATAAAACTGATTCAAATGCTCAAACAAACTGACTTTTGTTTCTAAAACTTATTTAAATGTGCACAAACCCAACTTCTGTTCATAAAACTGATTCAAATGCTCAAACAAACCAACTTCTGTTTATAAAACTGATTCAAATGCTCAAACAAACCAAATTCTTTTCATAAACCCGATTCAAATGCTCAAACAAACCAAATTCTGGTTATAATACTGATTGAAATGCTCAAACAAATCGACTTTTGTTGATAATACTGATTGGAATGCTTAAACAAACTGACTTCTGCTCATAAAAAAGGATTCGAATTCTCAAACAAACCAACTTCTGTTTATAAAACTGATTCAAATGCTTAAACAAACCAACATCTGTTCATAAAACTGATTCAAATGCTTAAACAAACCAATTTTTGTTCACAAAACTGATTCAAATTCTCAAACAAACTGACTTTTGTTTGTAAAACTGAATCAAATGTTCAAACAAATCAAATTCTGTTCATAAAAACTGATTCAAATGCTCAAACAAACTGACTTCTGTGGATAAAACTAATTCAAATACTCAAACAAACCAAATTCTGTTCATAAAACTGATTTAAATGCTCAATCTATCTATCTAAGTCAGCCACCGCCTCTTTTTGAACTGCTGCTGATGTAGCATTTCTGAGTAGCATCACAGCGTGTTCGGAGGAATGTGCAGCGACTCAGTACTGATAGATCAGCTCACAGATGCCTTGTGCTGATTGACATCACCCTTTGGAGTGATGTGGGAAAAGAGAGTGCCATCTACCCATCCAGAGAAAGCAAGGCCAATTGTGATCCCTCAGGGCTCTGGCAGCTGATGGCAAGCTACATGACTGCCTTTTAAAAGAGTGTACCATACCTCTATACATATTCCCGTCACATTAGTTCCACACTGTTCATTCAGTGACCTTCTGCAGCCATCAGTGCAAAAAAAGACCCTCAGTGCTTACCCCCTATGAGCTTTACTAAACCATCCATCCAGCAGCCTTCCTGCACTTCACCACCAGCTAAAGTTCTATTAACCCTTGGCAAGCTCTATATTGCCCTTAAATATTTAACCCCCCCTCCAACACACACACAGACACACACACACACACACTATATACTATGTGGTAAAATCCTACTCCATTATTGAAGAGCGAGGAGCTCCATTTTAGGTGAAAGTGCCAGTTGAATAATTCAGAATGAAAATTGTAGTAAAGACACCTGTTACTGCCCCTCGCTGCCCGACCCACTGCTCTCACGAGTGGCGATGGATTTCACTACTGAACTCTCAATGGACCTCAACACCCTGCTAGTGGTGTCTCTTACAGGCCCTGGAGGAGAACCATATTCCTTTTCTCACTTTTAAGAGTAGGATGTGCTGAGATTTGGGGATTCTGAGTAGAAGCATTTAGATGTGAGTCACATTTACTGTTATTCTATAAAATAGCATAAAATTGCAGTATCCGGGTTAGCACCCGAACATCCCTTTCAGACAGCTTCCTCTTGTGTCCACAGTTAATCCTGTTGGATGTGGTTCCTCCTTCTTGGTGGTATGCTGACATTACCCTGGATACCGTGGCTCTTGATACATCACAAAGACTTGCTCAAAGTCTTGGTCACAGATGCGCCAGCAAGACGTGCACCAACAATTTGTCCTCTTTTGAACTCTGGTATGTCACCCATAATGTTGTGTGCATTGCAATAGTTTGAGCAGAACTGTGCTCTTAACCTGCTAATTGAACCTTCACACTCTGCTCTTACTGGTACAATAATGTGCAATTAATGAAGATTGGCCACCAGGCTGGTTCAATTTAGCCATGAAACGTCCCACACTAAAATGACAGGTGTTTCAGTTTCAAAACATTCCTAAACAAGTTGGCATGGTGAAGTATTTATCATTTTACAATATTGCCAATCCTTCTCGCAACACTTAAAAGATATTTGGTACTAAGGACAGCAAGTGTTTTAGGTGTTTATTTGTCCAATTTCACCAAAAGCATGCCCTAAATGCCAAAAATTGTAACAGTATGGGGTTTTAGTTGTAGTTTCAGTTTAAAAATTCTCCAGAAAAAGATGACAAAACATGAAATATACTTGGGAAACCTTTCTATCTACATGTTCCTTACAGCTCCAACCTTGGTACTTGCTGTTGTTTTTATTATGTCGGGTTTTAAGACAACTCATCTCCTTGGGACGAGATGCTTTTGACCTGTATCCTTATTGATCGATACTCGCCTGTTCCTCTTTGAAAAAATGCTCATTAGCTGAACGCTGATGGACAAGTTTCACTACAGATTTTTGATGGGATTAAAGTTAGGAGTGTGAGACTACTCAAGGTCATCTGCTTGTTTCTATGGAATGCTTTGTATCATCGTCTTGCTGAAAGATGAAATCTCAGTTTAGGGTAAAAGGTTACACGGTATCCATATATTAATTTGCTGTGTTTTTTTTTTTCTTATTTGTTGTTGATTAATAAAATTCCTGCTTGCTGGTAATTTAGACCTTTGTCATACATGCATTATAATTTCTACCTGGAACTTTAAGAAAATCGTACAACAAGTCTTGGGATGGTTTAAATATTAAAATCCATCTAATATGGCAGCAATAACTGACCAAACAACTCTTAAATATGTAAAAAAAAACAACAACAAAAAAACGTTGTTGTTTATTCTTTAAACGACGGGCAACATTTCTCTCACATTTTTTTTAAATAAAAAAGAAAGCAGCGCTGTCAGACCTCAAATAATGCAAAGAAAACAAGTTCATATTCATGAGATTTTAAGAGTTGAGTTGGTGGAAAACCCTGGTTTTTAATCACAGTTTTCATGCATCTTGGCATGTTCTCCTCCACCAGTCTTACACACTGCCTTTGGATAACTTCATGCTAACTAACTTCATGTATAGAAGCAAACTAGGGGTTGTAATGTAAATTCAGGAACACTGCTATAACATACTGAAACAAATCAGATTCTAAAAAGATTCTAAAGAATAAAGCATCATGGTGAGAACGCAATAGTAGGCTCAATGCCAGTGCAATTCTGTTGGTGGCTGGGTGCTGGTGCCTACCTACCCTCTGGATCAGGCTCTTCCCAGACACTAATATTTGTCACAGTTCTTCCCTTTCTTTTTCCTTCCTTTCTGTTTTCCATGCATTGGGATGAGCTTTTGTCTTTTGACCTGGCACTGCCCAGCCTGGATATCCACTACCTGCTGTGATTTTAAGAGGTTTTGCCCTTGATCTTGACATCATTTGCCATGAAAACGATCAATAAATCTGATCTGAATTCAATTAATTTACACTGCTTTGCTGTCTCAGCTTTAAGTCCACTTTGAATAGACTTACAGTATGAATTCTTCAATTCTACACACACATTTTTTTTTACCAAATGTCAGATTATTGATTTATTAACTATGAGCTTAACAGTAAATAGATCATGCGACAAGCACACAAGTACATTTAAAAAAAAAAAAAAAAAACTTTAAATCAGAAGAAAAGAAATGAAATAAGTTGGAGAGGGCAGGTTGAAGTGTATTCTCTCATTAGTGTTGAATATTATATTAATAACACACTCTGAATATAGGGCTGTTGGCAGTCTTGTGTGGTATGAGGCAAGAGGCAGGATGTCAGAGTCAGAATAAGGATAAATAAAGCTCAGAGTTTCATCATTTGTTTTTCTCTGATCATTGTCTGAGGTCACAGTCAGCGCTGACAGCACACCTGGCTCAGGAGATACGACCAGGCCTTATCCACCGAGCGCAGGATGGTGTGTGTGTGTGTGTGTGTGCTGGATCAGAGAATGTTAACTGACTGGACTCAGACAGGCAGGGGAAGTTTAGTGAGGAAGCCGCTGACAGAAGTTGCGTTTGGCTGCAGAAAGGATGAGGGCCGCAGTCACTCGTTTTTCCGCAGAGTCTTTTCCATTCATCCTCTGTTCCACCATCCGTCTGCCCTGCCGTCCCCCCACACCGCTGACATTTTCTGACTTTATCATAATGAGGCTCAGGCAGCTCAAACCAGCACAGCTGAGACATTACAACACAGCCCAGCATCCACTTCTACTCCCATACACACACACACACACACACACACACTGCTGCAGCTCATTCAGACACAGAGAGAGAGAGAGAGAGAGAGAGAGAGAGAGAGAGATAATTAAAATATTGTCATGTAGAGCATTTATTAGCAGAAAATGAGAAATGGCTGAAATTACAAAGAAAATGCAAAAAAGATGCAAAAAAAGCAAGTTCATATTCATTAAGTCTTAAGAGTTCAGAAATCAATATTTGGTGGAATAACCCTGGTTTTTAATCACAGTTTTCATGCATCTTGGCATGTTCTCCTCCACCAGTCTTACACACTGCTTTTGGATAACTTTATGCTTTACACTCCTGGTGCAAATATTCAAGCAGTTCAGCTTGGGTTGATGGCTTGTGATAAAATATACACACACAAAAAAATGAGTGTGAAACTAATGATCAGAAACGCAGAGATTCAAATTGATTGACAAAAAAAACAATTGATAAAGAAAGAAAGAAAAAAGAAACAAATTGAAATAAACTAACAAAGTTAACTAGAATTTAGAAAGAAAGAAAGAAACAATAAATAGATATGGGTTGGGAAAGCAACACAGAAAGAGAAGAGGGAGTCAAAGTCAAACTTGTACACGGAAGATAAAATTGGCCCCAGTCGAATCTTTTTTTGTTATTTGTGACACATGCACTGAATAAAATCATGCGTAAAATTTACTTTAAAAACGTTTCGCAACTTTTCCTGCATTTGCTTTTTTTTAAAGTAAATTTAATTTCATGTAAATTTAAGTAAATTCAACTCAGTTTCAAAACCTAAATGTTACGTAGAGTAAATAAGTGAACTGAACTTCAGTTAATCCTTTCTTTTAGTAACCTTTACTTAATTTCTGCACACAATATTACCTAATTACAATTACTTCATTTATACTATGTTGTTATATATAATTATATAATTTTAGATTTAATTTGTAAACAGATCAAGTCTCACTGTCTCAACACATGGATGGCATGTAATACATTCTTTTTAGTTTACTAACAACAATGTATTACATGCCGTCCATGTGTTGAGACAGTGTAATATGTGTGTTTTAACTAAAAATATTTATATTTCTGAAATTATAATATATTATGTATCATACATTAGTTGAGTAATATTGTATTAAGTAATTGTAATTAGGTAATATTGTATGCAGAAATGAAGTAAAGTTTACTAAAATAAAGGATTGATTTAGCAAAAATATATATAGTAAAGTTTACTAAAAGAAAGGATTGACTAAAGTTTGGTTCTCCTATTTACTCTATGTAACATTTAAGTACTTAAATATTGCTCTCAGGATATAACATAGTTAAAAATGAGAATTCCTTGTTACGTTTTACTGTAGTTCATTTGCATCTGTTTAAATCATATGTGGTGCTTTTTTTCAGGTAAAAACACTCATATTGCTAATAATACATAATAATATAGGATAAATGGATTGGTGTCATTTGTTTTGGTGCCTAAAACTTTTGCACAGTACTGTAGGTCACAGTGAAAAGATAAAATCTGACGTTTTTTTTTTTTTTTTCGTTAAAATAATAATAATACAAGAAAAAAAAAGCATATTTACTGAGGAAAATGGATTGGGGTCACTTTTCCCTGCTTTGTGAATGTAGTCACTGCTAGAGAGGGAAAAGAGAAAAAAGAAAAAAAAAAGAATGACAGAAAGAACAGAGGGTGATAAACTCAGATTAAGGTAGAGAGAAGAAACAGAGAGAAACCACCAGAGATGAGAGAGAGGGAGGGAGAGAGAGAAGTGTCTCAGGCTGTTGTATTTGTGTCTCTCTCTTGGCCTTTCGCTGCTTCCAGCTGAGGCGTCACAGATGTCAGAGGACAGTTTAATGCAGAGCGGTGAATCATTTATAGGAGACGCTACATTTCAATTTAAAAAGTCCCTCTACGTGTTCACAGGGAGGGGGGCGCAGGGGGTGGATGGAGGGTATTAAAAAAACAAAATGGCAAAAAAGGTAATGTTTGTGTGTGACAGAGTAATGGATGATACCGGGAGAGCCAACGCTAAAAGCAGAGGGACGCGACCGGTTGGCGACATTTACTATAAAACACCTTCAGTGTTTGTTTTTTCTTATTTTGGAGCAGGGTAAGGGGTGCAGGTCGGAAGGTTTCGGGTGATCGGTGGCTGAAATTGGTCATTTTAATTCCGCTGTTTTGCCATTTGGACTATGTGACACTCCTGGCCTTTCTCTGTTTATACAGCGGTCTCAGGGGCTTCACACTTGTTCTTATTCATAGTTAATGCCAGCAGGTCTGCAATATTCATGCTCCTTTCAGCTCGGGGCACCTGGAGCTTATTTTTCCCTGCCTATTAGCAGGGTGAGAGGCACTGAGGTCAGATTTGTGGATTGGTAGGGAGCTGTGTACGTGTTTTTGTGTGTGTATGTGTGTGTGTGTGTGTGTGTGTGTGTGTGTGTGTGTGTGTATATATGTGTATATATACGAGTGTATATATACGATGTCCACGTTCATTATGATACAGCAAATGCAGCGGCTGCAGAATTGCTGGTGATATGTTCTGAATCTGATGCTGAGACTGACGTGAACTTTTCAAACTTTTGCCACATTTCAGGCTTCAAACATAAAGATATGAAATTAAATTTTTTTGTGAAGAATAGACAACAAATGGGACACAATCGTGAAGTGGAACAAAATTTATTGGATATTTTAAACTTTTTTTTTATTTTTATGAAAAACTGAAAAATGGGACATGCAATATTATTCGCCCCCATTAAATTAATGCTTTGTAGCGCCACCTTTTTCTACCGATTACAGCTGCAAGTCTCTTGGGGTTTGTCTCCATCAGTTTTGCACATCAAGAGACTGCCCATTCTTCCTTGCAAAACAGCTGGAGCTCTTTCCACACATTCTCATTTAGGTTCAGGTCTGGACTTTGACTTGGCCATTCCAACACTTGGTTATGTTTATTTGTGAACCATTCCATTGTAGATTTTGCTTTATGTTTTGGATCATTGTCTTGCTGGAAGATACATTTCCGTCCCTGTCTCAGGTCTTCTGCAGACTACAACAGGTTTTCTTCTTCCAGAATGGTCCTGTATTTGGCTCCATCCATCTTCCCATCAATTTTAACCATCTTCCCCTATTCATGTCCCTGCTGAAGAAAAGCAGGCCCAAACCATGATGCAGCCACCACCATATTTCACTTTGGGGATGGTGCTGGTCTGAACACAGCACCTTCTTCCACATGCTTGCAGTACAAACAGCACTTCTTATGTCTTTCTTTCAACAGTGTCTTTATTCTTGCTTTGTGCTTTGTGCAGTGTACGACTGATTGTTGTCCTTATGGACAGATTCTTCAACCTCAGGTGACCACAGTAGATCTCTGCAGCTCATCCAGAGTGATCATGGGCCTCTTGGCTGCATCTCTGTTCAGTCTTCTCCTTGTTTGAGCTGAAAGTTTAGAGGGACGGCCGAGTCTTGGTAGATTTGAAGTGGTCTGATACCTCTTTCCATTTCAATATTGTAAGGGCTCACCCAGAAAGGGAATCAAACTTAGGTTATTAGATCAAAACCACCTTACTGGGTGAGCTACCTAGTAAAGGCAGTTAATAGGACCCAAGGGCAGTGTAGACAAGACTGAGAGCAGATTAAGTTGGAAATAAAAATAAACCAAAGTTTAATTGGTAGAGGAGTGCTCTACCACTCTTTTAGCCAAAACAGCTGTGGTGAGAAATGGTAGGGATTGTTTTAGAGGTGGTGGGTCCAAAAAGGAGGTAGAAAACCAAAGAACAACCTGCACCCAATGTGGGGGTTTTGGCGGGAAAAAGAGAACAAAGGATGCCAGGAGGAGGCTGGCTTTCCCAGGGGCAGGGAAAATAGTTAAACAAAACAAAATGGCTCCTCCAACAAAAGGAAAACTGAAAAACTGAGATAGGGGAAAATAAAGGAGAAAAGGAAGGCACAGATAAATTCCTTTTACAGATAAATTATTTATTTATGTATTTATTTATTACTCTTTCTTTTACTCTCTCTTTGTTGAGAGGAAGGGAAAAGGAGGGAAAGAAAGAAATTATGTCTAAGGAATAGTAGCCACTTGGCCACTCACACACAAAGACACAGCAACTGCTGGTCTGTGTTCCTCACTCTTTTAAAACCAACCCACAGGTGTTCCTGATTAGGCCTGATTGCTACCTGAGGCTGCCTGTTGCCCCCCTCTGGTGGTCGGAGGGCGCCTAGCCCTGGAGCCAGCCCTTACAAATAAGATCTCTTACACAGTGCTCCTTGAGATGTTTAAAGCTTGGGAAACAGTTCTCGGACCTGCCTGGTGCGTTCCTTGGTCTTCATGTCGCTCTCTGCGCTTTAAACAGAACTCTGAAACCATCACAGAGCAGGTGCATTTATACGGAGTCATGATTACACACTTAAGGTCACCATTGGATCATTCAGAGATCCTCACTGAATTTCTGGAGTGAGTTTGCTGCACTGAAAGTAAAGAGGCTGAATAATATTGCACGCCCCACTCCTCTTCTCGTTTTTTATTTCTAAAAAAAGTTTAAAACATCCATAAAATTTCGTTCCACTTCACGATTGTGTCCAATTTGTTGTTGATTCTTTACAAAAATTTACAATTTCATATCTTTATGTTTGAAGCCTGAAATTTGGCAAAAGTTAAAGAATTCAAGGGGTCCAAATATTTTTGCAAGGCACTGTACTGTATTTGCTTTGCAGTACCAGGACAGTCCACTAGGACTAGAAACTAAGTGTTTGCTGAACTTTACTTTAATAGTACAGTTCAGATCAAATTGCCAACATATTAACCCTCTCATGCATGAATTATAATAAACTCAGTCAGGATTTTTTTTCTAAGTGTTTTTATACATCCTTAGGGATGTAAAACAAGGTTTGAAAAAAATATATATTCTATCTTTATTCGATAAAGAAATATTTATCTGTCCACTCAAGTGTACTTCATGCATTTTTTGTTGTAAAAAAAACACAAATGTAATTCAGTTATACAGTTGTAATATGGTATTCTGTTGGAATAGTGGAACTGAGGAGGATATTGTGACACAAGAAAATGTCTCTGAACCGTAGAACCTTATAGAATCTTGATTGTGACTGGTATTATCATACTGTATTCTTGTCAAGTCTCTGAACTGTTAAGTGAGCATATTCTCTTATAGTATTTTATAGCATGTATCATATTTCCTGTCAAATCATGCTTGTTGCTAATTTCTGAGACTATTTTCTATGATGGTTGCCAAAGCATACAGGGCACAAAGCTACAAGACACTGCATGCAGATGTACTTGGTTCTTCGTGTGCTGGCATTTTATACTTTCTTGAGCTGGGCCAGTGGTTTCCAGGGGCATACTGGATATTGGGGTGCCCTTAGTCTCAACAGCCTCATCTCCTTCATCTCCGTTCCTCAGCCTCAACTCCCTCAGTAACATTTCCAGAATCACCTTCACTATCACTGCTTGACCCTACTTCTCTGCTCGCAACTGTCTGTACTGGCAGACATTCCTCAATTAAAGAAGTTGATTTACAGCCAAAACATTAAACAATATGAATTATTTTAAAAACAACACTGGAAGTAATTGACATTGCATAAAAGTTGAAAAATAGCTAATGATGCATGATGTACAATTAAGTGGACAGATGATTAATCTACAATTCCCTCAAATATAAAATCAAAATTTCGAAAATCTTTACATAATATGTCACCTTAGATGTTACTTGATGTAATTATATATTTTTTTACCTGCAGTGATATAATTTTATAAAAGGTAGAAACAAAAATAGCCAAGGTGTTTGGTGGTTTTCCCTGTCTGCCGGCCATCTTGATTTCATTGACTTCTTTTTCCCATTACAATGACCAACCAATGGGATTTTTTTGTATAGGATGATGCAATAGCTTCCACTACAGTGGACTATATGCAGCAGTGCCCAAAATTGCAAGCATATTTAAAGAAAAAAAAAATTTAAACAGCTGTACACTGTAGTGACCTCTATGCATGAAAGGGTTAAGCTAGGAACCTCAATAACCCATTTAAAATGAACTTATTAAGTGAATTTGTTGTATTAACTTGTTACGGTTGGGGTAGGTGTTGATCCAATGAATATGTATAATTATATGGATAGAGTACTATTCTTTATTAGACAGTTCTATTAGTGGAGCTATGAATTATAGCTTAGTTTTGGGAGTTGATCCACGCGCTCACTCCTCCCACTTCCTTCCCTATTTAAACCGTCACTTCCTCTCTACCTGCTCGTTGAACAACCTCGCACCCACCTCCTCCTCATCTTCCTCCTTCTTTAATTTTATTCTTTTTCCTCATGTTTCTCTTCGCTTAACAGCGAAGCAGCCCCGAACTCCACCCCAAATACTCTGAGTTCGCTTCCCTTCTTTTCTTCTTCTCTGCCCAGTCAAGAGCGTGGGTCAATACTAGAAAAATGGGTTAAAGTAACGTTATATAGGGTGACCAAACGCTCTGTATTTCCCAGGACATGTCCGTATTTTATGTCCTGTCCCGGGCGTCCCGGGTTTTTTTTTCAGAAAGTGAGGAAATGTCCTGGTTTTTAAATTACCTTCATTGGACCAGAGAGCAGTAGACAGCGTGACTGTCAGCGTGGAGCCCTCCCTTCCTGCCCCCTTTCTGGTGCAGTCTCACAGTAAGAGCACACACACAACGCTCCACCCCTCAACTACTCCCCGCAACCCCCCCCCCCCCACCCACTACCCAAATGAAAATATGGTCACCCTAACGTTATAGATAATGTGCTTAAGCAACTGTTTCTCCAAGAATGAACGGGTGGGGGAAAAAAAGCTCACAAGAGGTGTGAAAAGAAAAGGCGTGAAAGAGAACAAAGGAATTGCCACAAAACGGTATGTACCTATTTTGACATCATTATTTGACATAAACTTCTCCGTAGGCAGGGCAGACAACTCTCTTCTCTTCAATGTTTAGAACATGAACTGTAAAAGCATGTAAAAGCATGCTTTACATACCATATTTAACTTCACATAACTTGAAGTATTAAGCAGTTTGGTGCAACTCATTTAGTTTAAGAAGTTCTATAGTATATATATATCTATACATTTTGCTTTCCACACTTGTGTACCAGGATGGTGACACCACACTGAACCCTACTTTACCTCCGTGGTCAAAACCCAGACTCTTCCAAAAAAAAAGAAAAGCCTGCTGCCTAGGTGTTTTTTTACTCATTAAAAACATTAATTAGGATTTATGCTGTTCAGAACCGGCCTTGGCTAATGGTCCTCAAGTTCCTCTAAATCTTTAACATCATTGAGATATATCTGCAATCAAGTTGACAGCCCGTTTAAGAGAGCATTGCTCAAGACGAATGTTCAGAGAGCGCATCCAACATCAGCAACAAATTAAGCTAAATGTAAAACGGGAATGCCTGCAGTGACTGTTGCAGTCCAGCTGAACCAGGGGATGCTAAGCTGTTTTCCCTTGTTGACGTGAGAAGAAGCCTTTTTTGAGTTTTGGCAGGCGTAAAGCGTTCCTCTGTGTAAATCTACGATGCTTGAGTCTCCTGCCATGAAAACGCTCTCGTCATTCATCATCCCAGCAACATTTTGACCAGCTGGCTGGCTGTAAAGATGCTTTGACCGGAATTGTAAAAGTGATAAGACCTGAAAGCGGATAGGCTAGCTCTAGCCTTATCTGAATACTTTCAATATCTGGACAACTGATTAAGATGTTGTACATGGCCTGAAATAGCTTTTTTTTTCTCATAAAAAAGTGCTGGGGCTGGGGTTGATCAGTTTGTTTTGGAAAGGCATGTAAAAGCATTTTGTTTTTTTTTTTTTGCAAAACGCTGGCAACCTACAGTTATATCTCCACCTGGAACTGTACCACAGTCTTATCAAACCTGGCAGAGGACTTTAAACAACTTCAAAATGGTAAAAATATGCCTGTCCTGTCAGTTTAAGGGCACTGAAACCTCTAAAAACTCTGAATAATGATGTGTATGTGTGATCACTGCTCAATGACTAAAGGGCTGATCCATGATGCTTTAATTAGATCTCTTGCGACGAAACGAGAACGGTCCTCGTAGACGTTTAACGATTTTAAATCATGTAACATTTTCTTCCCATTTGTCTTGCGTTTGTATTTTTTCTTTTTGATGGACAAACAAATCATTTTTATGATGGAAAGTCTTCCTCTGCGTAGGCTGAAGCTGGTCCAAAAACGCAATCACAGCATTTTCCTGATGATTTCCAGACACGAGCTTCGAAGCTTCAGACAAGATAGCTGAGCAGCTGCCGCAGCCTAGGCCGCTTTCTCAGAGCACTTTTAGCCTGTTTTTTGGCAGGGTCACTTAGCTTTGAGCTCATCTGTGTCATTGGACCATTGGCGCATTGGCGTTCCTACAACACCCAATCAAAATACAGCCAGTCGAGTGACACTATAAATGAATGTAGTAAAAAAAACATGGGGAAAACACCATCATTATAACATCATAACATTGCACACGGAATCAGACTTCATGGGAAAAAAGGATCTTGTTTTGATATACAGAGTTAAACAAATAGTTTGGGAAAAGGCCACAAGTGCACTATCCCAAATATTACCAACACATGTTTGATTCTTTGTCTTTGGGTGCTCTATTTTGGAATATGAAGCCAATGTAGCTTACAAAATCTATTTGAAAACATATAATGCACAAAATCTAGCTTTGAATCTAATTTTAATGACTATTTTTATCAAGCTGTTTGAGCCAAAGACCTTATCAAATGTCTGGAAAACAATACATTTTAAGTATTAGGAGAAAACTTGGTAACATTTTTTTTCAGTGTATGTATTTATTATTAGCATTGTATCAAGATTTGGCTCCTCTCAGTGGTTCACATAAAAATAAAAGGTTTAAAATTGACATCAATTTCATCAGTCTCAAAAATAACAAAATTGTAGGTTAAAGTCTTTGAAGTGAACACTGTCTCTGGCCCAGGTCTTGCAACATCTGGACCCTCAAAGATCCTGTTGTACATTGAAGGAACACCTTCTCGGCAACAGATCAGAACCAAACTGGTCTTGTTGGTAAGGAAGAAGAAATATAGGCGAGATAGGTAGAGGTCTTTTAAAGAGTCTCCTAGGAGAACTTTCACTAGAACTTTCTTTTCTTTTATGGTTCCATATTTGAAGTCTTAATTCCATTCATTGGTCCTTCCTCATGGAGTTAAATCTTGAGTCTGAGATTGGAGTCTTACAAGGTTCTGTTTTGAGAGTCAATGTTTTGTCAATGTCTGTTCATCAGGGTTGTTTTAGTGAGGCTCTTCTTTTAATCCGGATCCTTTCACTACTTCTTCCTCACATGTTCAGGGAGTTTCTCATTCCTTTGAGTCCTGGATCCTCTCATTTGAGTTCACCCAACACACTGATGGACTATTAATATTCCCCTTTTTTTAAAGCAAAAGTTCTAACATGAGAAATGTAAATGAGAAAGAGTCTAACAGAGCATATTGTGTCCATAAAAAATATAAAAAGAAACAACTTTAAAGGAGTACAGTATGAATAAAGTAGTACTAAAGATAGAGCTTAGATTGGGCCCAAGAAATCCAGCCAGCCCAACTCCACCCCTTAAACTGTCATTACATGAGACCGAGCCTAATTTAAACCTGATAAACTGAGCTTTTTAAAAAAAAAAAAAATCATTTTTTAGGCTGTTTGAATGAGCGCAATCTGTTCAGAATGACGTTAAGTAACATTGCAACACTAAAGAAGCATAGACCTATTATTTAAGAAAAATTTTACAACAGCTACACAAAGCGCTGCAAGTCAAGTGCATAATGCATTATAACTTGTACAACTTTTTTTTAAAAAACATTTTTTTGTGTATTATTGTCATTATTGTCACTATCTCAGACCAGACCTGACCCAGCCCAAGGAAAGTGGTGGGAAATCTCGGCCCTTCCGCGCCCGAGTTCTGGTTGGTCTTGGGCTCAAGCAGAGAATCTAAACTCTATCTGAAGATGTATCCTTGAGGGTCCCACCCAAGTGACAGTTGGGTATTACGTTTCTGCAGAGAATGGAGCACAGGGATGGGCAATAAGGCTTAAAAAAGAGTCCAGAACATTTTGCAGATTCTCTCTACTCTACTTAGTAAACATGGACCATAACAAATTTTTGTGAGGAGGACTAAGCCCCAAACTCCTCCCTTTAGATACCCACTGCCCACCTTCTCAAATCAACTACTGTGTGTGGCTGTAAACTATCTTCTATATTGAGTCCACCCTCCCATTACATCTAAGGGTGTGGTCCCCACTAGCAACCGGCAATTCACAGGTGAGTTGAATCAGGTGTGCTTGATTAGCAAAAGCAAATAACCCTGCAGAATCCAGCCCTCCAGGACCAGAACTGCCTACTCCTGGTGTAAGATCATGATCAAGATGAAGAACCTTGCTGTAACATGTTAAGCCTGAAGTGTTTGAATGGGCTGACATGTGGCGAGATGAATCAAACGTTCCATTACTGGTGAAAATCGCTAAACAAATAGAATTGAATAGAATTAGGCCTTTCAATCCGAGTGCAGATTTTAGAACGGCATTTTTCTCTCTCGTTTACGAGCTTTCTTCCCATGCACTTCTAAGCAGCGGGAGAATCCTGTAGTGAGTAAAAGGAGCATTAGCGCTAATCCCACACCAAACAGCAGTCCATTCTAAAGGAACCTTATCAGCAGCTATAAAAAGGTGTGTTAACTCTGGAATGCACCTTTGATTTTCTACATCTGTTTAAACATTGGTATTGAAGAAGAGGCTGTCAGAGGCTATAAGAGACGTTTAGCTGGTGAGCGAGTGGCAGGCAGGAGCTGGAATAGCCTCGCTGGGAGGGATCTGTGGGAGATTTGTGGGATTTGTAGTTCATTTGTATGTTTTAGGCTAGAGGATAATTGCCGTTCGTGTGGTGTTTTCTTATATGTGAATAAGAAAGGTTTTAGGAGCTCAGGGAATAAAAGGGGAAAAAAATGTGGTTCATGCATAGGTGAGCTTTTATGATTTGCATTACGTTATCAGTTCTGACCTGTGGGACTTTAGCATTTTTAGCATGAATGTTGTTTCCTAAAAGCCCACATTCTACATTATGGTTTTTGTGTACAATCAGTTAAAACATGGTTGGAATCTGATGTGTGTTTCTGTGGTTTAGAAGAGGAGATGCTAGGCTTATTGACAACAATCCATAGATGTAGACAGAGCTGTAGAAGGGAATTTTAAATGTTAAAAGTAGCAGCAAACAACTTAAACTTTCCGTTTAAAGGTGTAGTAGACTGAAGGTGTCCTGACCATCAGTGATGGCACAGTTACTTTGAAAAAGTAATCTGATTATTGATTACTGATTAAAAATATATATATTTGTTTCACATTTTTTCTTAATTATTATTAAGTAATTTACTATCTCAATATTTTGACATACATACTAAGTCATTATTTAGAGATACTAAGTCATTATTCTGAGATACTGTCTCATTATTCTGAGATAATAAGTCATCATTTTGAGATGCTGTCTCAATATTTTGAGATACTAAGTCATTATTTTGACATACTTTCTCTATTGTCAGATACTAAGTCATTATTTTGACTTAATAATAATTAGGAAAAATGTGATAAAAAAAAATTCTAATCAGTGATCAATAATTTTCTCAACATTTTGAGGTTATTATTATAAGTTATTATTTTGAGATACTATTTCAATATTTTGAGGTACTAAGTCATTGTTTTGAGATAGCAAGTGTGTTTGCTTTTAGGAAAAAGTACTCCTCAATGGTAGTATCTATTTTGCGTCCTTGTCTCACCTGCTTCTGTCTCTGCACACTCTACTAGTATCTCAAAATAATGACTTAGTATCTCAGAATAATGACTTACTATCTCATACTATTGAGATGGTATTTTAAAATAATGACTTACTATCTTAAAATAATGCTTATACTGCTTTAGCCTGAGTGCTAATAAAAAAACTAAACTGAAACTCCTGTATGACGCTTCACTTCAGCGGCATGGCTTTACTGCTCCTTACAACCTGACTAGTAAAATTCATACAAAAGGGATGCACCGAATTATAAGGCGCACTGACGATTTTGGGGAAAATAAAGTATTTTAAGAGTTCTTTATAGTGTGGAAAATATGGCAAGTTGAAGCCACTGTTCAACGTTTTCAAATAACATTAGTAAACTTATTTAATCATATTCTAATGGTTTAACTCATGTCATTTTAGTTTTCATGTAAAATTAACATTTTTGCATTTTTTTACACTTTTAGGTTCTTCAGTGAGCATGTGCAGAGGACAACAGCAGTTGCACTCCAGGACAACTTTTCTGAAGGTGTATTTAAACTGTGGGGAGCAGGTAAAATCAGAATTCAGGTGATTGGCCTCCAGATAGTGTTGTGTGCAGTGTAATGTGGTTGTGTGAGGGAGTAATGTCAGAGTGAGGTGCATTCTGGGTATAGTAGTTCGGAGGCTGGAGATGGCCGGTAGAGCTGCGTGAGGAGGAAACAGGCGCGCCTGTGTTACCACTCAATGGTAGTATCTATTTTGCGTCCTTGTCTCACCTGCTTCTGTCTCTGTACAGTCTACTAGTATCTGAAAATAATGACTTAGTATCTCAAAATAAGGACTTAGTATCTCAAAATAATGACTTACTATCTCAAACTATTGAGATAGTATCTTAAAATAATGACTTACTATCTAGCAGTTTACTTAATAATAATAAAAAGTGCTTGATTATTTATTTATTTATTTATTTATTTTAAGGTGGCGAGATTGGACTTCCATAAGTAGTATATCAACTACAGCAGCAACAAAAACAATATATACACCCCCCCCCTCCCCCCCTCCTTTTACCCCAACCATAAATGCTCAGGCCTGTTTAAACTCTGAAGGTTACTTCTTTAGTCTTTTAGCCACGAGGCTAACTAATGTAGCTAACACAGTTCTATCTTATAAAAGACAATAATAGACAAGAACTGGCCTGAGCTTGGTAGGAGGTTTTGATTTCTTGGTTTCTGATCTTCCATCATAAAACGTTAAGCGAGTCCTTCCTCACCGTACCCATCACAGCCTTGTTTCCCAACAATCAGGCATTGCGTTTGGAGACTGGTGTTATTCGCACATTTACCTCAGCCTGCTCTTCCCAAGGTCTCCTCTTTTAGGATCTTTCGGCGGGTCCCGAGCAGATCAATGGAGGTTGAGGAGTTCATTATCTCAGATAAATCTATAACTCCTCTCCGCCCGCACCACAACGTCCCCCTCCGCTCCCCTCCGTCTCGCTCGCCTTTTTAATTGGTCCTCCTCATCAGTCATCGCAGACAGGCCGCTCTTTTTTTTCTCCGCGCGGTCCTCATCCAGCTCTAACGACATGAAGGCTAATTTTACACCCGCCAATTGTTCCATTTAATTACTTACTGTCTTCAGCCCTCAGACGCGATCAATAATGTCCTTGTAAGAAATCGAGCACGTTACCGCGAGCCGCCTTATTAGCCTACCTGAAATACTTCATTTGTGTTTGTATTGATATTTATGCAGCGATGAATGAGGGTAATGGTAATAAGCAGTGGGGTCTTCCTATCCTAATTTGGGCATTATCTCAGCTCCGGCCCGGTAATCACAAACACGGCCTCCTCCATTCAGCTGCGTAATTGCTAAATATTAGACAATGTTTAAGGTAGAGATGATTGACAGTGGCCTAGTTCAGATTTTGCTGTACTAGTGTGTGTGTGTGTGTGTGTGTGGATTTGTGTGTGTTAGGCTGAAACGCTGAAACAATGCTAATATACCACTGAAAAAAAATAAAATAAATAAAGCCATTGTGTGTGGAG
Organism: Astyanax mexicanus; assembly: GCF_023375975.1. NCBI lineage: Eukaryota > Metazoa > Chordata > Actinopteri > Characiformes > Acestrorhamphidae > Astyanax > Astyanax mexicanus. Next base: position 25,546,623 of record NC_064423.1, on the reverse strand, counting down.
TGTTAGCCCTTTATAGAGTATTATTCAGACTAAATTAATGAATTACTGAATTAATAAAGAAATATTTTAATTTGCAGTTCATTAGTGTACTTAGATTAAATGCATAGTAAAAGAATACAGTATCAAATGTTCAATGAAATTAATGATTTCAATAGTAAGTCAATCTTACTTAGATTTAATAACTGTAAAATCCATGAAGAAATTTCAGTAAAAAGGATATCCAGAATATTTAGAGCGTATATCTTAAATATTAATCTAAAAAAAGTTATTTTGTGCTTTATGCCCACATGTTTACGGACACCTCTGTATGCTTTCAGGTACTTTACTGTGTTCTTCACACTATCAAGGTCAGTAAACGTTTTGGTATTTTTTTTTGGTACATTTTTATACAAAAGGCTTATTATAAGGTGGATTATAAGGTGCATTTTAAGCAACACTAGTAAGGAACAGAGGTGTCACCATGTTTCCCTTTTTATTCAGCAGGTCTCGCCGCTACATGGTGGTGGGGCAGTAGGTTAACTTAGTTAAGTAAAGCTAAGCTACGTAAAAATAACTGTCAATCTACACAGATTTCTCTCCTGAAAACTGTTTATTTGGGTCATGGGTCATGATTCCATTTATTTACAGGAAGCTTAGATTCCCCAAATTTCTCCAGCACTAAGGCTGGAGCATTAGCAATAGCTGCTAAGCACTACAGTCCTATAATACTCACCTCTGAATGGTGAAAGAGCTAGTACTTAGCATGGTTAGCGGCTAATACTAATACTGCTTTAGCCTCAGTGCTAAAAATACTACTGAAACTGAAACTCCTGTATGACGCTTCACTTCAGCGGCTTGGCTTTACTGCTCCTTACAACCTGACTAGCAAAATTAATACATGAGGGATGAACCGGATTATAAGGCGCACTGACGACTTTGGGGAGAATAAAGTATTTTAAGAGCTCTTTATAGTGTGGAAAATATGGTAAAATGAATTCACTGTTCAACTTAGTAAACTTCACTTATTTCATCATATTCTAATGGTTAAACTCATGTCATTTTAGTTTTCATGTATAATTAACATTTTTACACTCCACACGTTTAGGTTCTTCAGTGAGCATGTGCAGAGGACAACAGCAGTTGCACGCCAGGACAACTTTTCTTGAAGGTGTATTTAAACTGTGGAGAGCAGGTGAAATCAATATTCAGGTGATTAGCTTTTGGGTAGTGTTGTGTACAGTGTAATGTGGATGCATGAGGGAGTAATGTCAGAGTGAGGTGCATTCTGGGTATAGTAGTCCTGGGTATCGGTAGAGCTGCGTGAGGGAGAAACAGGCGCGCCTTCGGCTCCAGACTTAGAAAAGATAAATTAGACTTAATACAGTGCTTTAAGAACATTTAAATAGTAGACACTAATTAAACATATCTTTAAATAATAAAGTTTTTTTAAGTACCCATAACTTTTTCAGGGTAATGTGAGGGGTGTGTTCACTTCCGTTGGATGATGTACATTCATTCTTTAACTTACATTAAAATATCCATCATTAAAAGCTTTTTTCAGCTTACTTCCTCAGTCTTTAGAAGAAGAAACTATTAGATTAATCATGATTAATCACAGAATATTGTTTCGATTAATCAGATAAAAGTTTTTAGTCAACTGACACCAGGAACAGGAGGCACTAAAGGGTTAACCAATGATCCAGAACAGCTAAACATGAGCGTGGGTGCCCCCGGCGCGGGGCAGAGTGTGAAGTGATGGGCCGTCTGAGTGGCGCTGACAGAGTTAATATTAAGTGAGAGTTAATTAGAAAGAAAGGACTTCTCGGGCCGCGTCCTCTGACGAGAAGCAGCCACGCCGGCCGGCCGGCCATTTATCATCATCTAACACACACACGCAGACAGGATAAACACCACACACTCTTTCATTTCTCCTCCTCTCCTCCCTCTCTTTCTCATCTCCACTCTCATATATCCTCTCCTTTTCATTTCCTGTCTTCTGCCAGCAGCGCCGAGTCTGCCGTCCCCCTGCTCCCTTACACACACAGTCTCTCTCTCTCTCTTTCTCTCTTGCTCTCTCTCTCTCAGTTTATGTCATCCCCTCTTCCCTCCCTCACTTCCTGTTACTACTCATTTATTTCCTGCACCTATGAGCTCTCCCAGCATCCCTTTCCTTCCACTCTCCATCTTCATCATCTCCTCATCTCTCGCTCTCTCACACTCTCTCTCTCTCTCTCTTTCGCTCTCTCTTTCTGCAGAGGAACAGCAGCCAGAGGGACTGTTATCTATAGAGAGAGAAAGAAAGGAGCGATGGAGGAGAGAACATTGTGCGCTGGCTAAAGCAGGCTCAGATAGATGAGGTCTGGCTGAGATAACAGCAGTTCTCGATGAAACAAACCGCAAAAAAACGGATGAATAATGTTCCCGGGGCCCGTAGGTGCCCACATGCTGTCCCTTCGGAATGGCTATTTGTCTCATTAGTTAGCGCAACAGCACAGCGCGCCAGCGCTCGCCAACAATCAAGTGCTTTTGAACCAATTAATAGATAAACTGAACGGCTCTTCTTCGCGAGGCATCGGGCAGCTGGTGCGTAATTGATTGCAGGCTCCGGCCCCCGCGCCACAGAGCTAAGAACAAGGCAGTGGGTTCATTTAAAAAGACACTGGGGGCCTAACTAGCACTAATCATTCTTGAATAAATAAAAAATAATAGAATTTCATACTGTATGAACCCAAGATATTACGTGTTTTGTATGATAAATTTAATTTGTGTTTGTTAAAGTACATCCATTCCTGCAATTTCAGACCATCAACAAATGAAAAACGTTGGGATTGGGCTATATATGGCAAGTAGTGAAATAAAAAAAGCTAAATAATTATGTGATTTCACACACTGGTAATGTCAACATGCAATTGTAATGATCATTTGGAAACTTAGAGGAACAAAGATGGACAGAGGACCTAAAACTTGTAAATAGATTGTCTAAAAACAATGTCCTATAAAGAACGATTGGAAAAGATGTGCAAATCTCTCATTTGACAGCACATAAATTAATTAAACAAGTCAAGGTGGAGCTCCGAATGGTCCATTGGTCCAAAGCGCTGCCACTATGACTGGGAGATCACTGGTTCGAATCCCAGTCATGCAGCTTGCCATCAACTGCCAGAGCCCTGAGAGAGAGCACATTTGGCTTTGCTCTCTCTGGATGGGTAGATGGTGCTCTTTCCCCTAAGTACTTCTTTTCTCTCTGATCAGTTCTAGGGTGATGTCGATCAGCACGAGGCGTCTGTGAGCTGATGTATCGCAACCGAGTCTCTGCACTTTCCTCCGAGTGCACTCTGATGCTACTCTGCAATTCTGCATCAGCAGCAATTTGAAAAGAGGGGGTGGCATGTGATAGTCTCCACCCTCCTTGTGTTGTGGCATCACCAGTTTTGTTGGATATACAGCTGAGTAGCAGCTGAAAGGAAAGAAAGCTAAATATGGAGAAAAATTAGAAATAAATAAGAAATTAGAAATAAAATTACATATAGACATATATATATATATATATAAAAAACACAATTCAAGGATTGAGAGAAAAATTTCATCTTGTGAAGGGCAAGAGCCCAACCCTAAGCTGAACACATGCGGTTTCTTATCCTTCAGACGACACTGTATCAAGAACCATCATCCAACAACAGCTTATAGAACCACACGTGCAAGAAATTGCTTTGGGAAACCTTTTGTCAAGAACTTCAGTTGAGAGTTAAATTCACAAATACCACCTTCCTACCACTTACTGTGCAAAACAGAAGCAAAAACCGAAGAAATGTGCATTGTGGTTGGATTAATCAGTATTCCAGATGTTTAGGTGAAATGGACAGTGTTTGCGCTCGAAAAAAGTGAAAAGAATCATCCAGACTGTTATCAGCAACAAGTCAAAAATCCCTTCTAGAAAATATCTTTCTTAGGAACACCAATGCATGTATGTAGTCAACAAGACAATGCAAGATCACATGCTGCACACAGTACAAATGCATGGCTGCAGATGGACAGGATATGGATACTGGACTGGACAAAGGCCATGTGCTGCATTTTATATATCTTCTCAATTACAAGCTTCAAACCAATTAACAGATCAATTAAAGAGTTCTTAGTTGTGGCAGCTGGACTGTAATTGATTGCAGGCTTCGACCTCCACGCCACAGACCTTAGAACCAGGTAGTGGATTCCCCCTGAAAAACACTGGAGACCCAACTAGCACCAATAATTGGCTAAAACCAATAGCAGACAGAGACAGAGTGGTGCAAAACAGTGCCGACTGAGACAGATACTCCACTACCTGATGAACAAACAGGCCTCATTTGTGAGACAGGATCATTTGTATCTCTCACGGCTTGCGGCGGTCCGAGAGAAACGGGAAAGCAACACATGGCACTGCACCAATTTATCTTTCTCACCCGCTGTCCTTGCTCTTGTTAGGTTGACGTGGGACAATTATGCAGAGATGAAGGCCACGGACATCTCTGGAACTCTCAGCCCTGGAGAGCAGCGCCGCTGCGTCACCGTTCACATGTATAATTGAGGCAGTAAATGAAAGGGCGCTGGCTCTAATGGTGCCGTAAACTGAGGAATAAATGTGGGTCAGGTTTTGCAGAGCCGCTGAGCACCAAGGTCAAGGTTCAGACTTCTATTGTGAGTGAAGTCTTTAAGAAGTGGAGAAGTGACCTGACTCTAGTGTTGTGCCACTGAGGTCAGATTGTTGATCTCTAGCCTGGTTACAAGATGACATGCAGTTAGTTATGGACAGAGTTGTCAAGTAACAAGTAAAAATACTTCGTTACCTTACTTAAGTAGAAATTATGGGTATCTATACTTTAGTGGAGTAAATATTTTCAGATGATTTATTGCTTCTATTCCTTACTTTTTTACTCAGTTATCGGTACTTTCTACTCCTTTTAAAAATCTAGGTCAAAAAAGTAAAAATCCATCCCAGGATTTCGCTAATCTCTATCCCTGGGATGAATTTTTAATTTCTGGACCTGTATTACCCACCTTAAGCTACGTGTGAGTTTGGCTCATCCTTAAAGAACCATTCTAGGTTCTAAGCTGGCTAGGAGAGCGTTGAGAGTGCAGTATAGGCCCCTGTAGTGCAGCCTAGGCTTCTGTTTATAAGGTCATTTACCCCTTACATTACTTTTACTTTTATACTTTAAGTAGTTTTAAAAGCAGTACTTTTATACGTTATTTATGTAAAAAGTTAGAGTTGATACTTCAACTTCTACTATTTTTTTTAAACCCCAGTATCTATACATCTACTTGAGTAATGAATGTGAATACTTTTGACACCCTTGGTTATGGAGGTATACAGGTTATTTGCCCACAAATGTTGCAGTTGGGTTAGGTTGCCAAAGCTGCCATCCAAGCCTGTCCAACAATCTGGAGAAGACAGTCCTGAGAAAACCTTGCTGTGTGTGGTTTTCAGCATTAGCCTGCTGAAAAGTCTCAATTGGAAATAAATTCTACCATGAATTCAACACATCTGGCTAAAGAATGTCCTGCACATATCCTACACTATTAGTGTCCCTCACATCACTGCTAGGGGTGACCGGCTGTTCTATACAAAGGCCTTTCAGATCATCACACTATGAGTTGGGGGAGTGTGGTGCTCTTAGCAAAGACGTACAATGAGCCCCCCATACTTAAACCTTAAAGAAAAAGATTCTAGATTTGTTGCACAAAAGATGATAGAGTTTAGCCTTTAAGAGTTTAGGTTTGTTTTTCATGAAATCACCGCAAACAAAGGCAGTTTTATGCCCCTCCCCCTCTAAATGTCAGTCACCTGAGCAAAATATCTTTGAGTACATCATATAGGCATGTCTAGGAGGCAATGATCTCTCACCAAGAGGTACACTATGTTGATGATGTTGATGTCACACTTCCCACTGTCTTCTGAGGTGATCCTGACTCCCATAATCCTTTTCCCATAATGCTGCTGACATCCACATGACCCCTGATCATGATCAAATGATACTCTCTCTCAGTCTCTAGGACTACTAAGCATTTCTTGTTGCTTTTGTTTTTGTTTTTTTGTGTATGACTTTTTGCCTCTCTTTTTTACCCTGATTTTTGCCTAGCACTTATTGCTCATTTGTCTGTTTTTTTTTTATCTTTTTAATATGTATGTCTTTAACATTTACACATTTGCTGTTACTAATTTAGAAACAATAAAACCCCTTAAATATGAACAAGAAAAAAATATTACACTACTGTATTTAACTGCACAGTAAAGCTGGCAGTGCACTTTATGAATCTGGCTCACAATATCTTTTATATGTCCGACACCTCGATAAAGGCAAGGTGGAGAATCTGTAGCACTTGGATCTGAAAAGCTGTGATTTGAATTGAATTGCCTAAGTTCTATGACACACGTGAACTATGATTGATTGCGAAGTCTAGGGCCGGAAATTAGATTCAAGGTCCACGAGTCCAAGAGTGGTCTGCTCATCGCTCTCCTCCTAGGAGAGCCAAGGGGACTGTTATCTAGAAAGATAGGAAAAGCGAGAGAGCGAAAGAGAGAGAGAGGTTTGGATAGATGAAAGCTGGCTGAGATAACAGCAGTGCTGGATGAAACAAACAGCAAAATCGGATGAGTAATGGTCTGAGTGAGTAGTGGTGAGGTAGTTGTGGTGAGGTAGTCTGAATCCTGATATTTTAAAGCTGGAATAGGCTTTTTAAAAGTCTTAGGGTTGCCAGTTGTGCAGTTTTGGAATAAAAATAGTAAATGTTTTTAATGTTACTGTGTCTTTAAGACTCATTTCCTTATTAAGAAAGTAGCATGTACTGAAACACAACTTATATCAGCATCGATGGGCAGGGCTAAACGTTTCTTCAATAGTTGCATCCAAAAGGAAATGCTGGTTTGCAATGGTATTCAGAAGGAAGATAAAGATAAAGGCTACAAGGAACAATAAAGGATCAAACTTTTTGACTGATATGGGCAACACTTTGTCATATCATTCAGAAAAGTTAGGGCCACTGATTGCAAGACCTCATTGACGTAATGTTGGGCTGTCAATTTCCATGAAATGAAAACCAAAGATGACCTAGCATTGTGTGGATTTGGACCCCATACCATGACACTAAATCTTTGATCACTGACCATGATGCCTCCACACATGGATTTATTGGCCATCTTCACCAAGACAAACGCAGGACTTGTCACTAAAGATGACCCACTGTCTGTTGTTTTATATACATTTACAGTACAGTCCAAAAAGTTTGAACACACCTTCTCATTCAATGCGTTTTCTTTATTGTCATGATTAATTACATTGTAGATTCTCTCTGAAGGCATCAAAACTATGAAAAAACACATGTGGAGTTTTAAGTACTTAACAAAAAATGACCTGGCCTCCACGGTCACCGGAACCTGAACCCAATCCAGATGGTTTGGGGTGAGCTGGACCACAGAGTGAAGGCAAAGGGGCCAACAAGTGCTAAACACCTCTGGGAACTCCTTCAAGACTGTTGGAAAACCATTTCAGGTGACCACCTCTTGAAGCTCATTGGGAGAATGCCAAGAGTGTACAAAGCAGTCATCAGAGCAAAGGGTGGCTATTTTGAAGAAACTAGAATGAGAGATTTTTTTTTTTGTTTTTTAGTTATTTCACTTTTTTTTGTTAAGTACAAAACTCACCATGTATTCACTCATAGATTTGATGCCTTCAGTGAGAATCTACAATGTAAATAGTCATGAAAATAAAGAAAACACATTGAAAAAAAAGAGAAGGCGTGTCCAGACTTTTGGCCTGTATTGTATGCTGTTCTATATGTAAAAGTGATTTTTGACAATGTTTTTTGCAGCTTTGTTTCCATTGATAGACTGAATGGACTAAACATCAAATGGTACTCCCTTTCTAAAAAAAAATCAGAAGAATAAAGGAGGTTTTCCCATGAAAAAAAAAAGTCTAGTTCAATATGGTAAAACCGACAGTGCCGTTTTAGTCTGGTTCTAGAATCCACAGTGGTGACCAGTGGAATGTGTGTTAATTTAAAGCAACACTTAGCTCTACAGTCTCACCTTGAGCTTAAATATACAGTCTTTTATTGCCCCACTGTGTCTGTGTGCAGTGGAAAATCGTTATCACTGTCTGTAGTCTCATCGTTATTTGCTTCTCTTTATTTACTGTACTGCTTAAAATAGCCCCCATGGGCTGGTACAACACTTTTATTTCAAACAGTAGGCTAAGTAAACTTCCTGCCTTTTTGCTAGCCAAACAAAGCAAAGTAGAGGAAATTCAGATGGTTGCTATGGGGTTGTGGGTGATGTGGGTGATGTTTTAAGGTTCAAGGTTGTTATTCTATTGCTAAGTGCTGTCACTGTCCATTAATAAACAAATATCTCCTTTTTTTCTATTTTTTCCCCCCATTTTGTTCCCAAGTTAGCTAGGCCAATTGTCCCACTCATTCAGCTGCTCCTCAGCTGTATAGCCCCCCATCTCAGGTGATGCTACAACACAGGGAGGGTGAAGACTAGCACATGCCTCCTCTGACACATGTGAAGTCAGACACCACCTCTTTTCAAACTGCTGCCGATGAAGCATTGCAGAGTAGCATCACAGGGCGCTCGGAGGAATGTGCAGCAGCTCAGTTCTAATACATCAGCTCACAGATGCCTTGTGCTGATCAACATCACCCTTTGGGATGATGAGGGGAAAGAGCGCCATCTACCCACCCAGAGAGAGAAAGACAAATTGTGCTCCGGTAGCTGATGGCAAGCTACATGAACAGGATTCCAATCAACGATCTCCGGATCATAGTGGCAGTGTTTTAGACCACTGGGCGCCCCTATGTATCTACTGTGCATTTTTGACAATGTTTAGTTCAGTACATACTGCAATTTGAGCACACAAACTGTCCCTACACTGTGTTAAAAGTTCTTGAATGGAGCAGTAGAAATGCTCCAATTTAAATGTTTACAATGACTGAAGTTGATGTTTTAGAGATACATGTTTTTCATTGGACAGCAACAACATGTTTGCTTTGCTATTATAAATGGTTGCTAGGGTGCTGCTACCATGTTGCCACCTTTTGCCTTTTGGTAATTCCATAACTGTATACAGACAGACAGATGCATAAGTTTATATATAACACTGTCACACATCAGCTTGACCATTCTGGAACTGAAAATAATTAAAGTAATTTTATATTGTTATCTAATGTTAAACATAAAATGCCAGATATCTTAGCCTGGAGTTAGAGAGGTTCTTAATGGTGTCAATCCTGTGCATCTCGAATAGTCAGGCAGTTACTGCGAATTTTGCATTTTTGTATTTTGTATTTGAGGACAAGCCTTGTCCTGTTGCGCTAGTTTATCAAATTGCTGTATTACAATAGAAAATACTGAATTACATAAAGTGATTTCAGCCTGTTTTTGTCTAAAACATTGTTTTATCTTTGTCTGTAATACTAAAGCCCAAGTTCTTGAAAGTTAATCTATTAGTCCTGATAGGAATGTTTTTGGAGTCTTTTATTAATTTATGAGAACTGCTCTGGTTCAGGCTTTGCTCTCATGCCTAGAACCAGCACCTAGCACCTAGAAATATAATTTCACTTGACAGAAAAGGAAAAGTTTAGATGATTTAAAAGAAACAACGCGAGAGCCGAACCACGCATCCACCTCCAGTGGTGGTGAGCCATTGTTGGCTATTGCATCATTCCTCTAATTGAAATTGCATCTTGTCTTCAAAGTCCAAGTGCTGTAACCTCAGGGAGAGCTTGTTCGAACGGTAAAATGCCAGAATTGATGCGGAGCTTTGTGGGGAATGTTCATCAAATACCTTTTCATCTTAATTACCTCTGTAAATCTCCTCCAGCAAGTAGCCTCTTACGCAGTATCGACTGAAAGCGGCTACATTTGATCATTCCGCGTACTGTAAATGCCCAAAGACAATGGAAAAGACAAAAGCTGTGTAAGCGAGTTTCTGCCCTTTATGGGTTTCATTAAAACGACTCTAATGCTCAGCATCTCTCTCTCTCTCTCTCTCTCTCTCTCTCTCTCTCTCTCTCCTCGCTCCGGCTGTAGAGGCCTGGAGTTAAGTGAAATCAGATGACCACGGCTGTTTGCACGGCTACTAGGCCTAACATAAATAAATCCAGCGCAGGACATCCAGTGAATGAAATACACCACTGACCTGCGAGCGCTGAGTCAGCACAGATGGCCTTCAGATCAACAGCTCGGACCTGATGTACTAAAGCTCACTAAACTTTATTCCAAAACAGCGGCCTTACCGAACCCGCCCTGCTCTCAACTTTCAGTACCCACTTTCACTTAGTGACCGGCAGACAGCTGAGCAATCCAGAGCATCAGTCATCCCATCATCAGCTTCAGTTCTGAAGGTCTGAACATGACATGTGCAGACAAAAAAAGAGAATTTTAAACAAGTGAAATCACCTTAAAGCGAAAATAAAAATAAAATCTCATGTTTCTAATGTGGGAACTCATATGGGCAAATAATCTTTCTCCTTCTCAGCACTATGATCCCTAATATTTCTTTGAAAATATTGATTCTTTGTCCTCATATGGAAATACTTTCAGTACCATTTAGTGGTCACATGACAACATAACACTCAATTGACAGGAATCCCAGTCAAAAGTCTCTACAGCCAGTTCAGACGTCCTGGTCTTGTCTCATGTCTCTGTGTGTTATTCCCACGTGACCTGTGCTCCTCTGTGTCTCTTGTCAGTAGTTTTCCACCACGTGTTTCTCATTTGTAGCTCCGCCCCTTCCCCAGGTGTTTCCAATTCTAGTGTGTTTCCTGTTTCTTTAAATAGATCCCCTGTGCCACTTGTCCCTCGTCGGTCTTTGCACCTTCCCCTGTTGTTTTGTCTCTCTCAGTGTTTCATTGGTCCTCTTAGCGTTTCTCTGTTCTCTGTTTTTTGCATAGTCGTAGCCCTAGTCCCTTGTACATATCCCTGCTTTGTGTTTAGCTATTTATTTCTGGTTTCCCTTGTTATTCTCTTGTATATATTTTCCCTAGCCCTGTTAGTGTATTTATTATCTCTTGTTTGTTTAGGTTTATGTTCTTTTGTTTCACTAGTTTGTTTTGTTTTTTGGTTATTTAGTTCACTCCCTGGTTCCTTGTTTATATTTCCCTGTTTTATGTTTACATGTTTACTTGTTCCTTGTTTATTTGTTATTTATTTTTTAAATATTTATTTCTTACCTGCACTTACGTCCGCCTCCACGTCTTCCCTGCACCCTTTCATGAAAGGCCTAGGGTAAAAAATATTTTAGAATTTTGTGTTTGAAAGTGGCTTATTTATTGTCAGTAAAAAGCAAAAATGTTGTTTTTGGTCAAATTGGTTCCCTCTGATTCCAAATGGCAAGGGTCATTTTAAAATATTAAAATAAACTGCTGCACCCAATATGAGGACATTGTTGTTTTTCTGTTTTTTTTTTTTAGCAAAAACGACTTTCTGTGCAAAGACAAAGTTTAGTTTTTTATGCGTGTTGGCATCTAAACAAACAAATTAAGCCTGACATCCAGACTCAACCCAGTCCACACAGCTTGTTAGTCTAATATGAACATAAGTTAATTTTATGTAACAGGATAATTATATAATGTTAACTGAATGCACACTTAAAAACCAGTACCAGTGCTACAATCAAATGGGTTAAAAGCTTGTGGTGTGTTTGACTGCGTTAGTAATTGAATTAGCTGAGAAATAAACACACACACACACACACACACACTTATACACACACACATACACACCAGCAATGAATGATGCATTTTCCAAAAACGCCTCCACTCAGCCGTCGTAAAAACGTAACGCAGGAAGTGTGAATTTACAGCGCGAGCGTCCGCCCGCTCCTCGTGCTGAAGAAACGCGGCGGCGTGATTAATTGGAAGCCTCCTCGGGATCTGCTCTCCGAGACTCTTCCTGCACCGAGCTCTGTGAGGATGAAGTACAGCTTTGGGCCAATAAAAGAATGGGAATGAATTGCAGCAACGTCATGAAGGAATAATTACCCTATCAAACACATTACCCAGAGTGCATTAAAAGGAGTAGGAGTTCAGGAGGATGGAGAGGAGGGGTTCGGGTGGAGATGAGAGGAATCCCAGGCTTCTGGACCTCTCTCCAGAAGAATGTGACCATACGTCTTTGTGGGACAATAAATGATTATCTGTTATAATGGCATTAAAAACTAGACATCCATAATCTCGTATCAGACTGCCATAGTGGGCAAACATCATCTGTCAAAAGACGATAACCGGTGATATTAAAAAATGTCAGTAATGACGTAGGCAAAACAAAGAAGAGCTAGAAGAACTAGATTCAGTACTCAGCAAAGAACTGAGCAAACTGAGGTGTATATATACAAGGGAGGGAAGGTGAAGCCAATTAGTAACTTGGAGAGTGGGAATGCCATAGCGTCATGTGATCAGTTGAGTCAGAAAATTCATCAAACCATGAAAAAGGCAAAACAGAGATCCAAAAAATTACACAAATGGTCAGCAACTGGCAATTAATAGAACGGACAAGGCAAAAGACGATAACCGGTGATATTAAAAAATGCCAGTAATGACGTAGCAAACAAAGAAACGTGTCATAGAAGAGCTAGGAAAACTAGATTCAGTACTCAGCAAAGAACTGAGAAAACTGAGTGGTATATACAAGGGAGGGAAGGTGAAGCCAATTAGTAACTTGGAGAACAGGAACACCGTAGCGTCATGTGATCAGTGGAGTTAGGGAAGTCCGGTATAGGTGCATGCTGGGAAGTTGAGCACATTTATAGCAGTTCAGAGTCAGAACTACTGGTAATGCAACACAGCACAACCCTGGCTCAATTTGCTTGAATTAAAAAAAAAATGATACACATTAAAAATACAGTATATGTTGAGATGTGTGACTGTGAAGAACATTTACATTAAGTGAATAGTGATATTTTACATCCAGTTCTACCAGCAAAACCTTGACAAAAATTAAAGATCAAATATTTAATCTTGATAAGTTCTAAGTTAAAGTATTTTAGTAGTCATGTCTGGCCCCTTAGAGATCCAACCATACATTAAAGGCAGGGAGAGGCCAACCCCCTGAGCATTCGGGCGGGGCCACACTGGAGGCGGTGGGGAGGATGTAGGGGAAAAACAAAAATGTCAGCACATGCACTGTCTTAGTCATGGCTTTTAAAAGGCAAGTGGAACCAGTGCTGATTGGTTGGCTGGTAGAACTTTTGCTAGACAATTTCATTACAATTTCAGGGATTATTTGGTGCACAGGATCATTAGCATTGGTTTGCTTTTACACAGAGAAATTCCATTCAAACTATGGCACTATGGACTGAATTAAAAATTCCAAATGTCACCTTCTTCTGTGCATATTTATGTGTTTAAAATAGCAGGGCCTAGGTTCTTCCATATGTTCCTATGTTTCTTTTCATTCTTTTTCTTGGACACAAACTCAACTTTCATCTGTATAGACACCTCAAATCAACTTCCACATGTACATAAAATCTTTAAGCTAGTGTGAAAAAACATCAAACACTGCATGGTTTACAATGTTTTGACATAGCTCTGCTAATTCAGCCTGCCACAGTTTAACCCCGCCCACTTACACAGCAGTTCTGAGTAGAGTTTCAGTTCTAAGTGCTTTTTAAATGAGGTCTAAGACGGGGCAGCCAATCAGAAATCAGAGATATCTTACATCTTGCATCTTAAAGGTGCAGTAACAGAAACAGCCTGTCTTTTTTTCTGGAGGAAAATCAGAAATGATTTAGAAAATGAAAATTAATTCTAATTCTCCACAAAACTGCTAAAGTAGGTAGGTAGTAAAGGTAAATGAAGAGTTGTTTTGAGAAAAATAAAATAAAAAAGTGCTTTTAAAAGAATCAGAAAAAAGTAATTGTAAGTAATAAGAACTAATACAATTTCTAAGTGTTTTCCTTGAGGGAACCATTCACAGCAGCCTCTCATCTCCCCCTGTGTGGCTCCTAAGCATTTGTGTGTGTGTGTGTGTGTGTAATATAACAGTGACCGTCGAGCTGCTCTGCTTTGATTTATGAAGGCATGCCACACTCATAATCTCTGCACTTTTTCACTAGCTCTGAGCTCACTTCCTGTGTGTCTGCCCCTGTCTCTCCCTTTCTCTCTCTCTCTCTCTCACACACACACACACACACACACACACACGTACCTACACACAGGGACTCACACATCTCTAACCGCTTCTTCCTGCTTGGGAGATATTCATCATTATTACCGTGGCGACAGGTTCATTACCAACACACGGCCTGTTTGGAGACACAAAGACACCGAAGAAGAACTTCAGGAGAACACGCGCTGTCTGCTGTGCCAGCAGTGCTGTCGTCTGAACCTGCTGACAGTAAAACTTCATACATCCTCTATTTGTTCCCCGGCCACTTTATCAGAAACCACTCGCTAATGCAGTGAACAGTGAGTGAAAATAGAAAGTAAGTGTTTTTAATACAGTGGAAGTACAAGGTGTGGGTCTATTAGAAAGTGACCAATGAGCAGAAGTTCAGTGTAGGTGGTTCTAATAAAGGGTCAAGTGATAGGAAGCACAAGGTGTAGAAGTGTTTCTAATAAAGTGGCCGGCGAGCTGAAGCACAAGGTGTAGAAATGTTTCTAATAAAGTGGCTTTGCCAGTGGAATCCCAGTGTGCAGGAGTGTTACTTATTAATGTGGCTAGGCAGTGGAATCACATTCTGTAGGGTGTTTCTATTACATTACATTACATTACATTTCATTTGGCAGACGCTTTTGTCCAAAGCGACTTACAATAATGAAGTACAAAAGTAATAGGAATTTAGATAACCCATTTTTAAAAGGGCTTAAAGGAGGTCGAAGGGAAATAAAGGGATAGAGAAGTGAAGGAGGGGAAGAAGGAAATGGGGTTAGAAGTAGTTAGTGTGTTAGAGGTGTTAGGAGAGTAAGTGCTCTTTGAAGAGCTCTGTCTTCAGGAGTTTCTTAAAGATAGTGAGAGATTCTCCTGATCTGGTAGTGGAAGGTAGTTTGTTCCACCATTGGGGAACTCTGTATGAGAACAGTCTGGATTGCTTTGTGTGAGTGTTTGGCAAAGCGAGGCGACGTTCATTGGAGGAGCGCAGCGGCCGGGAGGTAGCGTAAGCCTTCAGGAGTGAGTGCAGGTAGGAAGGAGCTGTTCTGTCATCACCTTGTAGGCGATTGTAAGAGTTTTGAATTTGATGCGAGCATCAACTGGTAGCCAGTGGAGCTCAATGAGCAGCGGGGTGACATGTGCCCGTTTTGGTTGGTTGAAGACCAGACGTGCTGCTGCATTCTGGATCATTTGGAGTGGTTTTACTACACAGGACGGGAGGCCAGTTAGCAGGGCATTGCAGTAGTCGAGGCGTGAGATGACGACTGCTTGTACCAGGAGTTGGGTGGCCTGTTGCGTCAGAAACTGTCTAATTTTCCTGATGTTATAAAGCGCGAAGCGGCAGGATCGAGCAACCGAGGCCACATGGTGCGTGAAGGAGGGCTGGTCATCAACCAGAACACCCAGGTTCCTAGCAACCTTTGTCGGTGAGAGAGAGAGAGTCGATGCTTATAGAGAGGTTGTGTTGAAAAGATGGTTTTGCTGGTATGACCAGAAGTTCAGTCTTTGAGAGATTTAATTGAAGGTGATGCTCCTTCATCCAAGAGGATATGTCAGAGAGACACGACGATATCCGTGCAGAGATTGAGTTATCTTCAGGTGAGAACGACAGGTATAGCTGGGTGTCATCAGCAAAGCAATGGTAGGAAAAGCCATGTGAGTGGATAACCTGACCAAGAGAGGCAGTGTATATTGAGAAGAGAAGGGGACCCAGTACCGAACCCTGGGGAACCCCAGTGGATAGGGAGTAGAAGTTACATTCCCTTCTGTACTATAGAAATAAAGCCAAAATAGTCCTTAATATTGTCACATTTATTACAAGATTATATCATTGCTGTCCAATGAAAAACACTTATCTCCAAAACAGCAACTTTACAGGAGAGAGAAAAAAAACCTTCTAAACTTTCCATGGAAGTCAATGTATGTAAGAGTTATTTCAGGTGATTTTGAAGTATTTCTATTGGTCCGTTCATCAATAAATTTTGGCACTATGTAAGGGAGAGTTTGTCTGGTCAAATTATGTATTAAACCTAAAATCGACAAATATGGAGATACTTGTTTTTCATTGGACAGCAACAATATGCAATAGAGTTCGGAGGCAGAGCCAGGCTTGCCTGCTCATTTTTTAAGCCTGCCTCTTCTTCCAGACCAAGTGTCTCACACTGCTTTCATTGAGCTTATAGTTCAAAAAACTAATTGGAGTTTCCCCCTGGACACCCAGTTTTTCAATAAGTGTTAATGTTTCAACAGTAAAAACTGTTAAAACAGTAAAAACTTGTGAAATGAACAACAAGGGCTCTTCTAACCAAGCTTGTCAATCACTTCATACCTAAGCGTAACCTCGCCTTCTTATGATAGGAGTAAATAACATTAAAAATAGATTTTTTTGGGGGAAAAAAATCCAGCACAGGTAAATATAACTGTTGGACACTGGACACAAAAGGACAGTTAAAAGGAGACAAATTAATCTGTTTAGGCACTGAAACATGTGGAGATGGACAGACCTACACAACCTACTGCAACCAGCCAGCAGAGGCACTAGAACTTGCAACTTTTTACAGTTGTAGCACAGTCCAAGCTTTTCTACAGTCACTGGTTTCTACCAAAGGGGCCACAAAGTAGACGTTTTCAATAAATTGGCCAGTTACTGGAAGCACATGTTAAATGTTTATGGTTTATGTCGCATGGTGCTCAGTTTATGATCAGATCGGAAGAAACACGTTTGGCTCGGGAAGCTTCAGAAGGAATCTCACGTGTGTCGTCCTTTGGCTTTCTTCCCTCCAGACCCTCTGCCCACATATAAAATGTCATCTGCCCCTTATCTCAGCGGTGGAGGGTGGGCAGCCTCAGAGCAGCCTGCATCTGATAACACCCACACACACAAACACCCGGTGGCACGGGCCTGCAGCTCGACTTTGTGGATCAGATTCCAGCTTCAGCCCTTCATACCTGAGAGAGATTAGATTAGTTTATTCTGCCACGTGTATTTTTATCATTATACCTTCATCTAAAGAGTGGGATACCACTGTTTATACTGAAATTCATTACATCAGCCTGACTGCTGTTTGTACAAAGGTTTCTGTCTCTATTTAGAGATGCAGTGATAGCAGCTGGCAGACAGAGAGGAACCGACAGGTAGGGGAGAGAGAAAACAAGAGAAAGACAGAAAGAAAGAGAGAGGGAGAGAGAGAGAGAGAGAGAGGAAGAGAGATTTCATGAATGAGTGTATATCTGGCAAAAACTGTTTATACACAGATGCTGTGCTGCCCTCGCCAAGGCAGAGCGAGTGAGCATCACATGAGAGAAAAAGAGAGATAGTGAGAGAGAGGTATGACAACAGATATGAGACACGAAAAAGAGAAAGATATGTGGAGGAAGGGAAAGAGGGAGAGAAGTGTGTGGATATATAAGTGACACAGGAGAGAGATAAAGAGAGAGAGAAAGAGAGAGATAGAGCATGACCAGAGATATGAGAGATACAGAAAGAAAGAGAGACGAGGGTAGTATAGGGAAGTAAATGGAGTGAGGGGCGTTACAGAAAGTATGGGGTAGTATAGGGTAGTAAAGGGTATTGTGTATAGTGAATGGCATAATAGAAAGTACAGGGGAGTATAGGGTAGTATATGTAGTGTAGGGCATTATAGAAAGTATAGGGTAGTATAGAGTATTATATGTACTGAACGGTAGTATAGAAAGTATAGGGTAGTATATGTAATAGTAGTGCATTGTAGAAAGTATAGGGGAGTATAGGGTATTATATGTAGTAAATGGCATTATAGAAAGTATAAGACAGTATAGGGGAGTTTAGGGTGTTATATTTAGTGAACGGCATTATAGTAAGTATAGGGGATTATATATAATAGTAGTGCATTGTAGAAAGTATAGGGTAGTATATGTGATAGTAGTGCATTATAGAAAATATAGGGGAGTATAGGGTAGTATAGGGTAGTAAATTGAGTGAAGGACATTATGGAAAGTATAAGGGAGTATAGGGTATTATATGTAGTGAACGGCCGTATAGAAAGTATAGGGGAGTATAGGGTATTATATGTAGTGAACGGCATTATAGAACATATAGGGGAGTATAGGGTAGTATATGTGAGAGTGGGACAATATAGAATGTATAGGGGCATATAGGGTAGTATGTGGTAGTATATGCGATAGTAGGGCATTATAGAAAGTATTGAAAATAGGGTAGTATAGGGTAATTCATGCAATAGTAGGGCATTATAGAAAGTATTGGGTAGTATATGTTGTGTTCGGCATTATAGAGAATACAGGGGAGTATAGGGTAGTATAAGATAGTAAATGGAGTGAAGGGTAGTAAAGAAAGTATAGGGTAGTATAAGATAGTAAATGGAGTGAAGGGCAGTAAAGAAAGTATAGGGGAGTATAGGGTAGTATAAGATAGTAAATGGAGTGAAGGGCAGTAAAGAAAGTATAGGGGAGTATAGGGTAGTATAAGATAGTAAATGGAGTGAAGGGCAGTAAAGAAAGTATAGGGGAGTATAGGGTAGTACAGGCAGTATAGAGAGGATAGACAAGTATTGAGTAGTATATGGTGTATAGGTTAGTATATGGAGCATAGTGTAGTATAGGGTAAAATAATAAAGGGGAGTATTGGGTTGTAAATGGAGTAAAGGAGAGTATACAAAGTATAGGGGACCATAGTAAGAAGAATGTCAAGAAATATGAATGACCTGATCCTATCTTATGTATTTTACAACATTGGGGTTAAATTTAGGGCGTATTCAGTTTTTTTTTAATATTGTCTATGGAAAACTAAAAAAAATATAGAACAAAGGAGGTATAGTGGGTGAGAGAAAGACACAGAGAGAGAGATAGAGATAGGCTTGACTAAAGCAGAGAGACAAAAATAGAAAAAGAGTAAGAGAAAGAAAATGAACACAGAAAGAGGAACGTACAGAGAGATACAAAGTGAGAAAAGGACAGAAAATAGAAAAAGAGAGGGGCATGACTAGAGATATATGAAAAAAAAATACAAGAGAAGGAAAGTAGAAAATAAGAGAAATAATTCAGGAAGAAAATGCAAAAAATTGAGAAAAACAGAGATAAAAAGTAAGAGAGAAAAAGAATAGAAAGAAAGAGAAATAAAAAGAGGAGAAACATGGTGACAGAGAAAGATAAAAGAGAGCGAGAGGGCTGTTTCTGTACGAGCTGTGAACAGGAATGCTGCTGGCCGCTAGCTGATGGATTGCGTGTGCTGAAGGTTGAAAGGCTCTAAACAGCCGTTTCCTCGGAAACACTGAGGAGAACACAACAGCGAGAGCGTTTGGTCTGAACCCTCGCCTGCTCGTCAGGAAGCTCACGACGAGCCGCGTGAACCCCGTCTACCTGCGGCTCTGAATACTGAGTGGGGTGGCAGCTGGCGTGGGGCGACACTTCTGTTTAAGGAATGGCTGCCTCCGGGACATGAACCACAAATCCATTCAAATACGCCTGACATTTACTCCTCTCGCGCTCTCGTGTCGACGCAGTTACATTCAGAAAGTGGCAATGATCACCGGCCATAACAACAGCGGGCTGGCAGTTTATAGCCCATTCAAAAAGCTGTTTACACCGTGTTCAAAAGTATCCAGACAGGCCTTTTACTTAGTTTTTTCTACTTTTTGTATAAGCTCCATGGAAAAGCACTGACCAATAGAATGGCATGGCTTTGGAGATGCCGTGAGTGCATGAGCTTAAGGTCCCTAATAGTCGTTCAGTGCCAAACATGGGGTAAAGGAGTACAGAGCACCCCAGCATTGTATACCCCAGCAGTGGAGCTGGAGCAATGAAGTGATGGAGTGATGGATCATTTTCCAACACTTTTGGCTTTTTGGGATGAGTTGGAGTGGTAGAACTAACTGTTCATCATTACCACCTGACATTAATGATGTTCTTGTGGGGATACATGCAATCAAAACAGAAATGTTCAAATAATCTTCTAAGAAATCTTTACAGCTTTCTCTGAAAAAAACTTTCTTTGTAAAAAAATTGTTTATTGAGTTTATTCAAATCTATTGAGTGTTGTTAAAATAAAATGTGTTGTAACACAGTGGTAAACATGCCCCTATCCTTCTTTGGAACTTCTTTGGAATGTGTTGCAGCATCAAATTTTAAATGAGTGAATATTTGCAAAAAAAGAATAAAGAAACAATAAAGTTTATGTTTGGACATTAAATATCTTGTTTAATAAAAAGGATTTGCAATTCATTGTATTCAGTTTTACACAACATCCCAACTTCATTGGAATTGAGGTTGTATTTAATTTTTTGACTAACAGCATTAATGTGGTTAATAATTGTAATATAAATAATATTAATAATTGGTTTTGTTAAGAAAGAAAAATAAGTGCAAAATAAGAGTTCAGGGCTCAAGGCTTAAACTATATTTTAGTGAGTGCACCAAAGCACTTGATGTGCCTTAATGTCATCATTAGTTTGTAAAAAGCTGTACATTGCCACGATTTATGGGACAATGGCACTGGTGCCATTGGCACTATGCCAAATTCTGCCATGTCTCACACAGCAGATTACCTGTGACGCCATGGTCCAGTTGATCCAGACCAAGAACATCTCTTGTGATCCTTTGATTTGGATGATGGTTTTCAAGGCAGCACTTTCCACATCTGTAATTTTGGTTAAAACCAAAGAGAAAGTCAAAATTGACGATGAAACCATTTTTCGATTGTCGATTACATTTTAAATAGGTGTATAAGGTTTACATCAAAGTGGTTGGTGTGGTGCAGTGGATAACCCTATCGCCTGCCAGCGATCTACCATGTGGGAGACTGGGGTTCAATTCCAGGTCTGGGTGATAATGCTGTGCTACACCAATAAGAGTCTTTGGGCAAGACTCCTAACACTACATTTGCCCTTCCTCTGTAATAGAAATAACCTTGTAAGTCTCTCTGGATAAGAGCATCAGCTAAAATGCTGTAGATAATAAAAAAATAATATCAATTGTAGTCACTCACACTCATCTCTCCTCCCAATATAGATCCTTATGGAACCAAAAATGGCTCTTCCATAGCATCACTCAAAGGACCCTTAGTAGCATCTTTAAAGTTAAGAGTGCGCCAGGTTTTTAACAGCCACCTCTGGCAAACCCTGGATTTGTTCCACACCGGTTTTGACCTGGAGAAAAGGAAAAATGTCTACAGTTGACTTCCTCAAGTCAGTGTAGTGCACAGACACTGTTCTGCAGTCTGAGCTGTCACGGCACGTCCCTGCCCTATCTCTGCTGACCTGCTGTAAGCACTAACATGAGGGAAGCAGAGTGAGCCGTAGCCATGGGCACAAACCTTCAGGGCATGGACCACATTTCAACTTGGCCTTACTTGCAAGCTGTTTTGGCCTCCAAGTGTGTGAGTATGTGCGTGTTAGAGAGAGATAGTTACTCCCCCCTGCCAGTGACCCACAGGCCCGTTAGGTCGAGGTGTAAGAAACCACTGACCTTTTGGAGCCGTCCTCGGGATGCCACAGCACGGCCTGAACAGAATCTTAATCATGTTTTTTCAGCCTAGTTAAGTTCCAGGGAGAAACGGACAGATTTAGAGTCATATTTACATACTAAGGTACACAAGATAAAAACAGTCCAAAAGTATTTTTTTTTTATAGTTATATATAAAATGCATGAAGGACATATCTTAGTGGTCTAGAGGCTCATGCCGTTTGTCCATTAAACAGGAATAGAGGTTAGGATACTGAACATTTTTACAGGTACACATACACTGGACTAATTCACTGCAAGGTGCACATGCACATACATACACAATATTTACTCACACACACACGCTTTATCTCTGTCATGCAGTCATGGACTCATGAACAAATAGACATATATACATATATAGATTATAAGAATTCTTTCTATGGACATATTTTCTTTGTACATCTCTAATTTTGTATTAGTGATGATTCTTAAGGCATTTTTTAGGACTCTCAGTTGCTCGGTCCTGCTACTTTAGACTTTAAAACATCAGAAAAAAATGCATTTCTAACACAACAGGCCACCCAACTCTTGGTGCTAGCAGTGATCATACTGTTAAAGCTCTTACAATTGCCTGCAAGGTGATGATAGAACAGACTCCCTCCCACTTGTACTCAGCCTTAAAAGCTTATATTACCTAGATTTGCCAAACATTCACACAAAGCAATACAGAGTTCCCCAATGGTAAAACAAACTATCTTCCACTACCAGATCAGGAGCGTCCCTCGCTACCTTTAAGAAACTCCTGAAGACTGAACTCTTCAAAGAGCACCTACTCTCATAACACCTCTAACAAACTAACTACTCCTAACCTCATTTCCTTCTTCCCTTCCTTTCCTCCTCTATCCAACTATTCCTCTTGGCCTCCTTTAGGACCTACCTAAAAATGTTTTTGCCTTGATCTTCAATGTCATCTGTTGCTAAGGTGCATCTTTATCTGTAAGTCTTAACTTTGGATAAAAGCATCTGCTAAATATGATATATTGTAACGTAGCTATCTGTCTTTTTCATCTTAAGTATTAACGCCTAGAATTTGCTGGAATTTAAGCTATATATGCACATCTTCGTCAGAAAAAAGGTGTCCACAAACATTTGAAGATCAATTTGTGCATCTTTATAGGGTGTTAGCCATCAGTTTATGATGTGAGAAACTTTTACTCATTGAGTGAGAGAGGCATTCAATGTCCAGGACAGATTTCAGTTCCTGTAGCATTATTTTAACCGAAAGGCATTACGTTACACTCACAGTATCCGAAATTGGCTTAAACGGAATACTTAGAAACACACGGTTTTCCAATTCCAAGTATCTAAGCGTTGTTTACCACAATGCACATTGTCTGTAGTCTTGAAAATCCTTAGAAAGTGAGGCTGTACATGACTGGCAATCAAAGCAGTGTGTGTGTGTGTGGAGGCAGCAGGCAGGTAAACGGGGAGTGAAGCTTCACAGCCGAGCACGGGCTGCTCTTGTGATCACACCGCCTTGTTCTGTCAAGTAATTGAGGCGCCGTAGAGCGACAGGGAAGCCTACCAGAGTCCTGAGAGGCTGTGCATCACACACACAGAGCTGCTCTCGGGCAGGCGAGCGTATGGAGAAGCGTGCACGCTGGCTGGTGCATTGCTCTGGTGTGGAGAGAGGCATGTAGGCGTGTGTGTGAGGGTGTTAGTAATTAAGCTCCTGTATACAGTGCGAGCTGGCTTCCCTTTGGAGCCTTCATTATGTTTGAAAGAGACAGCTCACATATGTATCTGCTTGCTCTGTGTATTAGATGAATGCAGATGAGCTAACACACACCCATGCACACAGACACACACACACGCACACATGCGCCTACTCACACTCTCATCTCTCGGCGAGCTAGGCATAATTATTAATCACAGACAAGCCTCTGCTAACTTGGCTAGCTCAAAGCTACATTAGCATTCAGTGCCACTCCTTCTCTCACCTGGGCCTGACAGCACCTGTTTCCACTGGCAGAGCAGTATCAGTATTCATCGCACTCTTTTTCCATCTCTCTCTCTCTCTCCCTGGACTTAGATGAGCTGTTGTAAAGGAAGAGAGAGAGAGAGAGAGAGAGAAATAAAAATGTGATTGGGCCTGCCTTGTTTACAGCACTCCTCTGGGCACTATTAAAAGGGAATTTGCTTCCAATCTAATCTCCATCTATCTAATAACACGCGGGTGGCCGCTTCCCCTAAATAAGGCTGAGCTCCTGTACGGCCTTGGGGAACATGTCCTTGTTCCATTACAGTGGAAAACGGTATGGATTACACACCGGCCCAGATGATTGGCCATCCCTTATTCCTCCATGCAACATTTCTCATTGGTCCACCTACCACGAGTTGATGTCATTTTAAGTCTTTGGATGGAAAACAAATTCTTTGTGTATTAGGAATTTGTTGATGGCAATAGCAAAGCTTTCCTTGGTATGAGCTTAGCAGCAGACCAATCAAAAACTAAAAAAAAAAAAACTGAATACACACACATATATATCTGCTTTTCCGAATATGATATACTAAATATTGTGCCCAGATGCTTTAGCGTCTTTTCCAAGATGATTAGAAACGTGTTCCAGTTCATCTCCTCACACAATTAAGTTTTCCAAGACAGAGTTTAACTTTATTTCCAGGCCTCGAGTGAATTCCAAGATACATTTAAATTACACGCATGCATTTGTTTAGCAGATGCTTACAGTGCAAAGTAAATCATATTCAAATTAGAGCTTATTTTTTTTTCTTTTACTCACAGGGCTTTAACAGTGATGTATTTTCAACATGACTTCATCAGTAAATATCTATATATATTTACAATCTAATTGAAAATAATGGGAATGATTTTTCTTTTCCATGGTCTTCTGCTGACTGGGATAACACAAAGGGCCCTATTGTACACCCTGCGTAAGGCGTGTTTTGAGGTTTGTTGCTATCTTACACCCTGTCAACAGTCTATTTTCATGCCTTGAGCCTGCACTGTTAAAATAGCCTCAAGACTTAGGAATATACAGCTCTGGAAAAATAATAAGAAAAGATGGATGATCACAGCAATCAAACCAAGCTGAACTGTTTGAATTTTTGCACCAGGAGTGGCATAAAAGAATTCCAAAAGCAGTGTGTAAGACTGGTGGAGGAGAACATGTCAAGATACATGAAAACTGTGATAAAAAACAGGGTTATTCCACCAAATATTGATTTCTTTAGTCAAACATATACCTATAAATAACAAAATTATAGAAACGGATTTAGAAATTGAAGTGGCCTCTTAATTTTTTTACAGAGCTGTATGTACACTGATGGATATGGTGGTCTGGATGTGAGTTGTGTTTAGGTAAATATTGGATCCAGGAAATACAGGTGCACCACTGACTTATTAAAACCCTGACAGTGGTCAACAGTCAGCCGCCCAATCCTAACTTAGCCATGTAGGAGAGCCGTGCTCACGTAGAGGCGGCTCCGCCATTAGAGCACCAGCTTATTGATGACAGACTTGTTGAGGGTTCAATACCCAGTTTCCACCAGCAGGCAATGCTGGACCACTGAGACCTCAACCATCCCTAGGTGCTACAGCAATGGTTGAGTTAAAGTGTAAATGTGGAGGCCACATTTCATCTGTTTCCTTGGTTGTACAAATTCACAGTGGCAGAATCAATTCAAATTAAGCCAGTCTAACTGGGGGGCTTGGATGTTTCACAAACACTGAAACGTGTGTATCGAATGTCTCTTGTCTATTGCAGTGTTGAACAGCTCTAAACATGGAGAAATTGTTTTGTTTTTTTCACCACAGACATGGTTGGGCTTTGAATGCCTAAAAAGGGGCTTTCTCTCAGCATTGTAAGCTAACTGTAGTTTGGACAACAGAGTAGTGGGAGGTCTTAACGAGGTAGGGATATGCTGATTGGCCCCACATTTGCTCTTTACTTTACTTGAGTCTTGTTCTGCCAAATCAGAGATCTTTAGGTTTCCATTACAGAAGCCTGAGACACAAAAGAATGGTCAATTCTTCATTCTGTTATTCTTTGGTTCTCCTTTTTTTTTAATTTTGCAAGTATGCTCCATTTCATAAATTGGCATGCTTACTTTCTAACATCATCAATGCAGCAATGTGAACTGTTACATTATTATTATTATTATTATTATTATTATTATTATTATTATTATTATTATTATTATTATTATTATTATTATTATTAAAAGATTCTGTGCAATTCCTGGTCCTAATTTAGCAACATAGCAAATGGAATAAGAATTAGGCTCTGCAGTGGAAGGGAGGCCAAAAATAGAATCTTATTAGAGTGCTAAGTACTGGTCAGCAAATAATGATTAAATCAGAGTAAATGTAGATAATTGAAACATTACCCACAGCTAGGCTTACAAGATAAATATACATAAATAATACTGAAACTGCACATTTATAACATTGCAGAGTGGGTTACATACCTGTCCATGAATAACAACGAGCAAACCAGATGAATACACAAAAACTGTAAATCCAACTGGCTGCAAAACACCCGGTTTTGTTACCAACTCCTATTGTTTTATCTGGCAGCATTGGAAGGGATTTCCCCTCATTATAAGACATTACATTTCCAGCACACAACTCAATGCCTTTTCCTTGTGCTGTAGGTGAGCTAACTGAAGCCATTTAGACGGACCTCCACTAGACGTCCCCGCCTACTTACTTATCCCAGAAGTCCCGACACTCCCAGACACCTCTGCAGAGCTTGCGGTGGTGGTGGTGGTGTGGTGTTGGGGGGGCGGTGTGCTCTGAGCACTCCGAGAGGATCCGGAGGTGCTTGGGAATGCTGCTCATGTTTTCAATTGGCATGTAGCGGGGCCAGGGCTGTCTGCCCGAGATGACTGAGTGTCTCTCCAATTCCTGAGGAAAGCCGATCACAATGAGGCTGGGAGAGGGTGGAGGCCGTGATGGATGGGGGTTGTTAGATACAGTAATTGTGCTCAGGTAATTGCCCCTCCCTCACTGTAATACCCCCGAAACCCCCTCCATCTTCTCTGCAAGAGGAAAGCAGCAGTGGACTGAAAGTGGGCTGTTTAGCCCAACTGACCGCTGGTCAACTGCGTACGCTGAAATGTTTGTTTTTTGGCTGGGTTCTGGTTCTTCACAGAGCCTGCCACAGTGGTGCACTAGGAACTCGAAATGTTTGAGAGCTACAGTGGAGGTAATCTATCATAAAATGCAGCTACAGTATTTCTTCTACTATATCTACTGTATGTAGTTAATAACCTGCTTCCACAGGCTGGTCCATGGTCTGCCATCTTGGGGAAGATTTAAGCAAAGGTCTTTCTTCTTCTCTTGGGCCCGGCTCCTCTCTACTAGCTCCTCGGGGTGCAATGGTTTAATGTATTACTGTAAAGTTTACTATGCTTAAAGGAATTTTTGGTAACGCTTTATAATACAGCCCGCGTTTTAGAGGGTAAGTACCCATTACTTACGGTGTAAGTTCTCTGTATGTACCCTTTACTTATGGTGTAAGTTCTCTGTATGAACCAGGGTACATTCAACATACTTACCGGGTCCTACAGGTACTTAACTGTAAGTATAAATAAAGAACACAGAAAGAACCAGGAACAAGAGAGTAACAACTGGGTAACTTTCTGACACTTACCGTGTACTTTACCAAAACATATGGTATAACGTTTCTGTATTTATCAGTTTATTTAAAATACTTATGGGGTTCTCCTAGTACTTAAATGTAGGTACAAATTAATTACCAGGAACAACAGTATAAAAAACTGGATATGTCATTGCCTGCACTTTCCCTAAATTTCTGGTGCAATATTAATGTATGTATATATATGTGTGTCTTATTTAAACATTTTGTTCATGATAGTTATAAAGGTTTCATTCCAGTCATACCCAAGGGACTTATCATTCTAATATATTTTATTAGTTTGAATAAAAAGATAATGCTGAGATTTCAAAGGGAATTTATTTTTTAATACACAGAAAACACAAGGTTTTATTTTAATGGATAATGGTGGATAGGTTTCCATCTTCAGTCCTTTTCTGCTCGACTCTTCTCACCGTTGTTGCCTTTGTCTTGCTCCTGGAGTCCTGGTGCACACCTTGTCCTGTAAAGCTGCTTTTTATAACCCCTGTTCTAAAAAGAACTTTAAACCCACACTTCACCGAGTTCTACTGTTCTTACTCTGAAAGTATGCAGTACTTACTCTGTAAGTACTCAGAAACAACAGAGAGCGGGCTGTATTATGTAGTGTGCAGTGTTCTGCAGTTCTTACTCTGTAAGTACCCAGTAAGTACTCAGAAACAACAGAGAGCGGGCTGTATTATGTAGTGTGCAGTGTTCTGCAGTTCTTACTCTGTAAGTACCCAGTAAGTACTCAGAAACAACAGAGAGCGGGCTGTATTATGTAGTGTGCAGTGTTCTGCAGTTCTTACTCTGTAAGTACCCAGTAAGTACTCAGAAACAACAGAGAGCGGGCTGTATTATGTAGTGTGCAGTGTTCTACAGTTCTTACTCTGTAAGTACCCAGTAAGTACTCAGAAACAACAGAGAGCGGGCTGTATTATGTAGTGTGCAGTGTTCTGCAGTTCTTACTCTGTAAGTACCCAGTAAGTACTCAGAAACAACAGAGAGCAGGCTGTATTATGTAGTGTGCAGTGTTCTGCAGTTCTTACTCTGTAAGTACATACCACTGAGACCAATTTTTTGTTAAATCTTAATAAAAGCAAAAACAATCTGTACAACAATACATAACATTAAACTTATTTATTTATTTATTTACAATCATCATTGATTATATGTTTCTTTTAGGTAAAATGTTATATTTTTTGTTCTTCTTGATCTTCTTCTTCTTGTGCTTTTCCTTTTTTTCGTCTATCAGAAAGCAGGATGCGGAATCTTCTGCCCCTCTCCATCCTGCTTTTGTCCATAAGAAAAAAAAAATGAATAAGTTTACTTTTTAGATGCAATTATATGTATCATTAATTTCAAAGCATGTCACACAAGTTTTTAGCCTTTAGCAAATACTCATTGTGCATTTATAAAGTATATATATATATATATATATATATATATATATATATATATATATATATATATATATATATATATATATATAAACATACAGTTGGAAGTTTACATACACTCATGGACACAAATATCATGGAAATGTTTGCAAATACAGATTTACACATGAGTGATCACAAAAATTATGCAAGATAGTTTTGTCACTGGATCAGAAATAATTTAATTAATCAACTGGCCAATAGGAAAGTTATAATAGCATCATGCTTTTTGGCAGTTTTTTTTTTGGCAATAGATACATTAAAAAAGGTAAAGGGAAAATGAAGAGAGTAGGAAAGCTCAGAATTCTGCGGCTGAACCTAAAACTATCAGCTACACTGCTGGAATAAGCAAGGCAACTTTTTAACACTCTGGCCTCAAACATACAGGAAACGTGTATTGTGCTTAAAAGTTGTATCTGTGCAAGGAAACCAACAAATTTAGCGACATCTACTACTTCAGCCAAGAATGATCAAAACTACAACCACACAGACACACGCAAAGGCAATGTGTTGACACGTCTCAGAAGTATAAACTTATATATGTATATACTACGTCTTGTCTCTTGAACCCAATATTGTGAGATGAGTATCTCGTCACACCTTTTGTGAGCAGTGAACACTGCACATACACATTCAGTGTGAAACAGCTTAGCATGGAGCAGCAGCAAAGATGCATTAGTTAACAGCTGTAGTAATTATCTGGCTAATATATCAGATTAATCTGACCACAAACAAACTGCTCCAGACCACAGGGCACCTAAAGAGGACTTGTGATTAGGAAGGTGTTGATAATGTTATGCTTGATCTGTGTATTTCTGCAACTGAAAGTGAGAGAGAATTTAAACGATTTAAACAATAATTTACACATGCACATGGAGACACACACACACCTGAAGGACCTGCAGCCATGTCAGGAACAGATGTTAATTTGTCCACATGTTCCTTCAAAACTGTGCATTCATCATGTAGGAATTTGATTTCCACCTTTAGCTTTGCCACCTCAACTAAAAACAAAAACAAAAGAAAGTACAACATGTTAAGAGTGTAAAACCTTGTGCTGCTTGAGAAAATGTTTTAGGCTAATGGATTAATAAAAGAGTCACACCCCTAATGTATGTATCAAGTTTGCTTTAGTTTAATAAATGGTTTCATTTATAATTACATATAAATTATACAGATGCAGTTAGTCACATTTAAGGGGGAGGGGGGATCACTGTTTGTAAAATGCCTGGATGATGGGGCAAAAATATATACAGTGCCTCAAATAGGGCAGTGCAACAAGATGATATGTTTCATTATGACAATAATGTCTATTGTTTAGTATTAAGGTCTATCATCTATATCGTTGCAAAATACAACTTATTTTTTTGTTGCCTGGGTGATGCACCAAGGCTAATAGGATAGAAATGGGATAATAGGACAGCCCTACATCAGGATAGAAATGTTTGATCAAATTGCAAGGCCCTACCTCCGAGTACTATTCAACCCCCTACAGATTTTGCAAGTTAAACAGTCACAATTAACATATAATCGTGAAATATGGCCTATACGTGGCCCTGGACATGTTAAATACACTGTAGCAAAAAAATTATTCTCTGTTAAATTCATTTTGAAACATTTTGAAAAGTTAAAAATGGTCAATTATTATCCAACAATTCAAACCACCAGAATTATGTGTGGTTCCCTCAAGTTTTAAAATGTATTTGAGCTATTACAAACAATGAGCTTCACATGCTTGGATTATTTTTTTTTCTGACTACAAAAGCCCCTCCCTAAACAAAAT
This sequence comes from Astyanax mexicanus, assembly GCF_023375975.1. Lineage (NCBI taxonomy): Eukaryota > Metazoa > Chordata > Actinopteri > Characiformes > Acestrorhamphidae > Astyanax > Astyanax mexicanus. The sequence continues at coordinate 25,516,200 of NC_064423.1, read as the reverse complement.
AACAGCACTCATACATGGTAAGCATGGAAAACACTTGTCACAGATAAAACCTTGGAGGGTCACAAGGCTGGCAAGGGCTATAAAACCCTTTCAATGAGTTGGGCCTTTATGTCTTTGCTGTCGGGAGCATCATCCAGAAGTGGAAGGATTATGTAGCTACTTTTAACCTTACATGCCCTGGACAGCCTTTCAAAGTTTCCTGCTGTGCAGAGATCAGTCTTGTCTAAATGGTCATGGCTAGCTAATGGTGGTGGGGACATTGGTTTCAAAAAATACCATAAGTAATGAATTACATCACAATAGTTCCAAGCAAAATACTTAACATAAAGTCTTATAGTGACAATATATGTAATGGACTACCTTAGAAGGGAAACTAGTCAAGCATGTTCGTATAGATATCTATCCAAAGCCAAAACTATTAATACATTACCTTTAACCTTTTGATGCGCAACACAGGTTTACAATAAATTAATTTAAATTTAAATTAATTTAATCATTCAGTATTCAGTATTTTGGATCATAGTGCATCCTTATTTTATTTTGTATTTTCTTACTTTTTTAATAAAAGCTCTTTTTGTATCACTACTCCTCTAATGTGCAACATGGGTCAAAAATGGCCAGCAAGATATATCATAGAACCCATAGAAATCACAGCAGATGTATAATATTCGGTTGCTGCATTTCAATTTATATAATATCCTCTGTCACCTTGGCTGCTTGACCTGCTTCTTTCTTGTCTTGATGCTTCATCCTTGGTCACACCTGTCTCTTCATTGTCCACATATTTTTGAGGAAGAAGTCTTTTTGGTCTTTCCATCTTAGGGCACAGAGTAAAAATGTTCATGAAATTTGTAAATGAAAACAAAAAATATACTGTTTTGTCAAAAACCTATTTAACATTCATTTTTTTGTTGTTGTGCAGTAATTTTGTAGATCATAGATATGAGACTGTATAAACATACATAGTTTGAATCAGAACTGAAAATAATTATTGAATTAAATTATTATTAACACTACATTTTTTGTTGTTGATACTTATGTGTACTAAATAAGGGTATGTTGTTTGACGGTTGTGTATTATTATTAATATTAGTGCATATTTCATATTGTAAGACTGCACCCTTAACTTTAATATTAGTTAGGATGTCTGAATCATTAATTGAAAATACTTTTATTTAGAAATGTATGTAACTTTATTAAATAATTAAATAAATGTTGGATGAACGAACTATTTTACAAAAAATGTTTGATTAAATAAATTTTACAATAATAAAGATGTGTAAAATAAAGAGCAGTGCATTTATAAAAAAGAGAAGCTCAAAAATGGTAGTATATTAAAATTATTATAAAACACAATACATTAATAAGTATGAAATACACAAAGTTAAATTACTGCATTAATATGTGAATGATAATTTGTTATAATAATAGTAGGAAACATTGTGTTTTTCTGAACATATTTTCTGCAGACTAAACATAACAATACAATATTTAAATGTAATTTGATATTATGTTAAAAATCCATCAGGTCTAGTGCATTTCATATACTGTAATGTTACAAAACAATCCAAATAAGCCAATATTTAAAATAATAAACTGAATGAAGGAAAGGTTGAAATTAAATAATCCCTGATTATCTACACATAAATGAATTGCAAACCAAATTAACCAGCTGAGGATCTAACAATCATGGCTGGGTTTAAGATCATTAAGTCTGATGTTCTTAATGTTAAGATGCTTTTGGAAAACAGATCATTATAAGTTCTATATACCATAACTGTAAATATTAAAAAGAAAATCCTGTACTCCTGGAGTCCTGGTGCACACCTTGTCCTGTAAAGCTGCTTTTTATAACCCCTGTTCTAAAAAGAACTTTAAACCCACACTTCACCGAGTTCTACTGTTCTTACTCTGAAAGTATGCAGTACTTACTCTGTAAGTACTCAGAAACAACAGAGAGCGGGCTGTATTATGTAGTGTGCAGTGTTCTGCAGTTCTTACTCTGTAAGTACCCAGTAAGTACTCAGAAACAACAGAGAGCGGGCTGTATTATGTAGTGTGCAGTGTTCTGCAGTTCTTACTCTGTAAGTACCCAGTAAGTACTCAGAAACAACAGAGAGCGGGCTGTATTATGTAGTGTGCAGTGTTCTGCAGTTCTTACTCTGTAAGTACCCAGTAAGTACTCAGAAACAACAGAGAGCGGGCTGTATTATGTAGTGTGCAGTGTTCTACAGTTCTTACTCTGTAAGTACCCAGTAAGTACTCAGAAACAACAGAGAGCGGGCTGTATTATGTAGTGTGCAGTGTTCTGCAGTTCTTACTCTGTAAGTACCCAGTAAGTACTCAGAAACAACAGAGAGCAGGCTGTATTATGTAGTGTGCAGTGTTCTGCAGTTCTTACTCTGTAAGTACATACCACTGAGACCAATTTTTTGTTAAATCTTAATAAAAGCAAAAACAATCTGTACAACAATACATAACATTAAACTTATTTATTTATTTATTTACAATCATCATTGATTATATGTTTCTTTTAGGTAAAATGTTATATTTTTTGTTCTTCTTGATCTTCTTCTTCTTGTGCTTTTCCTTTTTTTCGTCTATCAGAAAGCAGGATGCGGAATCTTCTGCCCCTCTCCATCCTGCTTTTGTCCATAAGAAAAAAAAAATGAATAAGTTTACTTTTTAGATGCAATTATATGTATCATTAATTTCAAAGCATGTCACACAAGTTTTTAGCCTTTAGCAAATACTCATTGTGCATTTATAAAGATAATAAAGATGTGTAAAATAAAGAGCAGTGCATTTATAAAAAAGAGAAGCTCAAAAATGGTAATTTGTGTAATTTGATATTATGTTAAAAATCCATCAGGTCTAGTGCATTTCATATACTGTAATGTTACAAAACAATCCAAATAAGCCAATATTTAAAATAATAAACTGAATGAAGGAAAGGTTGAAATTAAATAATCCCTGATTATCTACACATAAATGAATTGCAAACCAAATTAACCAGCTGAGGATCTAACAATCATGGCTGGGTTTAAGATCATTAAGTCTGATGTTCTTAATGTTAAGATGCTTTTGGAAAACAGATCATTATAAGTTCTATATACCATAACTGTAAATATTAAAAAGAAAATCCTGCATAAACATGACCTAGACGTATTGTTAAACTATCAATTAATATGTAATTATTAAGTATTAATGAGTAGAGCAGACCATCATGGATCAATATTAATAATAATAATAATAATAATAATAATAATAATAATAATAATAATAATAATAATAATATTACTCTACTAACATTACTAACTATGAAACTTTTTAATGGATTCAAAGGGTGCATTTTCCGATCCTATGGCCGTCACAAAAAAAATAGCTTTATATTTTGCTTCTTGTTTGAGCAGACCGCTCTATTGGACATTCTCAGTACCACCTTAAATTGCGCAACATACTTTCTATTCCTGCAGCAATATTTAAGGTGGAATGGGGGAAAATGATGCGCCACTTAAGGTGTAACAGGGTATTTGAACAAAAAAAAAAACTCACGACAGCCTTGTTATTTTCTTTGAAGTAATTTTGTTATGAACCCTATAGCTTCAGTTAACCTAGCTATCACTACAAATCCATGCTGTCGGGAGCAGAGCAAAAAACGTTGCTGAGGAGCTGTGTGTTAACCAGCTAGAGGATTTATAATTTAAACTAGTTAAGCTAAGATTGGTAACATCTATGTATGTTGACTTAAAATCAATAAACCCTATTATGCATATCAATATTAATGTATCATATCATATTCCACCTTACCTCGCTCCATGCTTAACAGCCAGTGTTGTAGTACAAACAGTTAACCAAGTGAACTAAGTTTAAATTCTCAGTACTCCACCTACTGGAAGGGAGGTTTAGCAATACTGCTAGCTTGTAATGCTTTCAAATTTTTTTGTCGCAAACCAATTCCAAGGTACCTATAACTAGTCTACAAAGTAAATAAAATAACAGTAAAACAGAAAAAAACATTTTCTAAATAAATAATTAGTAAAATAAATACAAAAAATGTTGACCCATCTTGACAATATCACTTAATTAAGTATTGGGTTTGATCATTTGAACAAGGCATAAAATGAAATTATATTAATAATAATATTATTACAGTAATCATAATAAAAACGTATTATTATTATTATTATTATTTTATATTTAACTATATATATATATATTATTATATATTCAAATTTTGTTTTATTTAAAAGGGTATAAGTGCTTTGATATGCTATATTATTGTTATGTTTGTCACATTTAATCGTCTTAAAATTACAATAATATTGTTTTTCGTAATAATGTATTTGACAAAACATCGTCCACAAAAATGTTATTATGAAACACATATGCATGTATTACTTTTTGTTTGACAGCAACAAATTAAAAGAAAATATATTATGGCCAATTAGACATTTACGAGAGTAAATGTGAATGCAGCAGGAAATGACGTCAGGACCGCAGGAGTTGTTTGGAAAACTGAGTGGCACAAAGCGAGGGAGCCAGCAGCCGTGAAAAAAGGAGACACGAAAGGAAAAAGGTAAAATCAGTTTAGGTTAACTATCTATCATTGACATGAGTAAAGCGTTACTTACTGGAATTATATCGCGGTCACGCCATCTGCACTTAGAAAACGCTCGGTCGCGCTATCTACACCGAGAACTGGAGTGCGCGTCTAAGCCGTGTATTACGGTAGCCGCGTGCACAGCGCACCCGGAGGAGCAGAGACTGGCGCTTCTCGTGCAGAGACTTAAAATGGAACAGAGACTAGTTTTACACCCAAATAAACATGATTTAATGAGGGATAATCCACAAATATACACCAGAAAGACCACTGCTTATCTGTAGAGCAGTGTAACGTTTTGGAAAAAGAGCTATTAAATAAGCAAATCAAATTAATATCATATCACAGCACTAAATTCTTAGTGATCTTTTTCTCATATATCCCAGATAAATGTTTGAAGTGATATTACCGTATCATTTTGGAGTAATTTGATACCAAAAATGTCCATTCGTTTTTTTTTTAAAGATATTTCGGGGCTATAAAACCAAAAAAAAATCTAATTGTTATCATATTAGACAATGAAATCCGTGAAGAAGACATTCCATACTGTTAATGTTATTCATGTCAAGTGATATTACTGTAAAATTTTAGAGTAAAATATATTTAGAGAAAAATATCTAATCTAATCAAATTGTTATCCAATGCTACCAAGACAGCCTTAAAGAACACATTCCATACTAATAATGACATGAATAACAAAGAATATTACTGTATCATTTTGGAGTAATTGGATACCAAACTTAAGAAAAAATGTCCAATCGCTTTAGCATAAACCACATTTCAAAGTCCTATAAAACCAGCAAATCAAATGGTTATCCAATGCTACCAAGACAGCCTTAAAGAAAACATTCCATACTAATAATAGATTGAGTAACAAAGAATATTACTGTATCATTTTGGAGTAATTGGATACCCAACTTAGGAAAAATGTCTATTCGGTTGTACTTAAACCACATTTCGGAGTCCTATAAAACCAGCAAATCAAATGGTTATCCAATGACACTCAGACAGTCTTGAAGAACACATTCCATACATTCCATTAATGGCATGAGTAACAAAGAATATTACTGTATCATTTTGGAGTAATTGGATACCAAACTTAAGAAAAAATGTCCAATCGCTTTAGCATAAACCACATTTCAAAGTCCTATAAAACCAGCAAATCAAATGGTTATCCAATGCTACCAAGACAGCCTTAAAGAAAACATTCCATACTAATAATAGATTGAGTAACAAAGAATATTACTGTATCATTTTGGAGTAATTGAATACCAAACTTAGGAAAAATGTCTGTTCGCTTTTGCATAAACCACATTTCAAAGTCCTATAATACCAGCAAATCAAATTGTTATTCAAGGCACCAGAACAGTCTTGAAGAACACATTCCATGGAATGTGTTCTTTAAGACTGTCTTGGTGGTATTGGATAACATTTTGATTTTTTGGTTTTATAGGACTCCGAAATCCTTCCACTTCTGGATGATGCTCCCGACAGCAAAGACATAAAGGCCCAACTCATTGAAAGGGTTTTATAGCCCTTGCCAGCCTTGTGACCCTCCAGGGTTTTATCTGTGACAAGTGTTTTCCATGCTTACCATGTATGAGTGCTGTTCTTTTGTTTAGGGAGGGGCTTTTGTAGTCAGAAAAAAAATTAATCCAAGCATGTGAAGCTCATTTTTTGTAATAGCTCAAATACATTTTAAAACTTGAGGGAACCACACAGAATTCTGGTGGTTTGAATTGTTGGATAATAATTGACCATTTTTAACTTTTCAAAATGTTTCAAAATGAATTTAACAGAGAATATTTTTTTTGCTACAGTGTATTTAACATGTCCAGGGCCACGTATAGGCCATATTTCACGATTATATGTTAATTGTGACTGTTTAACTTGCAAAATCTGTAGGGGGTTGAATAGTACTCGGAGGTAGGGCCTTGCAATTTGATCAAACATTTCTATCCTGATGTAGGGCTGTCCTATTATCCCATTTCTATCCTATTAGCCTTGGTGCATCACCCAGGCAACAAAAAAATAAGTTGTATTTTGCAACGATATAGATGATAGACCTTAATACTAAACAATAGACATTTTTTATTGTCATAATGAAACATATCATCTTGTTGCACTGCCCTATTTGAGGCACTGTATATATTTTTGCCCCATCATCCAGGCATTTTACAAACAGTGATCCCCCCTCCCCCTTAAATGTGACTAACTGCATCTGTATAATTTATATGTAATTATAAATGAAACCATTTATTAAACTAAAGCAAACTTGATACATACATTAGGGGTGTGACTCTTTTATTAATCCATTAGCCTAAAACATTTTCTCAAGCAGCACAAGGTTTTACACTCTTAACATGTTGTACTTTCTTTTGTTTTTGTTTTTAGTTGAGGTGGCAAAGCTAAAGGTGGAAATCAAATTCCTACATGATGAATGCACAGTTTTGAAGGAACATGTGGACAAATTAACATCTGTTCCTGACATGGCTGCAGGTCCTTCAGGTGTGTGTGTGTCTCCGTGTGCATGTGTAAATTATTGTTTAAATCGTTTAAATTCTCTCTCACTTTCAGTTGCAGAAATACACAGATCAAGCATAACATTATCAACACCTTCCTAATCACAAGTCCTCTTTAGGTGCCCTGTGGTCTGGAGCAGTTTGTTTGTGGTCAGATTAATCTGATATATTAGCCAGATAATTACTACAGCTGTTAACTAATGCATCTTTGCTGCTGCTCCATGCTAAGCTGTTTCGCACTGAATGTGTATGTGCAGTGTTCACTGCTCACAAAAGGTGTGACGAGATACTCATCTCACAATATTGGGTTCAAGAGACAAGACGTAGTATATACATATATAAATTTATACCTCTGAGACGTGTCAACACATTGCCTTTGCGTGTGTCTGTGTGGTTGTAGTTTTGATCATTCTTGGCTGAAGTAGTAGATGTCGCTAAATTTGTTGGTTTCCTTGCACAGATACAACTTTTAAGCACAATACACGTTTCCTGTATGTTTGAGGCCAGAGTGTTAAAAAGTTGCCTTGCTTATTCCAGCAGTGTAGCTGATAGTTTTAGGTTCAGCCGCAGAATTCTGAGCTTTCCTACTCTCTTCATTTTCCCTTTACCTTTTTTAATGTATCTATTGCCAAAAAAAACTGCCAAAAAGCATGATGCTATTATAACTTTCCTATTGGCCAGTTGATTAATTAAATTATTTCTGATCCAGTGACAAAACTATCTTGCATAATTTTTGTGATCACTCATGTGTAAATCTGTATTTGCAAACATTTCCATGACATTTGTGTCCATGAGTGTATGTAAACTTCCAACTGTATGTTTATATATATATATATATATATATATATATATATATATATATATATATATATATATATATATATATATATATACTTTATAAATGCACAATGAGTATTTGCTAAAGGCTAAAAACTTGTGTGACATGCTTTGAAATTAATGATACATATAATTGCATCTAAAAAGTAAACTTATTCTTTTTTTTTTTCTTATGGACAAAAGCAGGATGGAGAGGGGCAGAAGATTCCGCATCCTGCTTTCTGATAGACGAAAAAAAGGAAAAGCACAAGAAGAAGAAGATCAAGAAGAACAAAAAATATAACATTTTACCTAAAAGAAACATATAATCAATGATGATTGTAAATAAATAAATAAATAAGTTTAATGTTATGTATTGTTGTACAGATTGTTTTTGCTTTTATTAAGATTTAACAAAAAATTGGTCTCAGTGGTATGTACTTACAGAGTAAGAACTGCAGAACACTGCACACTACATAATACAGCCTGCTCTCTGTTGTTTCTGAGTACTTACTGGGTACTTACAGAGTAAGAACTGCAGAACACTGCACACTACATAATACAGCCCGCTCTCTGTTGTTTCTGAGTACTTACTGGGTACTTACAGAGTAAGAACTGCAGAACACTGCACACTACATAATACAGCCCGCTCTCTGTTGTTTCTGAGTACTTACTGGGTACTTACAGAGTAAGAACTGCAGAACACTGCACACTACATAATACAGCCCGCTCTCTGTTGTTTCTGAGTACTTACTGGGTACTTACAGAGTAAGAACAGCAGAACACTGCACACTACATAATACAGCCCGCTCTCTGTTGTTTCTGAGTACTTACAGAGTAAGTACTGCATACTTTCAGAGTAAGAACAGTAGAACTCGGTGAAGTGTGGGTTTAAAGTTCTTTTTAGAACAGGGGTTATAAAAAGCAGCTTTACAGGACAAGGTGTGCACCAGGACTCCAGGAGCAAGACAAAGGCAACAACGGTGAGAAGAGTCGAGCAGAAAAGGACTGAAGATGGAAACCTATCCACCATTATCCATTAAAATAAAACCTTGTGTTTTCTGTGTATTAAAAAATAAATTCCCTTTGAAATCTCAGCATTATCTTTTTATTCAAACTAATAAAATATATTAGAATGATAAGTCCCTTGGGTATGACTGGAATGAAACCTTTATAACTATCATGAACAAAATGTTTAAATAAGACACACATATATATACATACATTAATATTGCACCAGAAATTTAGGGAAAGTGCAGGCAATGACATATCCAGTTTTTTTATACTGTTGTTCCTGGTAATTAATTTGTACCTACATTTAAGTACTAGGAGAACCACATAAGTATTTTAAATAAACTGATAAATACAGAAACGTTATACCATATGTTTTGGTAAAGTACACGGTAAGTGTCAGAAAGTTACCCAGTTGTTACTCTCTTGTTCCTGGTTCTTTCTGTGTTCTTTATTTATACTTACAGTTAAGTACCTGTAGGACCCGGTAAGTATGTTGAATGTACCCTGGTTCATACAGAGAACTTACACCGTAAGTAAAGGGTACATACAGAGAACTTACACCGTAAGTAAAGGGTACATACAGAGAACTTACACCGTAAGTAATGGATACTTACCCTCTAAAACGCGGGCTGTATTATAAAGCGTTACCGAATTTTTACAGTTTGACGACTCAATTATACTGAAGTTGAATAGCTACGTAAGACCTGTTTAATGTCTGAAGTTTGCATCTTTAGTTGGTTAAACCTGAACCTAAGAAGGCCATTGAATTTAGATTAAGTTAGTTAAGTTTTAATTAGCTACAATGAGTTGTAATTGAAATAGACCCATTGACAAAAACTTAATGCTTCCATTGACTGCTGCAAAATGTGGTATGCAGTTATGTCTCAGGAAGATTTGTAAATTACCACAGGTTTGGTCTGAGCATAAAAGTGCTTTCCCGTTCTCCTTTAATATAGCTCTCAGAGGCTACTTTTGGCCAGTCAACAGATTATGGTAGGGGCTAAAAATAAAGGAGTGAGAGAAGCTTAACCTAAACTATCCATCAGCCAGCCCCCATCACCTTCATTTGTAGTGATGTTAAAAAAAGAGGAACCTGGACTTCTACGAACTGCCACCATATCATCTTCAGAAATGAATTCAGATCCTCTTTGGGAAATACAGTGACTGTCAGAGACTACTTTTGAATAGTGTACCTCTTGGTGAGAGATCAGTGACTGCTAGACATGCCTCAACAATGCATTCAAAGGCATTTTGCCCAGTTGGGAGACTTGGCTTGATATTGGAAATGAACAACTGAGCAAAGCAAGATCTAGACTATCCATCAGCAAGCCCCATGGCCCTTGTTCATGGTGGTGTTGAAAATGAGAAACCTGGACTGGACTTCTACGAATTGCCTCCATAAAATCATCAGAAATTAATTATGGTTCTCTTTGGGAAATAGCTATCAGAGGCTACTTTTGAATAGTGTACCTTATAGTGAAAGATCATTGACTACTAGAAATGGTTCTACAATGCAATCAAATGCATTTTGCCCAGTTAAGAGACTTGGCTTGATATGGGCTTAAAAGGAAGGAGTGAGAGAAGCAAGATCTAGACTATGCATCGGTCAGCCCCCATTGCCTTTGTTTGTGGTGGTATTGAAAATGAGAAACTTGGACTAGACTTCTACAAAACTGCCACCATATCATCTGTAGAAACTAATCCAGGTGTCCTTTGGGAAATACCTCTACTACATAAACACTACTTTTATATAGTGTACCTCTTAGTGAGAGATCATTGACTACTATAAATGGTTCTACAATGCAATCAAATGCATTTTGCCCAGTTGAGAGACTTGGATTAATATGGGTTTAAGTGAAGGAGTGAAAAAAGCATTATCTAGACTATCTATTAGCCATGCCCCATGGCCCTTGTTCATTTTTGGTGGTATTGAAAATGAGAAACCTGGACTAGACTTCTATGAACTGCCACCATATCATCTTTAGAAACTAATCCAGGTTCCCTTTGGGAAATACCTCTTAAACGCTACTTTTAAATAGTGTACCTCTTAGTGAAAGATCATTGACAACTATAAATGGTTCTACAATGTAATCAAAGGCATTTTGCCCAGTTAAGTCAGCCCCCATTGCCTTTGTTTCTGGCGGTGTTGAAAATGAGAAACCTGGACTAGACTTCTACAACACTGCCACCATATCATCTTCAGAAATGAATCCAGGTTCTCTTTGGGATCTGTTAATGGCCAGGTTAGGAAATGAAGGCCTTGTGTTGAGCACTTTTACCCCAACTGCTGGTGTGATGGTTTGGGGAGCATCTGCATATAATGACAAGCTTAACAATTTGTGAAAGACATGCCCAAGCGTTGCTTCTTTTGGAAGGGCTTCTAACTGGCTATTGACTACTATCAGTAGTACAATGCCCTGATTAGGGTGAATAATAATTAATAACACACAAACATAGGTAAATGGTATGATTACAGAGAGAGAGGCTTGTCCACGTACAAAACAGGTGCTACAGAAGAACATACAGCATTTGTTGGATAAACTTGTAGAAACTTTAATGAATCACAAATCAGTGCAGATGAAACAATTTCAGCTACAGTTAAGCGATTTAAGGGTAGATCATTTCATATTTAAGGTTAGCGAGCTTGGCTGGTTGCTGACACGTGGGATAAGAGCATCTGCTTAATATGTAAATGTGAATGCAAATGCAGGGGGTTACATTTTTCTTTATGACTTCCAATGAATTGCAGTGAGGCTTTGTTTTCTCTGAAGGAGTGCCAAGTTCATATTCAGCAAATGGAAATGAGTGTGTAGAGCAGTATGTCATGGTTATTTGCAGGGTGTGTGTGTTGGTGCTGCAGCTGTTTCTGAAGCTTTTATCTGCCAGTTTTCTGCTTTCTGCTGGTTTATCTGCCCCACTGTCTTCATATCCTTTTCATTTGACATCAGAGTAACTCCATTAGCCAGGGTGTGTGTGTGTGAGTGTGAGTGAGCGCGTGGAGTGAGTTACAGCCGCTCTCTGTCAGCGCTGTCACACACTCAGATTCACCACCAACTATTGATTCAATCAGGGCCTAAAGAACGGCCGCTGGAAAAGGTGCCTGGGGGGCAGTTCTTATAACCAAGCGCCAATTTGTCTTCTAAGCAGTGGCACATCAAGACTTCTGCAGCTATTCATTTACCACATATATACACACACACACACACACACTAGTGTTTGTTTTTAGACCTTGTCAGGACATGATGACTTCAACCTGCATAGGATATGTGTATAACATACAGTATCTACCAGACATGCTATAATATACAAAATATGTACTGCATATGTACAGTAAGTATAATATGTGAATATAATAGTATGAATGAATGTGAGTTATCTTTTTATTATTTAAGGTATAAAAGCTCTGTATCTTTTTTTTAATTTCACCAATTTCTCATTTTCTGCAAATAAATGTTCTAAATGACAATATTTTTATTTGGAATTTGGGAGAAATGTTGTCTGTAGTTTATAGAATAAAACAAAAATGCTCATTTTACTCAAAAATAAATAGCAAAATCAGAGAAACCGATTCAGAAACTGAATCGGTTTCTTATTTTTTTCCAGAGCTGTATATTGTTGCTGTCACACTAAAACCTTGTATCTCTGTATATGACATAAATTAAACTATGCCAATTGTCTTTTACATTGTTTCAATAATTTTTAATAATAAATCAACCAATAAAGATCTTTCTCCTTTTTTTTTTTTGCAGATTTAAGATTTACTTCTGACAGCGACTATAATATTCTGTGTATATAAAGCCTTAATAGTAAAGCCTTATAGTAACCTTACACAACAATGTCACGTACATATTTTTAATGTATTACAACATACAGTATAGTAGTAATAACAACATTATCCCTGAATGTTTTCTTTCATATCATAGCTTTTTTTTTTTTTGCAAAAATATTTTCAGTTATGACATAATTCAAATCTGACAGTGACTCGTTGTTTTGGTTCTAAATGTTATTATGTCAGTCAAGTATGTTTAAAAGATGTATTATATTGTGAAGTGCAGAGGAGGGGGAGCTATAGGTCTACCTCATGCCATGACACGCAGCCCCAGTCTGTCCCAGCTGGCATGCATTGGACAGGCATAAAGACCCTGTCTCATGGACCTAGAAACTGTTAAGTTATGTGACTAGAGCCCTACTGGGCTGTCATAATGTGGAGTTAAGTTTGTTTGGATGTTTTGAAGGGCATTTTTGGCTAAATAAATCACAATGTGACACAGACAAACACACAGAAACAGACATGCATCCCACTGTTATACTGCATATGTCAGGTTTCCAAAATCAAACAGGGTTTGTCATCTGTGATTTGTTTCCTGATCAAGAATTTAAAATAAGCTGCACCACCTGGATTTAACTAAGCAAATAGGTAAGAACCTTTACTGAATAATTACTGTATGGGTAATTATCTTTCAGCTGGCAACAAATTGTAGATTTAACCCTGACCAACTGATGCAGTGAGTAGCTTCTCATTATTAAACAACCACATGTAAAGACACATCCTTTGGTTTGGAAAAAGATGTTTATCTGTTTCTGATAAATAAAACTATATACATATATAAATGAATAATATTGTGTACAACAGATGTATTATATATATTGTAATTTTAGATATGGTACACAGTCAGACAATCGCACAGAAACAGACACACACACACCCACTGTTATACTGCATATGCCAGGTCTCCAAAATCAATCAGGGGTTTGTCGTCTGCGATTTGTTTCCTGTTCAAGAATTGTAAAATTGCTGGAGCATCCATTCTGAGCTGCAGGGAAATTCAGTGTTCCTCTGAGATCAGGGCTGTTTATCCATTCGTCTCTGTACAGTAAATCAGCTCAGAGTCTTCTGCTGCCGGATGCAGACGATGGAGAGCATTCCTGCTGCATGCTGTAAAAGACTGGAGTTCAATTTACCTCTGTATGTAGGAGGATAAAAATGCATGTAAAAAAATAAAAGCAAGGTTAATACTAATAGAAATGCATCAATTATGAGATATTCAAATTCAGAAACAATTTAGACCATGCTATTCTAATGATATGGTAATGTGGGAGGAGACTGTAAGATAGAAGTAACTGAGAATTTTCGACTAGGCTTGAGAAAACCACATCCTTTACATTGAGTGAAAATCACTGCATAATTGCTCAGTAGACCCCGTTTAACTAAAGAGTAAAACTGAGCATGTGCAGTAGTGTGCAGTAGTATTTGGCTTGGCCTCAACTAGAGTACGACTACAATTTGAAGATTTTGCAACATAAATGACTTAGTTAGGCCAACTTTTAACAAGAAACTTAATAATGTAAGCTGAGGCGATTAGTTTGCTATAGTTTATGGTGCAATTCAATATTTCTTGTTCAGCTTAAACTTAAAAAAAAAAAAAACTTAAGGAGAACAATTTTACGTTTTTTTTTTTTTTTGTTTAGTTTTTTTGTGTAGCCTATCTTTACCAAAAATGTATTTATTAATCTTGTTAATTTGCTCATAAAATACATAATGTCAGCATACCACCGAGAAGGATGAACCACATCCAACAGGATTAACTGTGGACGCAAGAGGAAGCTGTCTGAAAGGGATGTTCGGGTGCTGACCCGGATTGTATCCAAAAAACATAAACCCACGGCTGCCCAAATCATGACAGAATTTAATGTGCACCTCAACTCTCCTGTTTCCACCAGAACTGTCCGTTGGGACAATAAATTATTGTGCTCTAAAACCAGGTGTTTCAGTTTCATTGTCCAAACCCTGTAATTAAGTTGTCAGAAAATAGCTTTTGTATTTTAGTGTTTAATGGAATATATTAAGTCTGGGTTGGTCGGAAAGTGTGTTGAAACAACACTTCCATTTTTTATGTCACTACAACTCAATAAAACAATAAATGAAAATAAAAATCCTGTCAACTTCATATATTTTTTTTTATCTTACAACAGGGTATTTATTTAAATATTGGCTAAAGGCCATGAAAACGACTTTTTAGAGTGTATAGAAAAGTGTAGCAAACTCTGCTGTGGGGTCGCTAGAACACGTTTGCTGCTTAAGGCCTGAATATTCATGCCGGGTTTTCTGCGTTCTACGATGCAGCTGGCCGTGCACAGCAAACTGCCACTGAGGGACCGTGAAACATGCCGTGAGTATTGTATAGCCTGTAAATCACAGGGGCTTATATTACACCTCACTGAGGCAAAATTAATGAAGCTTTTAATGGCAGGGATCTATTAGCTGCGCTGCAACTGTAACAAGCAATCCTCATCCTAATGGCTTTCAGTTAACTCTCAGTTAAAGCAGTGGCTGGATACAATTACAGTGAAATACAGTACGGGCTTTCCTTTCTGCATTTAATACATTTTCATTATAAACTACTTGGCCACTTTATCAGAAACCCCTCCCTTGTAGCTCCAACTTGCTAATTCGAGACTGAAGCCCATCTGTTGATGCAGGCACACAGTTTGTGTTTCCATTCTGGAGCCACTCTTTTCCAAATATTTTTGGAAGTTGATCCTGCTGTCAACTTTTAAGTTCCTATATAGGGCCCTATTTTAACGATCTATAGGCAAGCCATCAGTTGTGCACTTTGCAGCTTGATTTAGGTTGTGTCAGTGTGTCTTTGCTATCATAACAACAGGAAAAGTACACCTTTTCAGTAAAAAAAAAAAAAACGTACAAATTCTCTTAATTAACCATGGGTGAGATTTGGGTGTAACATGCAACCAATCAACCAATCACGGTGACACTCGCATTGCTATTTCAAGGGCTCAGCTACCTGGACGACATGTCCATCAATTCTCAGTAGAGAAAACTCGTTCTGCTCATTCAGGCTTGTTCATTTTGTTTATTGTTGAGGTAAAAGTTTGCATAGCTGCCAACAGGAACATGCTATGGGTTTGTGCACTGCTGCATGTCCATGTGTGTATAACAAGCAGGGGTGTAAGTGCATTGGGGATATGCCTGTGTTGACCATTCAGAGCCAAGATAGCAATGAACATCTCACTGTTGCCGTCTGCCTAGACTCATTTAAGTTAGTGACACACCTGTTTTTTCCACTGATAAGATAGCAATATGCAAGAAATGTACCTGAACACACCTCATTTTGAGACCACTACACCCTTGGTGTAGATATATTCACAAGTGCTGTTGCTATTTAACGGTGCAAGCCATGCAAACAGACTGTTGAGACACGCCTTTAAAATAAAAATAATTAATAATGATGGAAAAGTTCAGGTGTATATGTGTTGTTATGTCTTATTACCCTTATTTGTACAGATAGTCTTATGGAGATCAGAAAATCTCTTTAGCTGAGATAGCAGCTCTACAGACACAGAACACATTGAAATTAATGTACAACATAAGTGCAACATAACCAAGATATTGCAATAACAGCTGCCTAATAAATAAAATGACTAAATAATAAAGAAATAATATTTTATTACATACATACTGATATGATGCAGTTAAATTTTCTAAGAAACATTAGTTCCAATATATAAGATTGTTCCATGTCTAAAGGGCAAAATAAGGAAATGCCTTTTTTCCCCAGATTTCTCAGAACTGTCAATACACTTATAAACAACCACCTGGATGACAGTTGCTGATAACTAACTACCCAAGCTAAAACAGAGTAGAGAGCACAAACGTTAAGCTGGGAGCTTAACCAGTACGCCTTTATAGATAACCAATTGTTGACCCCAAAGCTGCTGTCTCAATTAAATCATAGACAATGCAGTGGTGAACAAGAGACTTTGCATTTACAATAAAAAAACATATGGATATATGGTATTCTGAAGTTTACCACATGCAACTTGCAATCCTCCGGCCCTAGTGTCAGCGTCTTGGTCTGCCGAGGCCCTCAGGGACCTTAGTGCTTGATCTTGTAGTCATGTGGATGCATTACTAGTCATCTCTTCTTGAGGCCATGGTGGCTGTGTTCCAATCTGCCCTAATCTGCGGCCGAAAGATTCCTTCTTCTTATTCACACCATTGGAACAGCCTTAATGAGGCTACATGGTGACAATACTTCAAAAAAAGGTCCAATCCCTTGAAACTATGGTGCAAAACTTGTGAGAAAAATTGTGGGAAAAAATGGAGCTTATTGCTTTGTTTCTTTTGCTTTTTTCCATTTGACAGTGGTGGATGTCCAAGGGCTTGAAAGGATACATCAGTTGCGTCCTCGAAATAACTCAGCTCGTAGGCTGCATTTGTAGGCTGTACATGAATGGTTCTTCACTTTAAGATAGTAATCTGTGATAGAGAAGAGCAGACAGGAACTTCAGGAAAGGTCAGAAAGGAACTGAGATGTGGAAAAACACTTTTGGTGTCCTTTTGGTGTCTGTATTTGTACCTGTTGAGAATGTATCATCTGGTAATTCTCGATAACGCATTTGTATTCAGTGGCATCCTTACCTTACCCAGACTCTGTCTATAGCACATTACGGTTCTTTGTACTTTTTTCAACTTTTGAAAGTGGAAGCTCGGTTAATATTATAGCTCAAAACAATTTTATCTGGAAGGTTCCAGACGCCGCCTCTGTAAAAACAATGGCTCGTTGCCTTTGAGTTTGGAATAGGCTTTCGTTCTGGTTAGGGGTTGGAGACAGCGCGCGTTAATAGCCGGCAAGTGGAAAATTGGAATAAATAAGCGTGCGATGCACTGGGCTTTTGATTAACAGTGTTTTAACTGGCCATTAGGAGCACAGAGGCAGCTCCAAAGTGTCTCTATCACCACACCATTACTTTGATGTCATTCCGCAATTACCCCTGTGTTCCAGCTCATTGAGAGCCGAGCTCTAGCCTTGTTTATTTAACGAGTTAACGCCGGGTCCTCCTGCGACGTGTCTTGTGCTTGTTTAGTGCAGGACGCCACAGAGAAAATTGGTGGAAATGGAGTAAATTGATGGCGAGAGTGTGGGCTACGGCGCCACGGCTCAATTAGAAGCACTCTTCGCTCAAGCGTGTTCAGAGGAACAGATACTACAGGTGAGACACCTGTACAACAACAAGGCACTTAATTCTATTTAGCATGAGGAGCTATATTACCGCATTCTACACAGTGGAGTAAGAGGTTAAAACCTACTCGTTAACCTACACCTCAACTTAAACCAATAGTTATCCCACACCTCAATCTGAATCTAAATTTAACCCTCCTATTATGTTCATTTGTCAGGAACAGCAATGGTGTTCCGGGGTTGATTTGACCAGGTTCATGTTTAATTATCCAAAAGATGTCTGAAACCCCAAAAAAATCCTTACAAGCAGTGTAAAAACTTAATTACTAATTATTCTATCAATATTTAGTGCAATGGTGTCCCTTACCTCTAACAGGTGATGGTTCAATTAGGATAATTCTCTTTTTTTCCTAAAAAAAAAAAAAAAAACATGCTGAAACCTTTTTAATTGTTTCACTACTTTATTACTTTTAAAAGACCAACATATAAAACAGTAGTTTTACCTAACATTGCAGGGGGTGGTTGCAAATATGTGAGATGAACCATTTTCATATTATATGTTGATTACACTAATTAAGGCAAGCAGAAGAAGTTTCATACTGAAAAAAAAAATACTTTTAACTATTTTTCCTAGATCTTCAAACTTTAAAACGGGTCAATTTGACCCGGAACATAACAGGAGGGTTAACTAACACCTCAAACCTAAACCTACATTTAACTTACACCTCAATCCGAAGCTAAAATTAACCTCCACCTCAATCTGAATATAAACTTAACATATGCCTCAACCTAACCCTAAACTTCGCACACACATTAACATTAACCTAAACTTAACCCTTTACTGCAGATCCATTTTTTTGCTCATTTTCATGCGATTTGCACTACTATGCTATCACACTGGATATCTTACGTTTTACATATAGCACAATGACCATTCAGGGCTTAAACTGAAGTAGACACTTGGGACAAAACAGTAATTCACTTCCAAGAGGGAATTTTCATTATTAGGTTCTATTTGAGAACATTAATTGCAGAGGAAAATGTAAAAAAAAAAAAAAAAAGCGTGTTTGAATGGATGTTGGTGATGAATAGCCAATCATTCTCTACATTTCCTTGTTTATTACCTAGGTTAACTTAACCTACACCTCAAACTAAAGTAGACCTACAACTCAACCTTAAACTAAACTAGACCTACACCTGAACCTAAATCTAAACTAGATCTACACCTTAACTTAAACTTAAACTTACACATCAACCTAAATCAAAACCTAACCTACACCTTGACCTAAACCTAAAGTATACCTACACCTCAACCTAAATCTAAACCTAACCTACACCTTGACCTAACCTCAACTAGATCTATAACTTAATCTAAACTTAACTTACACATTAACCTAAACTAGACATACACCTCAACATAAATCTAAAACTAGACCTACACCTCAACTGAAACCTAAACTAGATATGCACCTCAACCAAAACTTAACTTACACTTCAACATAAACTAGACCTACACATCAACCTAAACCTAAATCTAAACCTAACCTACATCTTGACCTAAACATAAACTAGATCTATACCTAAACATGAACTTAACTTACACATCAACCTAAACAAGACCTACCTCAACATAAATCTAAAACTAACCTACACCTAAGGCTAAACCTTAACTAGACCTCAACCTAAATCTAAACTTAACCTACACCTCAAACTAAACTTAACCTTAACCCTTATCTTCACCTACACCTCAACCTAAACTCAGCCTAAAAGCACTGCAACCATGACCAAGTTGGTTGACTAGCATGACCAAGCTGGCTGAAAATATGACCAGCATCATCAAGCTGGTTGGCCAGCATGACCAACCCGGTGGACTAGCACAACCCTCTTTACCAAGCTTGAACAAGACAACAGACTTGGTTGAACTGGACTTTATATTGTGACTCTTCTCCAAAATTTGTAAAATAATCTAAACTTAGTTGTTTTTTATCCCAACATTGAATGAAAAAAAAGATGTAGCAGGATGCTCAGCAGATCCTCCATAACTGTAGAGATTATAATTGCAATTATAGATGTACAAAAACTTTGAAAATAAAAAGAAAAATCGAACAAAGCCAGAGGTTCCAAGGGGTGTTGAAGCTGTATCTCTCTGTGACAGAATTATTTTATCTTGTATAATGAAGATGTATTAATTCACAGGCCGGCTTCTTAGGTGCTTACACTGGCTGAATGAAAAGAACCTGTGAGGGATTATATCAGCAGCATCAAGGTCATTTTTCAGCAGAAAGCAGAGATTGCTCTTGAATCTGAATGTGCAGATGGATTTGTAACTGCCATTCAGATGCATTTCTCGCTGTCGGAGGCCGTATGGCCGTACACTTCACGTTCTTTTCTCGGCTGATAAATGGATTTGTGCATTGTATAAGCGCAGCCTTGCCGTGTGCTTTGCTGGGGTTAGGGATGGAGCTGTTGTTGCCAGAGGTGTATGGATTATCCTCAACCACTCCTCCAGTCAAATTGTTCTTTCTGCGGTGAATTAATGACTAAAGTAGCAGCTATAAAATATTTAAGTCCTGAGAACTGCAGTCCTTGCAGCATTTTTCAGAACAGGAATGGAAGTGTGATAACTCTGTTATTTGCTTTTTTCGGTGGGATCTGTACGGTTTAGGAGCCAGAATTTTGAACTCCAACTACTTTGAATTATTCTGTTTACCTCTTAACTCTTAATGCACAGAGTTTAATGGAATCAAAGAACGCTAAAAGTTTGCTCCTTTGAACAGTGTTTTCAATGGGACGTGCAGCACAGATACGAGCAGTGAACGCTGCACATTACTGCGCGTGTAAACAGCATGGAGCAGCAGAGACAGCATTTGTTCATAGATGTGGTAATTAGCATTTTGTGGCTAATATATCAGATTAAACTGTGCCTCATTAGCAGTTTAGCTTGAATATAAGAAGTATATTTAATAGCTGGGTCGGATTGAGACCAGATCATGTTCTCACCAAAAGCGAACCGGTCCAGAGTTCATTTGGAACCAGACTGAGAACAAGTCGAGTTAATGTTAACAGAACCAAATAGTGCTGGTGTGAAAATGCCCATAATTTGGAAATCAAGGAACCAGATTCTGGAGGAAGAGTGGAGAGACACACAGTCCAAGCTGCTTGAGGTCTAATGTGAAGGTTCCACAATCAGTAATGGTTTGGTTGGAGAGACATGTCATCTGCTGGTGTTGGTCCACTGTGTTCTATCTTATATCAAGTCCAAAGTCAGTGCAATGTTTTCCCTAAAAAAAATCTTACAGCACTTCAGGCTTTATTCCGCTGACAACTTCTAACTTATATAGATGCAGATTTCATTTTCCAGCAGGACTTGGCACACCGCCCACACTGCCAAATATACAGGGGTTGGACAATGAAACTGAAACACCTGGTTTCAGACCACAATAATTTATTAGTTCTGGTGGAAACAGGAGAGTTGAGGTGCACATTGAATTCTGTCGTGATTTGGGCAGCCGTGGTTTTATGTTTTTTGGATACAATCCGGGTCAGCACCCGAACATCCCTTTCAGACAGCTTCCTCTCGCATCCACAGTTAATCCTGTTGGATGTGGTTCATCCTTCTTGGTGAAATGCTGACATTACCTTGGATACCGTGGCTCTTGATACATCACAAAACCAGCAAGACGTGCACCCATTATTTATCCTCTTTTGAACTCTGGTATGTCACCCATAATGTTGTGTGTATTGCAATATTCTGAGCAAAACTGTGCTCTTACTATGCTAATTGAACCTTCACACTCTTACTGCTCTTACTGCTGCAATGCGCAATTAATGAAGATTGGCCACCAGGCTGCTCCAATTTAGCCATGAAACGTCCCACACTAAAATGACAGGTGTTTCAGTTTCATTGTCCAACCCCTGTACCAATTGGTTGTGTATAACATTGTAATTTTCTGAGAAACTGACGTTTAGGATTTTTATTAGCTGTACCTTTGAACTGAATTACTGAAATAAACTTTTTTTTAGATGTACCTGTAACTCTCATGCCTTAATAAATCATGGCTATACTACACTTACTGTATCTTAGTTTTAGTTTAGTTTAATTGATTAAAGATTTTAGCGTCTTTTCCCTAAAGGAATTCTCCTTTAATGCATAGAAGAGTAGAAGTAGAGGTAGAACTACCATCATGTGAAAATACTCAGTTACTCCCACCTCTCTCTGTCTGCTGCAGTTCTGACACACTGCTGTGGAGTATCAACCATTTTTGGTATTTTTTTACTCAAAATTTAGAGTAATCAAACATCGTTAAACAACCATTTACTGTATGATTGTGCTGTAAAAAAAAAGTGTACAGATTTATTAGTATGCAAATAAATTCTATTCAAGAAGTATGAAGTTGAAGAATTAAAGGTAAGACTGGTCGGATAGGGACTTCATTAATTGAACTGAACTCTGATTTTGCTTCTTTTTTCTGTTGCTTTAGTGAGTAAATCCTGTTCTTTTTTAAATTTCCTCTGGGATGATGCTGGTTTGGAATTCATTCCAAGGCAGTATCAAGTACAGAACACATCTCAAACTCGTGCATGCATCCTACGTCCTTGTGTTCTTTGAGAGTTTCTTGCAAAGAACATTCTGTTCCCAAGAATCTGAGTTCATTTTGGGGGCTTTAACTGTCCCTGGTACCTTTGTTCTTGAATTCTGAAATATATCTTGGGCTGAGGAAAATTACGTCAAGCGAGAACACAAGAACATAATACTCATACTAAGAAATAGCCGCTACTTTGGGTAAAACTTGCTCTTCAAGTGTTGACTAAGGGTTCTCAGTATGCGTTCTTGTGTGTTTTTGTGTCATTATGTTCTTGCCTGATGTCTTCTTCTGAGGCACAGTTTCAAAACTGCTTTCTAGTATTCAGGAATGCACTCATTAAGACTATGGTTATGCTTTGAAAACCAAAAATGCATCATTTGTTCCAATTCATTACAGCAAGACTTCCATGTCTTAAAAAGGCAAAACAACCCACACCATCACACTACCACCACCATGCTTTACTGTAGGTATGATGTTCTTTTTCTGAAATGAAATGCGGTGTTACTTTTATGCCAGATGTGATTGAACACACACCTTTCAAAAATTTCTACTTTTGTCTCATCAGTCCACAGAGTTTTGGGGATCAAAAGTCTTCGGGATCATCAATATGTTTTCTGGCACAATTAGGACAAGCATTAACACTCTTTTTGCTCAGCAGTGGTTTTAGTCTTGGCACTCTGCCACGCAGGCCATTTTTGCCCACTCCCTTTCTTATGGTGCATAAGAGTCATGAGTGCTGACCTTAACTGAGGCAAGCGAGGCCTGCAGTACTTTGGAGGTTGTTCTGGGGTCTTTTGTGACCTCTTGGATGATTCGTTGCTGTGCTCTTGGGGTAGTTTGTTGGGAAATTATGGTGTTTGATGGAAAATGGTGGTGTCTAATGTAAACTAATGATGTTCGTTTGAGGACTCTAGTGTTTGGTGGAGAATGATGGTGTTTTATGGAGAATGGTGGTGCCCATTGGAAATCAAAGATGTTTGTTTGAGGAAGCTTGTGTGTGGTGGAGAATGATGGTGTTTGTTGGAGAAGGGGGGGATTTGTTGGAGAAGGGTGGTGTTTGATGGAAAATGGTGTTGTCTTATAGAAATCAATTATGTTTGGTTGAGGGAGCTATTGTTTGGTAAAGAAAGTAGTTTTGATCAACCGACCCCTTCTGGAAAGGTTCACCACTGACTTTATAACCTTTTTCAGGCTGATAGATCTCAATTACATCCTTTATCATCATTTGTTCTTGAATTTCTTTAAATATTGGCATGATGTCCAACTTTTGAGAATCTCTTGGTCTACATTGCTTTGTTAAGCAGGTTCTATTTTAATGATGTCTTGATTGAGAACAGGTGTGTGAGTAATCAGGCCTGGGCGTGGCTAGAGGAATTTAACTCAGGTGTGATAAACCACAGTTAATTCATGTATTAACTGGGGTGGGCAAACAAGTTTTCGCACAGGGCCATGTAGGTGTGTTTTTAATTCTCCATTATAAATGAAAAGCTTCATTTAAAACTGCATTTTATGTCTCCATGTGTTGTCTTTGACTAATATTTAAATTTGTTTGATGATCTGAAACATTTAGGAGTGACAAACATGGAAACAAATAAGAAATCATGAAGAGGGCAAACACTTTTTCACATCACTGTATGTTTACAGTAGAATTCACCCTTCACTGAATTTCTACCATGATGCTTTGCAGTTCTATATTAAGAGTGCTGTGAAAACTACAGTAATGTGTTATCTACAGTCTACTCCCAGCTGACTTACAGTAACATTGTCAAACCACTTCAGAAAAGTTCTCAACAATGAAAAACACATATTAAAAAGAGGCAGTGTTTCCTCCTGGCTTTTAGCAGGCTATTGGTAAAAATGAATAGTGCTTCGGCTTAATCTTCATACAGTACAAAACAATTTATTTCCACTTCACTAAAGGCAAGTCGGCTGTACTTTTCTTTAGAAACATTTGAGGGTAAGAATTCATCTGCACAAATCCATTTGTTGGGAGGGGTCGTACAGACACGGTGCATAATAATGGATTGGGGACGGATTTATTTTCCCCGCTAATAGGCAGCCACAGGTACTGACATGAGGGATTTTATTGTGCTTAGTGTCCCGGTTTAATCCTGGATAAATTGGATAATTCACTTCCAAAAAGAAGACTATTCATAGAAGCTGCTTATTATTCGAAAAAAAAAGTATCAATAATAGCATGTTATAACCATGTTATACCATGTGATTAAAATAATTATTTAATACAAGATGTGGCGAACATGGCATTTGACCTTTTTTCCAGAAAATTAGTGGAGAATTAAGAGGTTTGGTGGAGTATGATTGTGTTTAATAGAGAAATGTTGTGTTTGATGTAGAATTATGTCTATTAGAAAACAATCTTTCTTTGTATGAAAAAAATGGCGTTTGATAGAGAATTATGGTGTTTGTCAGAGATTAGAGATGTCTATTATAGATTAATGATATAGAATGATGTTTGGTTGAGGAAGATAGTGTTTGAGAATTATTTTGTTTGGTAAAGAATAATGGTGTTTGGTGTAGAATAGTGGTGTCTATTGGAAATCAATGATATTTGGTTGAGGAAGCTAGTGTTTCGTTCAAAATGATGGTGTTTGTTGGAGAATGATGGTGTTTTGTGGAAAATGATGGTGTTTCTTGATAGAGAATGGTATTTTCTAAAATGAATCAATGATGTTTGGTGAGGAAGCTAGTGTTTGATAGAGAATGATGGTGTTTGATAGAGAATGATGGTGTTTGGTGGAGAATGAAGGGGTTTGATAGAAAATGATGGTGTTTACTATAAATCAATGGTGTTTGGTTGAGGAAGATAATGTTAAGAGAGAATGATAAATGTGGGAAAGATGGTGTTTGTTGGAGAATAATGGTGTCTATTAGAAATTTCTATTAGAAAGAAGATTTTTGCCTCAGAAAGCTATTGTTTGGTAGAGAATGGTGGTGTTTGGTGGAGAATGGTGCTGTTTGATGGAGAATGGTTGTGTTTGATGGAGAATGACGGTGTTTGATGGAAAAATATGGTGTTTGTTGGGGAATGAGGGTTTTTAATGGAAAATGATGTTTTTTGATAGAGAAAGATAATGTTTGTTGGGGAATGGTGGTGTTTGATGGAGAATGGTCGTGTCTATAAGAAATCAATGATGTTTGCTTGAAAAGCTAGTGTTTGGTGCAGATTGATGGTGTTTGTTGGAGAATTATTGTGTTTGGAAGAGAATGGTGGTGTTTGATGAATTATGGAGAATGCTGGTGTTTGATAGAGAATGATGGTGTCTAAAAGAAATCAATGATGTTTGGTTGAGGAAGCTAGTGTTTGATGGAGAACGGTGGTGTTTGGTGGAGAGTGATGGCGTTTGGTGAAGAATGATGAGGTTTGGCAGAGAATGAAGCTGGTTGATAGAGAATGGTGGTGTCTATTAGGAACTAATGATGTTTTGTTGAGAAAGCTAGTGTTTGGAGGAGAACAATGGTGTTTGGTGGAGAATGGTTGTGTTTGATAGAAAAAAAGATGGTGTTTTTTGGAGAATTATTGCGTTAGATGGAAAATGATGGTGTCTATTAGCAGTCAATGATGTTTGCTCGAGAAAGCTAGTGTTGGGTGGACCATTATGGTGTTTGGTGGAGAATGATTGTGTTTGGTGAGAGTGATGGCGTTTGGTGGAGCATAATTGGTGTATATTATAGAGCAATTGTGATTGGTGGAAACTGATGGTGTTTGATGAAGACTGATAGGGAATTAAAAATGGGTTTATTAGAGAACAATGGCATTTGGTTGAAAATGATGGTGGTTATCAGAGAATGATGGTGTTTGGTTGAGAATGAATGATTCTGTTTGATGGCAAATAATTGTGTTTGATAGAGAATAACAATGTTTGATGAAGAATTATGATGTTTTTGTTGAAATATTTACAAGTTATTAATGAATTTAAGTCAGAAGAAACATTAGCATTGCACAGTGCTTATCCCTGTGATTTTCCATTTTGGAGTGAACTGCTTTCTGATCAGCACACAATCTCTGAAACCCGATCCTGCCCTCACTCCCTGAACACACACATGCTTGAAGTGCTTCTTTTCATCCTAAAGGCCGCGCAGGTGTTTAAGTGGAGAGTAGAACAGACTGTAGAGTGAAAGTCAGACACAATGGAGTGGAGGGCTTTAATCATGGTTTTGTGTGTCAGTGCGGAGATTAAAGTCAGAGTTTAAGGACATGGGACAAAAAGTTGCGTGTTGAGCTGTTTCCCCGCTGTGTGAGAATGCAGTGGGGTTGGGAATGTGTGTGAGGTGTTTGCCAGGCAGTTTGAGGGGATTAGAGGGCAGCCATTGAGCAAAGCTTCCTCCTTACCACAAATGTAGTCAATCGGCCATGACGTGTTTGTTTATTGCCTTTATTCCACGTTTGTAGATAACAATAAGTCCTATACACCGTGTTTAAAGCGGGAAAACTAAAGAGCTGGTACGCCCCTGATTTACATTTTGACCTTCCTAATTACCCCAAACATTTTTTGGCGCTAGTCAAACAATAGTGTAGCAATATTGTTTTGTTTAGTGTAAAATGTAACATCACTACTTTCTCAAGTAACATTAGTTAACTTTACTTGTTTCACGGTATCCTAATGATATAAATTATATAACTCATATTTCCAATTCTGTAGGAAATATTTTTTTTATCATTAAATACTCTACATTGAGTAAACTACACTCCACCCTTTCAAATTCTTTACTGAGCATGTGCGAAGGAGCAGTGCAGTATTTGACAACAGGTCATTGTTGCCCTTTCTACGTATGTGTTATAACTGATTATGTTAAATGAGTTCTACATTTTAAACAGAATTACTGAAAGTAATAAAGAAAAAACTTTTCAACGATGTTCTATTTTTTAAAATGCACTATTTTAGCTCTCCTTTTCAAACACGATTATTTAAAACACCATCCACACCATGGTTTATAAGTACCAAAAAGATGTTGTAAGAACTCTCTCTTCTAGGCCTCTTCATTGTTAGGAATCTACAATGGATCCAACACAATAGAACACAATACAATTTGGCCAGGGACAAAACATACACACACTTTTTGTGAATAGAGTGTATTCATCCAGAAACTATAGGGTTTCTGTATAATCTCCAGCACTGCAGTATGCACAGTTGCTTTTTTCACTTCCAAGCCGTGTTTATCAGGGACATACAGGAGCATTAGCATGCAGGAACACCCTTGGATGAAAGTCGGATCCATATTACAGAACAAACAGCGCCATGTTTCCTCTCCATTCAACCTAAACCTGCAGAGATACACTGAGCTAATAGAGCCAAATAAGTGGAGGAACAATGTGGGCACCGAATTGATTTTCCACTGTTTCGCTAAATCGCCTCAAAGCGATTCTCCTTCTCCTCCTGCCCCCCACCCTGCCAACCACTCTACTCTCCAAACCACCCCCACCACCCCCACCAGAGCACCTATTCCTATTACCCCTGCTTCCCCCTCCCTCTATTCTACAAGGATCCAGAAGCTCCAGAAGTATAGATAAACTCCCAATTTCTCTGTGCGCTAGAGGTCATGCTTCATATTAAAGGCTTAGCCCAAGCACACACTTTTCTTCTTCTTTTTTTTTTTCCATTTTCATTTATTATTATTATTTGTACATCCAGCCGGGTGGGGAATTTTAATGGGGTGGCAGAGACTGCAGTGTTTTTTTTTTTTTTTTTTTTTTTCCCATCTCTCTCCTTTTTTTCGGCCCAGTTCTGCCTGAGCGCTCTCCGCGTGATTAAAATGCAGAAGCTCTCGCGCCGGCAAGTCGAAACAGACATTCTGATAAAAAAAAATAAAAAAAACGAGAGCGAGAGAGAGAGAGAGGACCAAATATTCATGAACATGGAGCCTTGTGCTGAGCTGGAGAATTTCTGTCTGAAGCTCTAATGCTGCCTTTTCTTTTATCTTGCACGTTCTATCTCATCCCGTATGTCGTATAAAAAAGGGGAAAAATCAGCTTTTTGGTTCTACAAGGAGGACAGAGGGTGATTTGAATCAGAGCTCTACCTTAGTGTTTCTGAATCCTGCCCTTCGGAGTGTCGGCACTTCACATGTTGGAGCTGTTCTTGTTCCATTGTTCCAAAACTCTCATTTTAACCACTTGAAGGACGTCGTAATGGGTCAATATGTTGTGTCAGGTGCAGCGGGTGAGGCATGAACCTGTTATTTAAAGAAATAAAAGGAATAAAAAGACACTATAAGACAATATAGTGAAATATAGTTTTTTTTTTAAATAGGTTTTATTTGTTCATGGGAAAAAAAAACAAAAAAGAAGCAGTTTCTAATACACTACATGTACTGTGGTTATAGTATGATTTCTGCTCTTTTAATTGAGTAACATTGTATTACAGGGTCCACACTTTCAATAGAGTTTCTGATCTCTTAATTGAGTTAGATTATGATCTAGTATACATACTTTAACATACTTTAGTTAGACTGCAATACATGCAGTACCCATACCTTCACTATAGTACAGCCTTCTCTGCTTTTTTATTGAGTTATACTGGGGCACAGTACCCATAATTTCACCATAGTACAGTTTCTCTGTGTTTTAAATCGAGTTAGACTGGGACACAACACCTATCATTTAACTAGTACAGTTTTCCCTGCCTTCTTCATTGAGTTTAATTTAATTGTAGAACAGCACTCATGCTTTCACTATAATACACTTTCTGACCTTTTAATTGAGTTAGATTGCACTACAAACAGTACCCATACTTTTTTTCTAATTCAGTTTAATTTAAGTGTGGTACAGTCCAGTTTCTCTGCTGTTTTAATTGAGTTAGATTGCAATACATAGAGTACCCATACTTTTACTATAGTACAGTTTCTCTGCTGTTTTAATTAAGTTAGATGCAATACATACAGAACCAATACTTTCACTATAGTACACTTTCTCTGCTGTTTCAATTGAGTCAGAGTGCAATACATACAGTAGCCATATGTTTTACTATAGTACAGTTTTCTCAGTCTTTTTAATTGAGTTACACTGAGACACAGTACCCATACTTTCACTATGGGGATTTATCTGCTGTTTTAATTGAGTTAGACTGCAATATATATACAGTACCCATGCTGTCACTTTAATACAGTTTCTCTGCTGCTTTAATTGACTATTGTACAGATCCAGACAGAGTTAAATGGTGATACAGCACCCAAACTTTCACTATAAGTACAGTTAATCTGCTGTTTTAATTGAGTTAGATTGCAATACATGCAGTACCTATACCACAATATCATTTCTCTGCTTTTTTAATCAAGATAGACCATAGTACAGTTTTCTTTGCTTTTTTATTGAGTTACAGGCAGTACCCATACTTTAAGCATAGTGCAGTTTCTCTGTTTTTTTTAATCGAGTTAGACTGGGACGCCGAACCCACTTACTTTCACTTTCACTTTCGTCTAATTTATCTGCTGTTTAATTGAGTTAGACAGCAAAACATGCAGTGCCTATACTTTCACTGTAGTACAGCTTTCTCTGATTTTTTTAATTGAGTAAGATTGTGATGCAATACTTCTGTTTCCACCATAATACAGTTTCTGACCTTTGAATTGAGTTACGCTGCAATACATAGAGAACCTATGCTTTCACTTTAATACAGTTTCTCTGCTGCTTTAATTGACTGTTGTACAGATCCAGACATTTTTATTGAGTTAGATGGTGATACAGCACCCATACTTTTACTATAGTACAGTTTCTCTGTTTTTAATTGAGTTAGTTTGTTCTACAGTACTTACATTTTTCACTATATTACAGTTTTCTGACCTCTTAATTGAGTACAATTGTGACACAATACTTCTGTTTCCACCATAATACAGTTTCTGACCTTTGATTTGAATTGAGTTACACTGCAATACATAGGGTACCCATAATTTCACTATAGTACAGTTTCTCTGTTTTTAATTGAGTTAAATTGTGCTACAGTACTTACATTTTCACTATATTACAGTTTCTGACTTTTTAATTGAGTAAGATTGTGATACAGTACTTCTGTTTCCACTATAACACAATTTCTGACCTTTGAATTGAGTTACGCTGCAATACATAGGGTACCCATACTTTCACTGTAGTACAGTTTCTCTGTTTTTAATTGAGTTAGATTGTGCTACAGTACTCACATTTTCACTATATTACAGTTTTCTCTGATTTTTTAATTGAGTACGATTGTGACACAATACTTCTTTTTCCATCATAATACAGTTTCTGACCTTTGAATTGAATTGAGTTACACTGCAATACACAGGGAACCTGTATATTCACTATAGTCCAGCTTTGGTCTTTTTAATTGAGTCAGCCAATACTTTATTCCATGTTTGCAGATAACAAGGGTCAGAAAGCACACGAGTGGGGAATTGTATAAATTAGAGTTTGTGACTGCAGTCGTGGCTAATCTGGAGCTCGTGCCTCATTGCTCTGAATGCTGAAACTGCACAGGAGTAATAAAGAAGATTGACTGCACAACTCCGTATTGATCTTGCTCCAGTGTTCGCTGATGATTTGCAATATTGCGTCGGCTGAGCTGCTCTGCACGGAGGCAGGGCAAACGATGACAGGCTGCAGATTCGTCGCGCTCAGGTAGAACTTCCACTGCTGGCTGATTGTCTGAACGTACTGGCGAGAGAACAAAAGGAGACAGAAGGCACCATTAGACTCTCTTTGTGGATGTGCAGGAGGCTTTGAGTAGAATTGAATTAGACCACCCTCACCCCCCCCCTCCTCCTCTGAAAAATCAGATTTGGGCAGTGACATGAATTCCCTATTCTGATATTGGGGCGCTGACTTGTTTTAACAGCGAGCGAGGAGTCCCATTTGTAATTCAGAGATAACAATGCGTGCCTCGCTTAGCATAATCGTTGCTTTGCAGGCGCCGTGTCTGTGACACAGAAACACACTGAACGCTCCATGCACCGAGGCGCAGCGGCACGGGATGGAGGAAAAAACGAAGGGGGTGGAGGAAAGCTTTTCTACTAGAAGGTCTGGTTAAGTTCTTAAAGGAACAGTTCAGAGAAAAATAACAAATTACACAAACCTACATTCTAAAAAATCTGAAAAAAAAAAAAATAAATCTGTCAAGCATGGTGAACAGGGTGTTTTAGCATTGGATTTACTGTATGGCTGCTAGTGCTAGATCTGGGCCATTGGTGTTTAAAGATGATATGACTATTATCATGTCATATACTGTCATCTTAGATTAGTGAAAGGCTACAAAGCTAACAAGACGGCACTTTCTCCATTGCATGGGAACTTTAATCTTGTATTGCCATTCTCAATGCATTGCCAACACTTTGTCACAATTTACAGTACAGAATATAGTAACACATTGGCTAGGCAAACAAACTGTCACGTCTGGTGCTGTTAGCTCCTCTGTCCCTTCCACACCAAGCTCTAACGGAGGTTCTCAGGTCAACAACTACACTACCCAGAATGCACCACCCGCTGACATCACACACTCACCTGATCACGTGACACCTCACCTGCTTCCTCCAGGAAGTCCCGAATACTGATTACTGGCACTATAAAGGTGCACGCCAGACAAACACCCACGCCGCGTATTGTAGGTTCTCCTCTTTACAAAGCGTTCTTTATCTCTTGTCTTCAGTTTATCTTGTGTATGACCTTGCCTTTGTTTTCTCGACGCCGATTTTTGCCTTTGCCTCTGATACTGGATTGTTTGTGTATTACCTGGACTGTGTTTTCACTACTGCCTCTTGGATTACCTCTGACATTGGATCTCTCGTGTATGAACTCTGGACTGTTTCTCGTTTATGGTATGGTTTTGCCTTCATTGCTCTGTTTACTGGTGATTACCCACTGTTTCTGTATCGACTACGTTTACATCTGTTTATTTTATAATAAACATCTATTTTTATCAGTATCTGCACGTGTCTGCAATTCTGTGCACACCATGACACAAACATTATATAAAATATAATAGAATACCCAACAGAATGTGCATTCCGTTTTGCTCCCCTTGTCCTACGGGTCAAAAACCCGACCAACCCGCCCTACCAAAGCCTCAAAATGAAGCAGCTTGACTACACTATAAATTCAAAATCTACAGGGGTTGGACAATGAAACTGAAACTCCTGTCACTTTAATGTGTGAGGTTTCATGGCTAAATTGGAGCAGCCTGGTGGCCAATCTTCATTAATTGCACATTATTGCACCAGTCAGAGCAGAGTGTGAAGGTTCATTAGCAGGGTAAGAGCACAGTTTTGCTCAAACTATTGCAATGCACACAACATTATGGGTGACATACCAGAGTTCAAAAGAGGACAAATTGGTGCACGTCTTGCTGGAGCATCTGTGACCAAGACAGCAAGTCTTTGTGATGTATCAAGATGGCTGGTGTGATGAACAGGAGAAAGGTGGATGAAATATCCTGGACATGGGCAGCTAAATACTTTTTCGGCCCTGAAGTCACCCTTATGTTTGATGCTGCTGTTCTTCCCTGGTTGCTGTCTGAACTTGATTAAGACCATGTAATTTTGCAATTCTTTGACAACAAAATTCTCTCTGTCAGCTTGAAGGATTTCCTCTGGGTTGCATTCCTCCTTATCTTCCTCTTCAGATACTGTACATTTTCATCCTCTCATTCCTCCTGAGCTCCGAGAGTTAGAGAAAGTTTTGGCCTTTATCATTTTTTCTGGTGTTTAAATGCTTTTATAATTAACTGGTCAAAAATTACCTATAAGACAATATTTATTCCTTTGTGGTGTACAGCCCACATGGAAACATAAAGAAAAATGAAGCATCACTCTTTCTAATGATGGAGTCTCTTTAGAAAAAGTCATAACATTTCAAGTTGGAAAAAAGATAGTTTAAGGTATTTTTTCTACAGCTAAACATGGTAGTGGGTCACTTTTGACCCTCGAGACAACCCAAGGGTTAAGAATGAAAACCTACTCTCTCAGCTGATTAACTCTGTTAAGGTAAGTGTTTAAAATACTGTATTTTGCAGCTTTTAAAGACGTTTCATGGAAAGATTCTGAGGGGAAAAGCTCAGGATTGCTCTGTCCTATAGGCACATTGTAGACATCCCAAGTTGCAAAAGTTGATTTCAGGGAGGTTACCGCCCCCTCGCCAAAAAAAAAAAAAAAAAAACTTGCACACACACTAAAGGATAACAAAACTTTACTTTTATATTAATTAATTTTAATTGTTTTAATTTCTTTTTTTTTATTAAATTTAGAGTATTCAGAGGTGAAATGAGTTTTATCTTTTTTTCTTTTTGGAAGGCCCTGCCTCTGCTTTCCTTTTTTTTTTGGAAAAAAAAGCCTTTATTTGACAAAAATTGACAGTTACAATATCACAAAAAATTGCACAACATCAAAAACATTTCATATCATATTACAATAGTTATTAATATTGCCTTGATCTGCTTTCTCTCACTCACTCAACAAATCCCGTCCGGGAGGGGGGAAAAACACTGCCCGCCCACACTAAAAACTGATTGGCTGTCTCACAGACTCTTTGCAGAGAACAGGCCAATCACAGCCCTCTCTGTTTTCTCTCTCTCCTTCCCACACGCAATTAGAGAAAAAAAGTCTGTCGCCTGTGAGCGCGTTTGTGTGCAGTGCACTCTTGGGGCGCTCGTTCTGAATTCCGGGAGATTATATGTGACTCGCGGGCATCAGGGAGCCACTACCGAAATGTGGGAGACTCCCGCAGCTTCAGGGAGACTTGGTTTGTCTGACATTGTTCCCATACTGTATATATATGCAGAATAAACTCCATCGGTAAAAGTACTGTACGTCCACACAGTCTCTGGAGTGGGATGAGGAAGAGGAGGAGGAGGATGTGTGTAAATTTGTTGCTCCCAAACTGTTCCTTTAAGTCAAAAAGCAGGCATGTGAGAAAGGCAGCCTGTCCTTTGTTAGCCGTTTTCCTCTGTGTTGTTGCAATCACTGAGGCAAAACAATGCTGGCGGAGAGGGCCAGGCGCGAATGTAGAGAAATAGGAATGGATTTGGGGAGGAGGAGGGGGGGGGGGGGTGAAAGTAAAAGCTTCTGTAAGAGGATAAGACATGCTGGAGTGGAAGAGGGGTCCCAGAGCGCTGCACAAGAGAGAGCAGGAAGAAAGAACAGTGGAGGAGATGCAGCGGTTTGGGCTTGGTTCAGATCCGGTTGAGAGCATTCAGCTCCGTTCAACTTCAGACTATGTCTGTATGTGTGTTTGTGTCTGTGTTTTTTTTTTCTATTCATTTCTTGATGTTTTAGCTCATGAGAATTACAGTATGTTACTTCTGCTGTCCAGAAGTATCCAGGCAGCTCTTCTAACGAGTGAACATAAGGCTAATCTACAGTACAGGCCAACAGTTTGGACACACCTTCTCTTTCTCAATGCGTTTTCTTTATTTTCATGACTATTTCCATTGTAGATTCTCACTGAAGGCTTAAAAAAACTATGAATGAACACATGTGGAGTTTTGTACTTAAAAAAAAAAATGACCTGGCCTCCGCAGTAACAGAACCTGAACCCAATCAAAATGGTTTGGGGTGAGCTGGACCACAGAGTGACTGTTGGAAAACCATTTCAGGTGGCCACCTCTTGAAGCTCATTGAGAGAATGATGCCAAGAGTGTGCAAAGCAGTAATCAGAGCAAAGGGTGGCTATTTTGAAGAAACTAGCATAAATCGCATGCGTTTTCCTACAGGACAAACCATTCAAACATGCGGATGAGCTCTCCGCACCCGATTAAAAAAAAAAATCAGTGTCTGTCTGGCTTAAAATAGTTAGATACAGCTATTAAATGAATAAATCAACATTCATTAAAAAGACCAGTGAGATGTTCTGTATGCTAAATAACAAAGAAGGCAGCAACAAGCTAGAAGCTAATAAGCTAATAGCAATATTTAATAAAAACAGAAAAATAGATATGTTAGAGGAAAATAAACAACTAAACTAAGCCCAAAATGCTAAAAGAAATATAATCTAACGAATTCTAAAAGAGCAAAATGTAATAGTGAACACACATATATGATGATAAATATTGTAGGGACGATAGAGAAGTGTTTATCGTGCTACTTACTGTAATGGAGGGAGCAGACGGAAGGCGGATTTAAACGCGGGTAAGACAGACTTTAATAAATAACAGATAAACAAATAAACAAATAAGGAAATAACAAATATAAATATGTACATAAACAAACAACAGGGAGACCAACAGAGAGCTAAGCTAAATAGATAATAACAAAATATATACAGGGATAAATACGTGAATATGTACAAAACAAAGAATGAAACAAACAGGAAATGAACGTGACTAGAAATAAACAAAAGCGTGAAAATACAAATAACCAAGGAACGAGAAATCAGCTATAACGTAAACGTGGCGAGACAGACAACACGGGAAGGTGCAAAGACCGACGGATAAACATAGACTAACAGGTACTATATATAATAACATGAAAGACTGAACACCTAGGGAAGGGGCGGAGCTACAAATTAGACACATGTGATGGAAAATCACTGGGGAAACACACTAGGAAACGGGGAAAACACAGAAAAACCTAGTGAGGCCATGACACTTACCTTCTATCGTCCCCACAATATTTATCGTCATATCGCACACCACTAGCCATAATAATACTTTGCCTCAAAGTGTTATTAGAACATTTCTCACATATCAAAACTTTCAGCTAATTGTAACATTCAGAAAATGTTCTACTAATCAAAAACTGCTAGATTTGCCATCAATTTAAATAGAACAGAAATATTGACTAATTCAGCTGAACAGGGGGTGAAAGAATGAAATTAAAAAGTCTCTTCAGAAATTAGCTTCTATAAAGAGAACTCGAGCCGGCACAATAAACACACACACACACACACACACACACACACACACACGCACGCACAGTCTCCAGAATCCCAGCCACATTCACAATTTCCCTGGTTCTGATTAAACACCCGCACGGCCTGTGCTCCTCTCCCCTGCAGTTTTATTTCTGAACCTGCTTGTGGTTGTTATCTGTAAACTCCCCTGCTCCGTGGAGCTCGGGCTGCCTGAGGACGTGCGTGCAAATCGCGGAGAGGCGCTGCTCTAAATGTAAATGGATTTGGTAATTGCTATCTTTTAGGCTGGAACTTTTCATCG
Source organism: Astyanax mexicanus (assembly GCF_023375975.1). Lineage (NCBI taxonomy): Eukaryota > Metazoa > Chordata > Actinopteri > Characiformes > Acestrorhamphidae > Astyanax > Astyanax mexicanus. Next base: position 25,479,549 of record NC_064423.1, on the reverse strand, counting down.
ATCCCTTTAGAAATGTGAACTCGGCCTAATGCGAATTCCACGCCCCGACTGCGCTGCAAAGAACTGAACTTAATGCTAAGCACACGCAGCCACGTATGCTAAAGCTAAAACATACACTCATACTTTAGTCTTCAGTCTTCATTAGAGCGCACAGCTGCTAATGTCCACAGTAGGCTAATCTGATGCTGCTTCTCACAATTAGAACTATGTATAATGATAATAATTACTCCACAATCAGGCCTGTTGCAACAATGCAAGCAAACCAATCAGTTGCCTATGGCCCCCAGACAACAATTAGCTATGAATTGAATGCAACAACGCATTGTGTGAGCGGCCCTTTAATTAAATTCTTTGATGGTCAATGCAGGAAAGTACAATGACGCTGTTATTAAGTGGGCTCCTCCCACTCCCAATTGCTGACAGTATCCAGACAGACAGGTTCATAATTTCTGCAGACGGTATAAATAGTATAGTAAAAATACTTTCCTACTGTACTTAAGTACTAAATTGCTCTATCTATATACAGCTCAGGAAAAAATTAAGGGACCACTAGAGTTTCTGAATCAGTTTCTCTGATTGTGCTATTTATAGGTATATGTTTGAGTAAAATGAATGTTGTTGTTTTATTCTATAAACTACGAACACCATTTCTCCCAAAATCCTAATACATATATTGTCATTTAGAGAATAATGCATAAAATGAGAAATGGCTGAAATAGTAATAATAAGCTTTCAGACCTCAAATAATGCAAAGAAACCAAGTTCATATTCATAAAGTTTTAAGAGTTCAGAAATACAAATAAATATTTGGTGAAATAAACCTGGTTTTCAATCACAGTTTTCATACATCTTGGCATGTTCTCCTCCACCAGTCTTACACACTGCTTTTGGATAACTTTATGCCTTTACTCCTGGTGCAAAAATTCAAGCAGTGCAGTTTGGTTTGATGGCTTGTGATCATCCATCTTCCTCTTGATTATATTCCAGAGGTTCTCAATTTGGTAAAAATCAAAGAAACTCATCTTTTTTGAATGGTCTCTTATTTTTGTCCATAGCTGTATTTTTGAGAAGTTTAATTGTTTTACGTAGATACATGTTTTATGTATCTGCACGTCTCCGTCTCGTCTGGCCTGCATGACAGGGTAGGTGTTTCTAATAAAGTGGCCAGTGAGAAAACAAGGGTAATAAAGTGACTGTGTAAACAAAATGCATTATAATGTTATTTATGTATAAAATTCATTTATTTTAGATATTTAATTATGTCCATTACCAAGTTATATAACCCTATGAATAATTGAGTGCAAAAATACTCCAACTCCAACAAACTCCACGTCAATTTAATGCATTATTTGGGAGGCAGTCGCATCGGCTACAAAACAGCACAATGTCTGCCTGTACTTTTGAGAACTAAATGATAACACTGCCAGATGCCTTAAAGCAGTAACTGGCAAGTGCGACAATACATCAAACCTAATGAAACATATGATAACACATTGAATTAATCTCCGTCTGTAAAGCTCGGCTTTCCGACTACATGAGAAACGATGCCTTTTCCCCAGAGATTCCGTCTTCTGCCCGTCAACTTCGTACAGCCTGTCTAGATACAGCGGCATCCATCACCAGCAGCTGATTTATTTATTTATTTGCAATTTGAGGACTGAGAAAACAGCTCATTCCTCTTGTTTTGGCACAGGAACACAGGAACTCGTGATAAAGAATGTACTGCACCTGTGTAATGTATCTAATGCAATCTATTATAAACCAAGGGAGCTCTAAACCAAGGGGTTTTAGCTTACACTCAGAAAAAGACAAAAAGCTTATTTTGTCAATGACCACTTGTCCCAACCCCCTATCACTTTTGCAACTGCCACCAGTGTAGCATCACTACGCAGCCACGGAGGAAAGTGAAAAGAGCACCATCTACCCACCCATAGAAAGCATGGCCAATTTTGCTCTCTCTCGGACTCCGGTTGCTGAAGCCGGTTGCTAAAGCAACATGACCCAGGATTCAGGTTTACGTTTCAACATCCATCATAGTATCTAAACTAATCTCAGAGCCTGTTCACAGATAAAGTCCCAACCTTCAGCAGAAAAAGCCAATCAGCTTTCTGGTTGTGCCATAAGTGGTGAGTCAGCATGCTTTGTGGAGATGTGGAGATCTGTGCAGTCGCAGTAGCCATAACAAGCTAAAAAAATATAATTTTGTCAGATGTGAACAATGGTTTGAAATTTGTTCTTGAAATTGTCATTTAATTAACCTTCAGCTTTCAGAATTCAAAAAGAAGGGAAGATGGTCTTGTATGACTTTAGATTTCTGCCCACCAGAGTTGCAAAGATGGCTGCCCAGTGAACAAACTTGCTTATAAGGGCTTGATATCCATGGTTTTATCAGTTCTAAAGTTAATTTCAGGATACTCCACATCAATGATTGTGCAACATCCATTACCAGAGTTATATTAGTTCTACAATCTACATCATATTACCTTACATGAATGATTATTATGCCATCCCTGTTCCTGGCTAGTCTACATCCATCTCCATCTTTGCAATTCACATATTACTGTGGTTTTATTATTAACTCTACAATCAATTCCAAGGAACTCCACATACATGGTTATGTTTTCTACACTTATTCTTATAGTTATGTCAAACTAATGTGACTATCAATAGCTACACATGTAATGCATTCTACTAATAGAGCATTGCACCGGAGAGAAAACCCACTTCCATGAATGGAAAAAAAAGGAGTGTGAACGATGCAATGCTGCTTCTTATTTCTGTTGCCAACTTCTACATAGTGTCCAGTTAGAACTTTAATTGCTTAAATTAGATTTATAAAATCTTCTCAGCCACAACACTGTAGTAACAGAATGAGACAGCTCAAGAACATCCAGCTTGTGTGTTTATGTGTATGGATATGTGTTTGTATGTGTGGTTCTTAAATTAAAGAAAAAAGAAAGGAAAAAATGGCTAGCGTCAGTATCCTTTCACTTAACAATATATGCAATAAATACTTAGTGTAACACTTAGCTTATCACACAATTTACGATGTAAAAGTAACATAGCTACAAATAGCTAGTACTTAAGTAACCAGATAATGAATGTAGAACACAAAACAATATTAAATCTGTCAATAACAAGCATAAACAGGGCTAACAATAAGCTAAACACTGTGTTAGCATGCTAATCGCGTTTAGCATTGATTAGCATCTTGTAATAGGCATTTCGCACAGCAACGATTGATTGTGTGCAATCTTTATAACAGGCAGAATTTTAAACTGTAGTTATTATATGTCCACTTCAAGTAACTAAACTCACCCTTAGATGCACACACACCACACTGTCTGAAGAGGGAGCACCTTGCCCCTTGCTGAACTGGCAATGAGGGGACCTAGAGGGGCTTCAAATAATTCACATAGGTGGCTAACCACCTGCCTGACTAAAATTCACAAATATTATAGAAAACTAATAACTACCAAAGCTGGGCTTTTGTACAATGATGTTACAGTGTTCTCGTTTTACTTCACCCTGCAAACAGAAACTCTAATGACAGAAACCTGGATTAGGCCAAATGAATATGTACCATTAAATGAAGCCACCCCTGCAGGCTATAATTATATACACAATCCGAGATTGTCCGGTAGAGGAGGTGGGGTCTGCATACTTTTCCAAAGTACCTTAGTTAGCAATCAGAAACACTATGAAAATTTTACTTCTTTTGAGCTTCTTTACACCAGTATAATTAATCCAGTTACAAAAAAGAATGCATTTTCCTTAATTAATATCTACAGACAACCAGGGCCCTATTTAGAATTTTTAAAAGAATTTAGTGATTTTGTCACAGACTTAGCAGTAAGTAGTGATAAAGTGATTATAGTTGGAGACTTCAACATTCATTTCGAAAAATTGGATGATCCATTAAAAAAGGCATTCACATCGATTTTAGACTCAGTTGGTATTATTCAAAATATAACAGGACCTACTCATTACTGTAATCATACTCTGGATTTAGTTTTGACCCTGGGTGTGAGCATAGATAACCCGAATATTCGTTCTCAAACCTCCGCAATTTCAGATCATTACCTTATTTCATTTAAATTACATCTCAGTCATAATATATGTACATCCCCTAGCTACTCTGTAAAACGTTCAATTACGCCTTTTACAGCCCAACAATTTACAGATAAGCTTCCCGATTTATCATCTATAATGTACTTTCCTGTAGACCCAGTAGAACTAGACAAACTAACTGAAGGTTTAGAAAATACCTTTCGCTCTACCTTAGATGTTGTAGCACACCTTAAACATAAAATAGAGAGACAGAAAAAGCTTGCACCGTGGTACAATGATCAAACTCGTACCTTAAAGCAGTTAGTACGAAATTTAGAGCGTAAATATCGATCAACTAAACTGGAAGTGTTTCACTCTGCGTGGAAAGAAAAGAACTTAAAGCCCGCTCAGCGTATCTGGCCTCACAGATCGAGATAAATAAAAATAATCCTAGAGTTCTCTTTAGTGTTATTTCCAAATTAACTAAAAACCAGGCAGGTACTGAACCTCAGATTCCAGCCATTCACACCAGCAATGATTTTATGGACTTCTTCAATAGTAAAATTGAAAACATTCGGGATAAAATTAAACAGATAAATATTACATCCTCTCTGTCATCTGGTGTGGCTGATTTAGAACAAAACCCTGTCACTGAAGTTAGGTTGGAAGTCTTTAACCCACTTCCACAGCTAGAACTAGAGAAAATTATCTCCTCTTCAAACAGCACAACCTGCACACTTGATGCTGTTCCCACAAAATTATTAAAGCATGTACTACCAGATATAATTAAACCTCTGTTAATGATAGTAAACTCATCACTCACCCTAGGCCATGTACCCAAAGCCTTTAAAACAGCTGTAATAAAACCTCTGATCAAGAAACCAAATCTTGATCCTACTGTACTGTCTAACTATAGACCTATTTCAAACTTACCGTTTATTTCTAAGATTTTAGAAAAAGCTGTGGCCCAACAACTTTGCTCTTACCTGCAAAGAAACCAAATCTATGAGAAATTTCAATCTGGATTTAGGCCTTATCATAGCACTGAGACAGCTTTAGTTAAAATAACAAACGATCTACTTATAGCCGCCGACCAAGGCTGTGCTTCCCTACTCGTACTTCTCGATCTGAGCGCAGCCTTTGATACAATAGATCATACTATCCTTTTAGAAAGACTAGAAAACATGGTTGGTGTAACTGGAACTGCATTATCATGGTTTAAATCATACTTAACCGATCGCTATCAGTTTGTGAGGATAAATGATATGTCTTCCAGTTATACCAAGGTAAGATATGGAATTCCACAAGGCTCTATATTAGGACCATTATTATTTACATTATATATGCTCCCACTGGGCAAAGTTATTAGAAAACATGACGTAGATTTTCATTGTTATGCGGATGACACGCAGCTCTTCATATCAGCCAAACCTGACGACAGAGTGAGATTAAAGAAAATTGAGGATTGTGTAAAAGATGTGAAATTGTGGATGTCGCACAACTTCCTCCTATTAAATAGTGAAAAAACAGAAGTTCTCCTATTAGGCCCCAAAGCTGCTGGAAATAAATTATCAGACTTAATGCTAAATCTGGCTGACTTCTCAGTCACACCTGGTTCAGCAGCTAAAAACCTTGGAGTTATTATAGATTCAGATCTAGCATTCGATAAACACATATCTAATGTTACTAGAACAGCTTTTCTACACCTACGTAACATCGCCAAGCTAAGAAATGCCCTATCACTGCATGACGCAGAAAAATTAGTCCATGCCTTCATTACCTCAAGGCTAGATTATTGTAATGCGCTACTGTCTGGATGTTACTGCAGTCACTTAAATAAACTTCAGCTAGTTCAAAATGCTGCAGCCAGGGTCCTTACTAAAACTAGAAAATTTGACCATATTAGTCCAGTCCTGTCAGCACTGCACTGGCTGCCAGTCAAATTCCGCATAGACTACAAAATTCTCCTGTTAACGTATAAAGCCCTACACGGGCTCGCTCCTGAGTATTTACGAGACCTCATCTCCTATTATGAACCACCACGATTACTTAGATCTCAGGGTGCTGGTTTCTTAGTAGTCCCTAAAATTCAGAGGAGCTCTGCAGGAGGAAGAGCTTTCTCTTATAAAGCGCCTCAACTCTGGAATAATCTCCCCGAATATGTTCGGGACTCAGACACAGTCTCAATCTTTAAGTCTAGACTGAAAACTTACTTGTTTAGTTTAGCTTTTGGTAATTAATGTTTTTTTTCCTTTAGATAAAGGCTGCAGATTCAGGGGTTCATGGACAGAGGGAATTGTGGTAAACTGAGATGCTGGTGCTGTTGTTCTCCCACTGCACACGGTCACTCAGGTTTGTGGACGGTGGAGTGGGTGGATGCCAGTGTTTCAGGTAGCCTCTATGTCTATGTTACCTTCTGGCTCTCTGCCTTTAGTTAGGCTGTTTTATTCAGTTCTGCCGGAGTCATTTGCCACACTCTGATAATGTTTTAATATTCTCAGTTTTGCATAAATCCTGTCAAAACTAATTCCATCTCTCTGCCTTCCTCCGAGTTACTGACTGCCCACCTGTCTGACCCGATACCGATGTTGGACCCTCAGGCTCTCGCGTCTCCTGTCCGGCCAGACTGATGGAAGTTTCTGAAGTCAGCTCTTCTCCACCACCCACCACAGATCAGCTGCTCATCATCCATCTTACTCTCCACTACAGAATACATCCAAGCCATTAGTGGCGCTATTACACTCCTGAATACATAAAACCTATATGGATGTATAAAAGACTTTTTAAATTTTAATTTAAAAGCCGTTTGACCAGTGGTAGGATGGTCCCCCCTCAAATGTGAGTCTTGGTCCTCCCAAGGTTTCTTCCTCCTCCTGCAGCTCTGAGGGAGTTTTTCCTTGCCTCCGCATTCACTGGGGGTTCTGTATTCTGTATTTTCTATGTTTAATGTTTTGCCTTATTCTTTGTCCTGTAATCATGTGTCTGTAAAGCTGCTTTGTGCCAACACCTGTAGTAAAAAGCGCTATACAAATAAATTTGATTTGATGATTTGATAAAGTGGGTTGACTCGGCTGAGGTTAACTAGCATTAACATTAATGCTAGCTGTTGCCAACGTCATTGTGTTTTGCTCTCTTCCAAAACAAAAACTACGCCCAGGACTCATTTGGTACGGATCTTGAGGCAAATAAACCGTGCCTCTCTGTTTGTCTGTCTGTCTCCTTGCTAAATTGATCAGCCAGTGGGGGGAAATACACGCCCCTGTATTCTCCCTCTGCTTCTATGATACGCTAGATACATGGAGGAGCCGTGACTGATGAGAATAAACAAACTGTTCTGCTTCCCAGGACCTCTCGGGGCTTTCTGCATCGCACAGCGGATTCACACGGAGCTGTTTCTTTTCTTGCACCATCTTACTACCCACTGACATCAGCCATACAGTATATACACATTCAGGTCAAAATATTAGGACCACCTCCTCGTTTCTATACCGTGACACTTTGTAGATCTATAATTACAGACATTTTTTTCTGCAAACTTGCTTCAATAATCAGAAGCTCACAGATGAGGTATTATTATATTTGGGAGGTGGGTAATTCTCAGCACTACTATGAGACTGAAATAGTGGTGGTGAGTTAGTAGTATTGAGTGTTGTGCTGGTACAAGTAGATCAGACACAGCAGTGCTGCTGGAGTTTTTAAACACCTCAGTGTCACTGCTTAAATGAGAATAGACCATCAACCAGACATGCCCAGCCAATAGTGTCCTTTCATCATCATCCTGTTGATATCGTCCTGTGGGCAAAATCCTGGCCCAATCCCATTTCACCCCTTGGCTCTACCACTTGGCCCTACCCCTTCTTTACAAGTGTAACAAGGGAAAGGGGTGAAATCCTCCCCCTAAGAATTGGGACAACCCTTCAAGCACCTTATATGACATCAGGATCTCTAAAGTTCAAAATAGTGCTAAGCATCACTTTGTGTTGCCATCTTACCAGTGATTCTCATACCACTTCTTTAAAGTGTACCTCTGAAAAATCTCCTTCCAGCCTAACGAGAATAGCGGGTAAGGGGTAGGGCCAAGGGGTGAAATGGGATTGGGCCCCTGTGGGCATCATCCTGTGGGCAACATCCTGTGATCACCATTGAAGGAATATAAGGTGACCAACACAAACAGTGCAGAAAAAGATTCAGATCTTATGTCTCTACAAGGTGGATCAACTAGATAAGAGTGTGTAATAGGGTGGGCATGAATGAACCCAATGCTTAAAAACTCCAGCAGCTCTGCTTACATTAGCACGATATACACCAATAGACCAACATGATTCAAGTGTCCCCAACCAATAAGAAAGATAGTAAATAGTCTGGAGAATGAGACAAAGAGGGTATGTAGGTTGATTGTTGTTATTAATCTAAGGGCCTTATTTTAGAGATCTATGGCGCACTGGTCAATTGTGGATTTAGGGCATGGGTGTTTTTTTTTTGGGGGGGGGGGGCATAATGTGAAATAAACCAATCAGTGTGCCAGTTGACATTACCTTTAAGATCCAGGTTTGCTCTGACTTTGGCACACATGGTATCTTAACAATGCAGAACTTTGTGCATCTCAGCAGAGGAAACTTGAGCGTTCACGCTGTGAAGGTACTCCAGCAGCTCATTTAAGGGAACATCAGTGTTATTTTATTCTTTACTCTGTTTATTGTTGAGGTAAAAGTTGGGTTTGCACAGTTTACACTCTGGCTTAGACAGGATTGGGCAGTAGACTGTTGACTGTTGTCAAGGTTTTAATAAGTCAGTGGCGCACCTATATTTCCTACAGCCAAAAGAGAAACATGCCAGATACATGTATTAACCTGAACACACCTCACTTTTTAGACCACTACGTCCATTGCCGTGAATTTATTCCTAAATTTTGATGCTATTTTAATGGTGTGAGTGCAAGGCATCAAAATAGACTGTTGACGGGGTGTAAAACAGAAAAGAGCATCATGACGCGCCTTGATCAAGGTGTATTTTAATAAGACTCTAAATAGCCAAAGTGTAGATAATAACTCCTCTAGTGTTCCTTCTGAAATCAGCTCATTTTTAACAAAGTGATGAAATAAGAGACTCTATTTTTCTAATAAAGCTTTACACCAGATGATGGAACATTTCTTTATGGAGAATTTAATTAAAATCAGTCCCCTAATAGCAAGTTTTAAGTGATTGACTCATTCTAAAGGTATTGAATAGAGCTCCATCACTCCAAAGAAGCAAACTCCAAAGTTCTGCAAGAGGTTTTACCCCACTACCACAGGCTTAGCACTGAGCATGGTGACTTCATGCATCTTGTTAGCATCCCATTAGCATCCCGCTGTATTGGCCAAAGCTTTTCTCTGTAGAGATTACACATACAAGCTTTCTGTTACACTTGTGTCAGCAGTGGGCGTACCTCAAAGTAGCCTAATACTCTCATTAGAAGGCATGTTTAGCTAGTTTTGGGCTTATGTACTGTGGTCACACCCCCTCGTTAACGTCTCTTGCCCTCTTACCTCATTAATCCTGCTGCTGGACGCTGGTCATGCCGTTTAGTATTTGTATCTCCTGCCACTGCCCTCCCGGCTCTGAGTCATCGCGGTGTTTACGAGGCTTTGGCAGAGCTGCAACTGGTCTGTCATTTGGCCTCAAGCCAGGTCCTCTCGAGCAGCAGTGAACACAGTTGAATCGTACGCAGTGCTGACCACTCAGACCATATACAGTATAACAGCAAACATCAGGGCTTTCCTGCTCCTCTTATCTCTTTAAACCAGAAATCGCAACCTTATACATAGAAATAAAGAAAAGCAACTAAAAATATATTCTGGTGTCAGCATTTTAATAATAAAATCTCTACAGTAGAAGTTATTATTTAAGCCTGAAAAACATGCTCTGATATAGAGAGGGTGTAGGTTTGATTCCTGGTGATGTCACAACCAATCACAGAGCATAACTGGCCATGTCTTTTCTATGAGTGATTGATATTGCCTCTCGTCCTTCCATCACTTAATATGTTGCTATAGTCAGAGCAGGTGATTCTTAGCTAAAATGGCAGAATCGACAGAATTAGCATTCTCCTCCAAATGTGTTGAGCTTCTCATGCTAGCACATGCTAGCCTTCACCCTCCCAGCACCAATAGCATCACTTCAGAGGGTGCTTAATCTTGTAGTTTAGTTGCTCTGGTCCAAACACCAAAAGCACACCATCCAAAGTTTATTTGAAACCTAATTGAGTCCATCTCCTAGTTGTTTTGGTCCATAAATTAGCCAATTAGCCAAAAATGGCGAAAAACAAATCTTGGTCTATTTTAACTGGACTAAATGGTGCAAGTGTATGAAGGCAATTGAAAAAATACAATAAAATTATATAAAAAATATGTTGCCTTTATGCTTGTTTAGCTGACACTATACTACACAATTCCACACATCATAGTTCTTTATTATTCTTGACATAAAACTAGTGAAAAAAGAACCATTTTGATTGCTTTTAAATAATCAATCTAATTGCTTCTGCAAGTCGTCATGGTTCTATAAGAACAAGGGGCTTTAGAAAGCCAGGGTCTGTCGTGCTATGGGGTTGTGTTACTGAAACTCTGTGATGCAGAACTAATGCATAAAAAGTACTTTGAGACATTAGAGAGAAATATATGCCGCCTGTTAAACAACTGTTCCAGGGACATCGATGTATTTTCAACAAGACAATGCAAAACCACATGCTGCACACATTCCATAGGCATGGCTATCTGTCACGCGGGCCAAACCAAGGACAGACAAATGCAGATACCAATCAAACACAAGTCTATTTACACAGGGGATAAGAAAGAATAAGCAACATACCAGAGTGAGCAGGCAAAAGGGTCATACACTGTAAATCTAAAAGGCAGAGGGCAAGGCAAAAAGGAGTAGTCAAAGTAAACAAACAACAGGAAGGGCAAGGCAAAAGAGTAGTCAGAAATACAAAAAGGAGTTGGTAGCGATAAACAAAAACTTTAAACAGAAACCCTTAGTAGAAGAGCTAGCAAGCTAGGATACAAAGAAACCAGGGGGCTATATATACAGGGCAGTCCAGGTGTGAGTAATTAGAAGCTCGGAGAGTGTGAACACTGTAGCATCACGTGATCAGGAGAGTCAGGGAAGTCTAATGAGTGAACATGCTGGGAAATTAGACTCTTTGTTGTAAAGTTTATTGTCCTGAGCAGGCAGACTGACAGCCTATTTGGATTTGGTGTTGTTTAAACAACCATTACTATTCATAAAACCATTTCCTTCTTGAAGTGCTTTTCAAGTACAAGGTTCTTAAAAAAAAAAAAAAAAAACTTCACAGAGCTTTGCTCAGATTGTAGCCAAAGCACAATTTTCTGTGGAGCTTGCCTAACACGTTTTGGGTGGGCCTTTGTTGGAACACCATCTCAGAACTTCAGTGGAGACATTTCTGAGCGCAACCGTCTAATGAAACGCTCACAGCACCCTGGAGAGTCTAGAACATGCACATTGCAATGTATTTAGCCTCAAATGAAGCGTGATTCATGCGGAGAAAGCAAAAAAAAAAAAAAGAAAATGCGAGAACCCAATCAGTTTTATGAATCCTGCAATGCTGGCGCAACATGCTGGCTTGAAACTTGTGCCTGAGAGCAACATTTCAAGGACTCGGTGTCCCTGCGGCGGGCAGGACTTAGCCGTAGCCCTCGTGTATCAGATAGCTTTAAAGCATATGGCGTCGAGATTATCTCTTCAATCAAAGAGACTCAAAACGACTGCCTTTGTAACACAGATGATTGTACTCTAGAGTCAAATGCAGCCCTGCAATCTTAGCCAGTGTAAATAAGGAAGGATAACCTTTCTAAACGTCCCTGATATCCTTTATCGTATAACGTTTCCTGTAAGCCCTCGCTGGGTACACACACACACACATAGGCACACACACACACACACACACACACACTCACACACAACAAACATCAATCTGCACTGATAAGTCGAAGGCTGAAGTGTGCTTAAATTGGTTTGAGGTGCCGTTACTACAGCGCTATAATTCAGAGGGAATAAAAAAGGCATTTTCGTCGCCCGGAAAGTTCCACAAGACTCGATATTACAAAGTTTCCATTGTACAATTTAGCTCCTGTCACACTTAGCTCCCTGGAAAGCCTTGGGAGTGAGGGGTAAAAAAAAAAAAGAATAAGACATTGAATAAAGAAACGGGAAGATGATTTTAAGCACGCCAGCGTTTGAAATGATTTCTTTTTCTGACTTAAACTTTAGAGTTTTGACAATTTAATATCAGCGGAATTGGTGAATTGGCAGACCGGCTTCAGGAATGACTTATAAAACATGCTCTCACTCATGTGAACATTTATAGCTCTGGTCCAGACGGTGATTAACATTTTTATAGGATACCGACTCCCTATATATCGGATGATCTCAGTGTGAAAGCATGGAACGGCGACCTCTTCCCTATCCCTGCGTTTCTGCCCCAGACATCAGACCCATCTGCCTGCAGAACTTCACTATGCTTCTGGGGCCAGTTGGGTCTGGACGGTTCTCCATTCTCTTGTGTCTGCGGACTCTTGTTCTTGGCTGTGCTGAACTCACCTGCTGAACTCATGACCACAGTGCTGCAGGAATCACATGTTTAAGAGTACAGGATGTACAGTTGCTACTTTGGGCAGTTGGCCTATTTGTTAAGAAAATGTCAAACCATGTCAAAAACTCTAGGAATTAAAATTACACTTCATTCTGTAACTAAATTTGTGTGGAATCCCTTCTTTTTTGCCAGTCCCACTGGAAGCAACGCAGCCCCGGTGTATCATAAATCCACCCTAATGATTCACAGTTGGCAAGGTGTTCTTCTTCTTATATACTACTGCATCTTTGATTTTACCAAATTGAAAACCTCTAAAATATAATCAAGAGGAGGATGGATGATCACAAGCCCCAAACCAAGCTGATCAAAAGCAGTGTGTAAGACTGGTGGAGAAGAACATGCCAAGATGCATGAAAACTGTGATTAAAAAACAGGGTTATTCCACCAAATATTGATTTCTGAACTCTTAAAACTTAGATGTATTACACACAGAGTGATCAATTTGAAGTGTTTATTTCTTTTATTGTTCATAATTGTTTCTTACAGCCAATAAAATAACACAAATCTGTGTCTCAGAAAATTAGAATATTAGAAAGACCAATTGGTACTTTTTACAATGTGGGTTGTGTGCCAGGACCTGCTGGAAAATGAAATCTGCATTTCCAATAAAAGTTGTCAGCAGAGGGAAGCATTATTGAAATAAATTACTGAATGCATTACTAAAATATAATATTAAATTAAATAATATTAAATAATATTAAACATTTTTTTGAGATGCACTAATTTGACATCTACAGTAGCTTCATGATGTTAGATTTGGTCATTTAACCTTAAAACATATAATATTGAACAATTTGCATCACTACAAAAAATTAACCACACAACAACATCTGTAGGTGTTAATGACCAGCTGGTGAAAGAAACCTATTTATATACATAATCAATCCACATCACTTCCAACACTTACCAGGCTTGAAACACTGAGCTTTGTTTTCACAAGCACAATTTTCTTTTCTTTTTTTTTTTACGATTGTTGTTTGTGTAACAATGCTGCACAGTAGCACAGTGCACCAACCTATTGACTCACCATTTATGCAGGTTCTTGTCAGTCATATGAGGGGTTTGATTTGCCTGTCTTACCAGAATATGAGCATTTCTCATTAAGAACATTCTGCTTCTTTGGAATCTCATCTTGACTGCCTCAGTTCCCCTGAACTGTCATTTGTTAATAATCTTATCATCTTTAAAATGTTCTGCACTGTAGAAACTACACCATAAAAGATTTAAGATTTGTTTGATCCTCTTACATGTTTTTAATTTGACTTCTCTTTGTTTTAGTCATGTTTGAATCATGCTTTATTCATGCTTTATTCTTATTTTATTGTTCTATTTCCAATTTTAATTGTTATATGTTTTTGTAATTTGACTTCTCTTTGTATTTCCTAATTTGTATGGCTCATTGAATGACCATTGTGTATGAAAGGTGTTATATAAATAAACTTGCCTTACTTTAGCTTGCTTTACAGCCTTGCCTTACTTTCACATTACCACCTATCGCTTGGGTTTTATTGCTATTTTGAAAAAAATAAGAAGAAAACAATAATAAGCACAGGCTGACGTAAACTACAGTCTAAATGAATTGGTACTTAAGCTCAAGACTTGGACAAAAAACACAGGGCATCCAACAAGAGTCAAACCCATGTACATATTTAATTCAGCTTGACCATGCACACACTGTAAACACATATTTAGCAGTCTATTTGCATTCCACTCATGGAATAGCCACTATGAAAGCCTATAGAAAACAAAAGGTTCATGCCCTTTAGGTTTGTCTCTGTGTTTGAAACATGTATAATGACGTCAAGCCCAGAGAAGACGGACTATTCTTTTCCTGCAGCAGGCCAAATCATGACATATTCAGCTGACGGGAAGAGCAAAAGCAGTCTCGGCAGGAGAAAAAAGGGGGATAATAATGATGAAAGAAAATATGACCATCATATGGACCCCCTTAGCAAGGACACCTCATAACATCCAACAATAGTTAATCCCTGCAGGCTCTTTTCCTGGCTGGTGCTTTATTTCCTGTATATTGTCCATCGCTGCATCCTGCTGTTTGCCGCTAGGAGTACTATCTATTGAAAGTTTTTTTTCTCTCTCTTCTTTTTATGGATTGTGCAAAGGGAGCTTCAAAATGGGTTCTTCAAGGTTTTTTCTCGTAAAAGCAGTGATTCTATATAGAGCCACGACAAGTCAAATAACCATTTAAACGCTTAAATGACGAACAGGTCAATAGGTATTCATATATAGGGAAAACCTCTTGTGTATGACGATTGATAGAACCTTTTAAAACATGTTTTATACAACATCAAAAAGAAGACCTACTATTTTTACAACTTAAAACGATTCCATTTTCAAGACCACAACCTATTTTGCAGAGAAGATTGTAGTACAAGATTTTGCATTTGATAAAAAAAACACACACATTTTAAAAATTGAATCAACAATAAAGGCTCTTCACACATTGTAAAAAAGAGATAGTTTGAGAAAACCCAACATGATGCATAAATATTTTTTTCTTTTATTATTTTGATTTTTTTGTTCAAAAATGGCGCTGCAAGACAAATGCTGTGATGTCATAATTGCAGGTTCAGGATTTGGTAAACAAATTTAAGTTAAGCACCGCCCCTATTGAATCAGGATGTGCTTTAGATCTCAAATGATGCAAAGAAAACAAGTTCACATTCATAAAGTTTTAAAAGTTCTGAAATCAATATTTGGTGGAATAACCCTGGTTTTTAATCACAGTTTTCATGCAAACTTGGCATGTTCTCCTCCACCAGTCTTACACCCTGCTTTTGGATAACTTATATGCCTTTACTCCTGGTGCAAACATTTAAGCAGTTCAGCTTGGTTTGATGGCTTGTGATCATCCATCTTCCTCTTGATTATATTCCAGAGGTTTTCAATTAGGTAAACTCAAAGAAACTCATCATGTTTAAGTGGTTTCTTTTTTTTTTTCAGAGCTTAGTGGCATCACAATATTTTATTTTAATCTATCTATCTATCTATCTATCTATCTATCTATCTATCTATCTATCTATCTATCTATCTATCTATCTATCTATCTATCTATCTATCTATCTATCTATCTATCTATCTATCTATCTATATCTCAGAAGTACTCTAGCAATGACCCCTCTAAATTTTATGCAATATATTTTTACAAGAGTGCAGGGTTCTCGAATTGCATTCAGATCCTAAAGCTTAATTATGATGCAGACCTTCATCCTTCTGGACCCCAATATGTTATATAAAGTCTGGCTCTTGACTTGATATAAAATCTGGTATTTGACTTGATATAAATCCATATGGCTAATGAAGCAGCTGGTTGTGGAATCTCCCGGTCACAGTAACGGTACGCTGGGTGTTGTTCAGACTGCTGTCCGGAGACTCCAGGGAGTTGTGTAATTTCTTGTAGGAACTGTCATGCTTTTGTAAGATGACATTTGTGGATCAATAAAGAGTGAGAGGAATCCAGAGGCCAAGGTATTTCTCTTTATGAAACGTCACTGCGCGGGCCGAGCGGAAAGCCTGATTCAGATTCAAATTAGATTTTCCTCAGGAACGGCTCTGGACTTTTACTGATGGACTAAACCTGTAATGCATGTACAGTATTGCTTAAGAGATTCTGTGGATGTTTTCTTTTTTCTTGTCATTCGATGAATTCTGTTGTTACATTGGGGAATTTGACCTTCCCATCAGCGTATTTGACATGTTTTTGATGACTATCATTTATTTTAAGTAATTATCTTATTCAGTGACGCGTTACTCTAATCTGACCCTTTTTTTCAGTAACGAGTAATCTAACGCGTTACTATTTCCAATCCAGTAATCAGATTAAAGTTATTTATCCAAGTCACTGTGCGTTACTCTCTCTCTCTCCACCTCACACTCACACACAGACACACACACACCGCTCCCTTTCCCGTCACCTTTACAATCCTCCCCTGTCTCTCTCTCGCGCTCAGCGTGTCTTTAGTTTCCGCCTGTTCTCATTTTTCCGCCAGTTCTCGGGCTCCGTATCTCTTTATAAAGGCGTTTTTTCCCGGCCGCGTCCCAATTCACAAGCCAGGGCAGCGGTCTGCACAGCCGCAGAACGCATATACGGTAAAGACAAGAAAAGTTCTGACGCTTTAAATGAACGCTGTCAAAATTTAATACTTTTCAGTAGTTTACTGGTTTGGGTCCGCACTGGACAACGTCTGGGTCCGGACCCGGACCGCAGTCCGCATATATGTGATCCCTGGCCTAGACCATATACACGGTTCTGTTTTATAAAACCACTCCTTGCTGCCCTGCAGAGAACAACAGGTTCAATGTTAAGATTTACAGTGTTAAATATTTCAGGTCAAGAAAGACTTTCTTTATTTTATATATTTTTTTATAAAAACAAGTATTTATGTTAAGTGAAATCAAGAAAGATCATATTTTATTTCTTATGAAAAAAATATTTATGTTAAGTTAATTCAAGAGAAATTGTCTTTTATTTTTATAAAAAAAACTTATTTTTTCAGGAAATAGTTCAACTTTAAATGTCAATTGGCAAAACTGGTTATAGTTTTTATGTTAAGGCGGCGCCGCGGCGGGAGGTGGTGTCTGCAGCTGCTGAAAGTAACTAATAAAGTAACTTGTAAAGTAACTTAGTTACTTTTAAAATCAAGTAATCCATAAAGTAACTAAGTTACTTTTTAAAGGAGTAATCAGTAATCAGTAATCGGATTACTTTTTCAAAGTAACTATACCATCACTGATCTAATTTTAATATATTATACAATATCAACTCAATACCTAAAAACTTCATTTAAGCTTTATCCAGTATGTTAGTATGTTTTTAAGTACATATTTAATTTTCTTTTAACTTTTCTTTTACAAGGGGTAGAATAGGGAGTGTAGGGTTGTATATGGAGTATAAGGTACTAAAGGGTTTACAGAGTACTATAGGGTTTATAGGGTAGTTAAAAAATTGGGTGAAATATTTTATATAAGCACAATTACCATTACACTATGTCATTCTAGATATTTATGAAATTCTAGAAATTAATGAAATAATAGGAAAACAATCTAAGCAAGCAACTGGATACATCATTGTTCATGCAAAAAAAATGCAATTTGTCTGTAGCATGTTATTCTACCTTTTTTATATCACTCTTGAAGCATTTTTTTTGTTTTGTTTTGTGATGTTACATTATTTTACCTATTTTTTTTTTTCTATTCTGTTTTTAATGCACATTTTTTTTAATTCACAAAACCTTCTGGATGTAAAACCTGCATATGAACTTTACTTGATTTTTAAAGCAGCAGGTTTGCATTCTGTTTTAAAGGTAAGTTAATTACTTTACCTCTGCAGTGAATAGAGTGGCCTTTCCTCGTATTATAGCATGAAGAGGAGGGGTGTTATCAGTCCGAGTGTGTTTTGTTCGTGCTCTTTCTTTTCCTCTAGGCTGTGGATTAGTGCTGTTCTCAGGTTTCCTGTGGTCAGAATGGTCGGCGTGACAGTGCGGCCGCAGATGCAGGACAGAGGAAATTGAATACACTTCTATGTCTGAGGTTAATTGCGTAGATTATGTGGACAGGTGTGTAACGAGGGTGGATCTGGGACTAAAACACACCTGTGAAGGGGTTAGCTTTATCTCTGGAGATGCACGGAACCTTCACGGTGGTTGTGTTTCACAGTTTGCCTAAAACCGCACGCTGAGAACAGCTCAAAGATCACGTATCACATTTTAACATTAAATAGCATAAAAATCCTCTTTTAAAACAGTAGATTTCAAAAGATCCAACACAGACAATAACGCTTGTCGGAACAGCTCTTACCTGCAAAGCCATGGTGTTCACAAGACCTATAAGATTGTCCTGTGAAATCTGGCATAAAGGGGTAAGCATCAAATCCTGTAAGTTGAGAAATGGGGCTCCATGTGTCACATCAGTGAGCTTTGGGCACTCAATGGAGTCTAAAGTCGACCATAAAGGTTTATGTTTTACACCACGATGCTCATTGCTATCTTATACTCCACCAACAGTCTATTTTTACACCTTCTACATGCTACATGCTTCGCATTGTTTAAATAGCGACAGTGCTTGTGAATATATTTATATTTACACTGATGAGTGTGGTGGGCTGGAAATGATGTGTGTACAGGTAAATTTGTGGTGCATTGCTATCTTGGCAACAAAAAACACAGGTGCACCACTGACTTAAATGAACCTAGACACATGTCAACAGTCAGGCAGTCTTGCCAACAGTCTTGGCAGTGAATTCTCAACACAGGTGTGATCTCAATGCAACACACACATGGACACACAGTAGTGCACAAACCCATAGTGCATGCCAGTTGGCAGCTGGGCAGACTTTTACATCAACAATAAACAGAATAAAAAAAGAAGTTAACATTATTCTACACTAACACAAAATATAGGTCATGTCATTTCTGCAGTTCCTTCAAACCGTTGTGCCAGTGTAATAGCAGTACGCCTTTCCTCTTAAAGGAAATAGCAAGTGACATGCTGATTGGTTTATTGCATGTTTATAACGCCCAAAATAGAAGCATGATTGTTTAAAAGAAATAGTACATGCATTCTGAGATGTGCAATGCATATTTTCCTGTTGTTACAATAGCAAAGACATATTGACACGCCATAAATCAAGCTAGATCAATAAAATTGGGCCCAAAGAGTTACCTCAGGGTACAGGTTTAGCTTGTGAATGGCAACACCTGTATAGTTGTGAGGTGCTATCTTGTAAGTGAGGTTGAACACTATGGAGCCAAATCAGGAACAGAAGTTTTGTCAATTTAAAATATGTTTTTGGAATCAGATTTTTTTTTCTCACGGTTTTGAATTTTATGTTTCAGGGTTTAAGGCATTTACAACCTAATTAGTAACCATTAATAAACTAATTGTAAACCATTTATAAGCCTTTTATAAAGGTAGTCTTATTTTAAAGTGGTACCCTGTTTTCTAATTCTGGATTATTTTTTTGTTTGGAAAAGAGATAAGCAGGTTTAACAGAGCCCTGTCCCATGAGTTTTGGCATATCGGTGTACAACTTCATGTAGATTTTAATGAGAAGCTTTTAGGTTTTTGAACTTTTAGATTTTAGATTAGATGTTACAGCACTGCTTAGTTTTTTTTTAGTTATGGTAGATTGGTGTAGTTCTGATTGAGGGATTCATTGTTTTGATTGACTGAATCAATAACATTTAAATTCTAGCTGCTTATTCTTGTTATTATTGTTATATTTTTGAGTTTGCCTGAAGTTGCAGCTTCAGAATGAATGAGAGTATGAAGATTTGTCCATGTAGAGAAGACCAGCCTTCTTTAAAATCCTTTTGGAGAGAGCAGAAGCATCTTTTTATGTATTACTCAAGTTTGCCACAGCTGGGAGACGCAGGAGCTGTGTATATTTTGTAAATGCGCTTTCCAAATGACCTCCACTGAGGTTTTACTGCTCTGTTTGGATGCGGAGAGCGTTTTCTAGCAGAGTGTGAATTGAAAAGGTAGAGGTGAGGAGCATCTGCAGAAAAATGATTATTAAATTCCTTCACGTAAACATTAGTTTTCTTCCTCCAAATCTACTGCCTTTATTATTACTGCCCAAAACCCGCTGTCCCCGTGTCCTTCAGGACCTGACGGAGAGCTGAAATGTCCTGTTATAATGAGAACTCTCTCCCTCATTCTGAGAGAGAATTCTATATCTGTGTATTTGACTTCGTAATAGGATGCAGTGTAAGTGCACAGTCTGTGAAAAAACATGTTTGGGTAAAATGAGCAGTTGTGAGATTACGTTATGATTTAGCATGATGGGAAAACCTGTGAACATCACAGTGTGTCCAGTGTATTAAGTCTTCCACAGTCATTTTGGCCATTGTATCAGAAACACCTATCTAATAAACTGTAACCAATTTACAATAGAGTCATACAGTAAATAACTGTTTAATGATGTTCTACTGTAAAACTGTAGATCATGATGTATCTTGAGATGTCTATGAATACAACTGACATATTTACCCCTAATAACTACAATATGTCCATTGAAACAAAAACTGTCCAAAACTGTCAAAAACATCCAAACTGGCCAAACTGTCCAGAACTGTACAAAACATCCAAACTGCCCAAAACTGTACGAACCTTCCAAACTGTTCAAAACATTCCAAACTGTCCAAATGGTCCAAACGGTTCAAACTGTCAAAACCATCCAAACTGTGCAAAACTGTTCCAAACTGTCCAAACCATCCAAAACACCCAAACCACCCAGAATTTTCCAGAACATCAAAACTGTCCAAAACCTCCCTAAACTGTCCAAAACATTAAAGCTGTCCCAAACTCTCCAAACCATCCAAACTTTCCAAAATTGTCCAATCTATTCAAATTGTCCAACGGTCCAAACCTTCAAAACAGTCCAAAACTGTACCAAACTGTCCAAATGGTCCAAACTGTTCAAACTGTCAAAACCATCCAAACTGTCCAAAACTGTCCAAACCTTTAAAACTGTCCAAAACTGTACCAAACTGTCCAAATGGTCCAAACTGTTCAAACTGTCAAAACCATCCAAACTGTCCAAAACTGTCCAAACCTTTAAAACTGTCCAAAACTGTACCAAACTGTCCAAATGGTCCAAGCTGTTCCAAACTGTCCAAAACCATACATACTGCCCAAAACTGTCCAAACCTTTAAAACTGTCCAAAACTGTACCAAACTGTCCAAATGGTTCAAACTGTCCAAAACCTCCCAAAACTCTCCAAAACATCAAAACTGTCCAAAATTGTCCAAAACTGTCCAAAATATCAAAACTTTCCAAAACTGTCCAAGCTTTTCCAACTGTCATCCAAACTGTTTAAAACTGTCCAAAATTGTCCAAACCATTCAACCTGTCCAAACTGTCCAAAACTGTCTAAACTGTTCCAAACTGTCCCAAACTGTTCAAACCATCCAAACTGTAGAACATGATGTATCTCGAGATGTCTATAAATACCACTGACCCCTGTATATTTAACACTAACAAT
The DNA here is from genome assembly GCF_023375975.1 of Astyanax mexicanus. Lineage (NCBI taxonomy): Eukaryota > Metazoa > Chordata > Actinopteri > Characiformes > Acestrorhamphidae > Astyanax > Astyanax mexicanus. The sequence continues at coordinate 25,457,844 of NC_064423.1, read as the reverse complement.
TACAGTATTTCCACTGAAACAAACAAGAGAGAATATAAAAGAAAGACAGAGAATGCCAAGGAATGAATGAAGCAGCAAAATACATAAATAAATAAATAAATAAATTAATTAATTAATTAATTAATAATTAAAGAAAGAAAGAAAGAAACACTGCTAAAATGGACAATAACGGTAGATCTAATGTTTCTAATAAAGTGGCCACTCAGATTTACAGTAGAGAGAGTTCCATCATCAGCTGCTCTATATTAAACTCTGCGTCCCGCATGAAACACAAAACATCCATTTCATCTGTGTGGAGAGTGTGATCCCCACAGAGTCTTCAGAAGTGTGTGTGTGTGTGTGTGTGTGTGTGTGTGTGTGTGTGTGTTATAAATTCTGCCTTCACAGCAGCGTCTCCAGACGTCAGAACTTTCCAGAACTTTTCACAGTGATGCTGGTGTTGAACTTCATCAGGGCTGGGCCACATTAAAGCCCGTCCTCAGAGAGGTGCTGATATACAGTACAGTCACACTGAGCACAGCAGATCCATTCAGAACAAATCTTTCATTCTTTTATTATCTCCTTTTATCATTAGTGATTTATTATAAAGCAAACACTATTCTATACCGGATCAGTCTGCCTGTCCCTCCCACTGATCCCAGTTTACTGCAGTCTAGACAGAAGAGAATATTACTGAGAGCAGCATCCAGACAGCTGCCCCCACATTCATCTAAACTGTCCTAAACTCTCCCAAACTGTCCAAAAGTGTCCACACCACACAAACAGTCCAAAAGTATCCAAACCATGCAAACTGTCCAAACCATTCAAACTGTACAAAACTGTCCAAACCATCCAAACTGTACAAAAGTGTCCAAACCATCCAAACTGTCCAAAAACATCCAAATTGTCCAAAAACATCCAAATTGTCCAAACCATCCAAAATGTCCCAAATTGTCCAAACCATTCAAACTTTTGCAAACTGTCCAGTACTGTTCAAACTGGTTCCAACTTTCCAAAACTGTTCTAAACAGCCCAAACCATCCAAACCACTCAAACTGTCAAACATCAAAACTGCCCCAAACTGTCCAAACAATTCAACCTGTCCAAAACTCCCAAACCAACCAAAACTGTCCAAACCAGCAAAACTCTCCCAAACTGTCCAAACCATCCAAACTGTCTAAACCATCCAGACTCATCAAACTGTCCAAAGCATCCACACTCATCAAACTGTCCAAAGCTGTCCTAAACTGCCTTAACTATCCAAATTATCCAAAACTGTCCAAACCATCCAAAACTGTCCAAGCTGCTCCAAACTGTCTAAACCGTCTAAACTGTTCAAAACTGTCCAAACCCTCCAAACCATCCAAAACTGTCCAAACCATCCAAAACTGTCCAAGCTGCTCCAAACTGTCCAAACCATCCAAACTGTTCAAAACTCCAAATTGTCCAAACTGCCCAAAACTGTTTAAACTGTTCTAAACTATCCAAACCATCCAAACTGTGTAAAACTGTCCAAGACGTGTGTATGAGTGGGAATCCTCTGGAATATGTTAATAATTTCACTTTGTTTAATGTGCTTGTTAGGTAAAAACACTATGTGCTGTAATTACTGCTCTGCTAATAATCGTCTTGACGAGACAGAACATTGAGGCGGTTAGTAAACAGGTGCGGCAGCACAGTCCGTTAATAATTGGACACTGACAGCGTGTGTTGTTCTGGCTCTTTCGTCAGACCGTGACTTCAGGGTTAAAGAACAGATTGTTCTGTTTTAATCAGATGGGGTTCTTTAATAATTGGACAAATTGGCATCTTTTTGACAGAGCTGTTTCTGAAGACATTTTCACGAGGGGACTTGAGTTACTTCAACCATTAATAACACCATTTGGAAGCCACTGTCAGCCTTTAGTCAACTTACCATGGGTGCACTGACCAGTATTCAACTTCAATAACAAGATATAACAAGTTGTTTTCAAGTCAGGTAACTTCATTTGCTCTCTTATCTTATAATTTTGTTTGTATCTAAATTATTATAAAAAAATTACTCTGACATTTTTAAATATTAAGTCATTACATATTAATAGAAATATTATATTGATAAATATCACACATAACTACTTTTTAATTATGTATGTCAAACCTTAAAATCGTGTATGTACAGCAGATTATACACACTTTAACTAGTTCTTCACTCTCATAGCTACCCTACTGTCACAATTTACATATATTTTATAGGTCCTACAATAGAACCTTGTGGGACCCCTGTGGGATGAATTACTGCTTAAAAAAAGTGAATGCAAATCTCTGAATGTAGAATTGTAAATGTAACGTGCTGGAGTAGATTATAAATTACTATTTGCAGTTACTGATATAGTTTACCAAATATGCCTTTGGGAAACAATGTTGTATGTATTTCTAATATTGTTTTGAAGTGCTACAAGATGAGAAGCATGCTTTTTTTATTACAGACGGTGGCTGTAATATTGAACGCTCAGTATTTTGTCCTGTGCTGCTCAGGAAGAGCTGGATTTCAGCCAAACAACAAATCAGAAGCAGCGGATCGGCCTAGACCTCATAAACACCACACTGACTCAGAGCTCAGAGAGCAGCAGGAGGAAACTGAACAGCTCCCAGCAGCATCCAAAACCAGGTCCAGCAGCATAATGAACTGACCTGTTCAGACTCCGCCCTTTTAAAGCTACTGTGGTGAGGTTGGACATGTTGTACAAAACACTAGTAGCAAGCATAATCAAAATTTCCTGTCATACACCCTGCGCAAAGCATGTTGTGGTGCTCATTGCTATCTTAAACCTGTCAACAGTCTATTTTTACACCTTGCACCTGCGCTGTGAACATAGTGTCTGAGTTTAGGAATATATCTACGCTAAATGCTGTGGTGGTCTGTAAGTGAGGTGTGTTTAGGTAAATATCTGGTGGGAAATACAGGTGCGCCACTGATCGTTTAAAACCCTAACAACAGTCAGCCATCCAATCCTATTATAGCCATGCACAAGCACCGTGCGCATTCTGCATGCTCAACACCCCCGCTTGTTACACACATACAAATAAACATGATGCAGAGCACAAATCCAGCTTTTATATCAACAATAAACAGAATAAAGAACAAAATAACATTGCTGTTCACTATCCTCTACTAAGACGTCTAAAAGCGCTGTGCTGTTTAGATACCAACGCGCCAAAGTCAGAGCTCACCTGGCTTTTTCATACCCAAAACACATCCATGATTACTTAAGAGAATTAGAGCATACATTTTGTGCATTTCAAGCAGAGCAAGGCTTATTTTTTTCCACAGACACACCCTAAATCCAGCTGCACGATAAGACTGGTGCACTACAGATCGCTAAAATAGGGCCCTGAAAATTACAGCATATTACTGTATAGTAAGAATAGCAATTTACTGTAAATTAACTACATGGTATTAAATTGTTTTTGTATGCTTTACTATGAATACATTCATTATAACACTGAGGTTATTTTTTAACAATAACCATACTTATTTTATTTTATTAATTATTATTATTATTATTATTATTATTATTATTATTTATTTGTATTCATGCAAAAGTTCGTTTAAGCTTAATTTGAACTTTTTTTTTACTAATCTTATTAACTTTTTATCTTAATTTCTTAATTAAACCAAGTTTTCTTATGTTATAATATTATATATTTTTAAATCTTATTCTATTTTAATTGTTATCTATTTTTTATCTTTTATTCACTCTTATTTTAAAATGATTAAATGTAGTTGTTATTTTCCTTTTCATGTCATTATTATATCATGCATTTGTAAATGCTTGGCTACTTTGTACCTGAGTTAAAATAAAGGTTGATTGATTGATTGTTTGATTAAGTGGCCAACAGAAAATTGCAATTATTCAAAGCATATTATTATAAATTACTAGCAGCAGAAACTCTTAAAACTTACATTTTTTCAGTAAATAACATGGCAACTTGCTCTTATGGCCTGCAACACTGTGGCTGGGCACTCACACATTAGATAAACAGAGCTGAACACCCAACAGTAAGTAAATAGCCCTGGTAGTCAAAACTAAACACTGATGGGAAGTTAGGTGTGAGGGGGCACACCCATTATGCAAATAAAGGATGTCATGGGCCAATAGGAAAGTTGTAATTTTGTTTAACATACTGAGAAATAAATAGATTAAATAGGTTATTCAGTGGGTCCCAGCTTTTCAATATGGGAATATGAGAAAAAATGTACTCACAATTTTTCTTTTCTTTTTTTTTTTTTTTGCAATGTCGTCTGGTAATGTTGAGTTTTTTCCTTATGCATTATCATTAACACTGACATGTAAAAATGGATGTATGGATTAACAAATGAAATAAAATGTACTTGATAAAACATGAAATGTATTGGGTTCATACTGTCTGCAAACAAATTCAATAAAAAAAGAGAAGTCAGGTAAGATGCATTTGACTTGTGAATGAAGCTATCAAAGATGCATAGGAATAAAACTGTGTGTTAATGTGCATTAAAAATAGCTTACAAATGTAAAGGGAAAACACAGATAAATAAATTAGAGTAAAAACACAATTTTGACGTCAAAGTGCAAAGTACAGCCAATTAAAAAATCTTAAACATACAATTTAATTTGTTCAAAAGGTTACTCAGTAAAAGTAATGGAGTAAACGTAGCATTTTACGACCCACCTCTGCCCAGATGAGAGACTGTATTTCAGGGGGTGGGTTCTGGCATTTGAGGGGTTAACCCCTGTATAAGTAATTATGGGTAAAGATGAAGATCTATTAGCACACTGGGTCTCAGGAGTTTTAGTTGGCTCCTTACTGTTATTTTATTGAGATGTTTGTCTATTTAATCTGTGTTAAACTGTCTTGGAGAGATTTTTACTGTAAGATGGCATTGCCCAGGCTCTGCTGCCCATACACTCTCTTTCTCACTCTCTTTCACACAAGGTCGGAGGCGGGGAGAACCGGATGATTGGAATTTGCTTTGGTCAGTGGTGTCCGCCGGCTGCTTCCGTCCGTCAAACTGATCAATATTTGCTTTGATAATTTGCCAAAACCCACAAGACAGTTGGCTGAGTTAGTTGGGAGCTGGCTGCCAGCCTGAGTGTGTTTGACTTCGGCCGACTTCTTCTGAATGAAAGGCCTTGTGAGAATTTCAGAGTGTGTGTTTAAACTGTGCGTGTGTGTGTTGTTGTGTTTCTATGTTTAAAAGAGCAGAAAGATTTGGTTTCAGATACTGTGGTTAAATGTTGGGTTAGGTCTGGTTAGGTTATGGTTATGGTTATGGGTAATAGAAACACTATAAAGCTTAATAAATTAAGTCTACTCAAATCATTTGCGGTAATGTGTTGCCTCGAATTAATTGTTTTTAAAAGTTTTTTTTTTTTTTTTAGCAATTAATAATACTGTATAGATCTGACCAAACGCCTGACCAAATGCTAAAAGAAAATCCTCAGAAATACGAGTAGATCAGAGAGACGTTAGGGTGTCTACGCCAACCCGTGACTTCATGTTGAATCTTATTATTACTCTAGGCTTTATTAAGCAAATAATAAGACATTAATAAGCACCTAATTTATGTTCCTTAAAATAAAGTGTTATTATTATTATTATTATTATTATTATTATTATTATTATTATTGAAGAGGAAGATTGAGTCGTTTCTCCCCATTTTATTAAATCCTGATCTCACAGTCCCCCCCCCCACACACACACACAGTGCTCTGTCAGGCTGTAAGATGGATGTGTTGCCCATGGTTGGATTAAAGGTCAGATCCATCTCCTAAGCGTCTCCTTCGCCTGTCTGCAGCTGATGGACTCACTTCCATCTTCTGGAAAAAAAAAGGAACAGAAACAGTGAAGGTGAAGAGAAACTCCTCAAAACTGCTTCCCAGAAACACGGAATAGCTCACCATTCTTACACTCAAACACTAACACACACACACACACACACACACACAAACACACACCATATACAGAATATCCAACAACCTGTGTGTGTTCAGATGATTAAATATTAAAGAAAAAGTTTAGTAAAAAAAAAAAAAGGTAAAATGCTTTTCTCCTTGACTTCAAGGGAAGCATGATGATTTAGTTCTGTAAACTCCCTGGGAAAAAAAAAAGTTAATACTAAGAATTTTTCATGGTAAAGTTTATTTATCATTCCTTGACCATCAGTGTACAGTTTTGCCAACCAGGACAATCTTCCATTATTGAACACAATTGCCAGTAAGCATTTCATCTTCTGTCTGATGTTTTTTTTTATTCACTCATTATTCCTGTGTTTTAGTGTCTTTAGCTTGTGTTTACTCTTCTTAAACCTGGAAAACAAATCGTACTGTTACCTTTGTGCCAGTTGATTTTCCATTAAACAGGAAAGTTAATCCTGTACAGAAATCAGAATATGCAGTAAATAAATTGGAAACTTGCTCTCATAGTCTAGAACACTGCAGGCAGACAGTCAATAATTAATACTACGCAAGTCAAGGTTGCCCTAGTGGGCAAGACTTCACGCTGATGGGGAGTGAAGGTTGGGGGACAGACCCATTATGCAAATTATGTAAATTACGCCAGGAACCAATAGGCAAACAGTACACTTTACCTTATTTTTTTGTGTGTCTTTCTATTTAGTACCTGTGGTGCAGAATGTTTAGTGATATTCAACTGAACTATTTTATAGAAATGTTACACAATTAACTTCACCAATCTTTTAAGAAATAACTGAATACCTGTAGTAAGGTAGCTTTGGTCAATATGGCTACACACTGGAGGGTGAGCAAATAAATGATGTCAGGAACCAATCAAGAAGATGTACTTTTTGAGTGATGTACTAAGACATGTTAAGTAAACTTTACCTTATTTTTTGTGTTCTAGCTGTTCAGTATAGTTAATATTTACTCTATTCTAATAGCTTGAGTGCAAATAGGCTGTTTCCGACTACTACCAGGCCAATTTCTGGCTGAATCGCTTTAATCCTCCAAAACTAGCATGACTGTAGCAGAGCGGTGGATCTTCACATCACTCCTGAAGTACTGAACCACAGATACAGATAACAACCAACCTGCACTCAGAGAAAGAGAGAGAGAGAGAGAGAGAGAGAGAGGGAGAGACTGCAGTGTGTGTGTGTGTGTGTGTGTGTGTGTGATGCTCTGGGGAGAGAGTAGGTAAGTAAGGAAGGTTTCACATGAGAAGCTAAGCAGAGTGGCCTGACGATCACAGAGCAGAACGAGAGAAAGAAAGGGAGAGAGAGAGAGAGAGAGAGATTTTAGGGGGGGAAACAGAAAGAAAATCATGGACAGAGAGCGAAGGAGAAGCAGATAAGGAAGGGATAAAGAAAAAGAGAGGGAGTGACAGAAGGATGCACAAGGGGGAATAGTAGAGAAACAACATGGGGAGGGATGTGGAGGAGTATGCAAGGAAGAGAGAAAGAGTGAGATGAGATAAAGGATAAGAAAAGAGGGAGGAGAAGAAAGGAAGAAAATAGAAATGGAAAAGGTAAAAGAGAGAGAGGAAGGGAGGGAAAGAGAATCAGGGAGAGAGGAAGGATGTGTGGGGTTTCATATGAAAAACTAAGCAGAGCAGTTTGGAAATCACAGAGTAGAAAAAGAGAGAGAGAGAAAGAGGTGAGGGAAAAGGGATCATGGAGAAAGAAAAAGATGTATATGAAAGTGTGTGTGTAAAAGAGAAAAAAAAGAAAGAGAGAAAGAAAGAAAGATTGGAACAAAAAGGAGAGAAACATGGGAAGAGTTTATAAGAGAGAAAAAACAGAGGAGAGTGAAATGAGAAAAAAAGAAATTAAGAGAGAGAGAAAAAAGTGGGATGAGAGAAAGGTAAAAAGATCAAGGAAAGCATGAAAGAAAGAAGGAGAGACAGAGAGAATGAATAGAAAGAAAAACATGGGAAGATATAAAAGAGGGGCAGGAGGGCATTACAAAAATAGGAAAGAGCCAAGAAAGAGAGAGAGAGAGAGAGAGAGAGAGAGAGAGAGAGAGAAATGAACAGAGACAGTGAAGGATAACATGGAAAGAGTAAGAGAGAGAGAAAGAGACCCAGGGGAAAGACAGAAAGGTATAGAGAGAGATGAAAATGAGAAAGATCAAACTAAAAAAAAGAGCGAAGATAAAGGAAGACAGAGAGAGAAGGAAGTGAGGGAGAAGATTAGAAGATACTGGATACTGGACGGAGAGAGAGAGTGTGTGTGTTTGTGTGTGTGTGAGAGAGAGAGAGAGAGAGAAAGAGAGAGAGAGATGTGTTTGAAGTGTGTACTGCTGCGTTTGCCATTTCTCTCTAATAGCAGCATCTCCTCACTATATTTAGACACTAAACAGATTTCATACTGAATCCACTTCTCTCTTGTTTTATGTGCTGATGGCATGTGTGCATTGTGTGTGTGTGTGTGTTTCACTCTCTTAGCACATATTTCTGTAATAGAATCCATGTGATGGCAGCATTCCGTAAGTGTGCTTTCTGGACTTCAGTCCTCCCTGTTCAAGCCAGACTGGACCAGAGGCAGAATCCAGACCAGAGAGTCTTTTTCTATCTCCTGAGTGATCTCACAAACAGGTGAAAGTGCAGCAGGGAACACAGTTCAAACTTGAGATGAACAGATGTTACCTCTAAACATTCCGTCTCTGTAGCATTTGTAAGTTAAGATGTGTGTCTATGTGCAGCAGTAATATTATCCAATCAGCATTTAGTAAGAGTAACACTATAACCAACCAGCACTCATTAGCCGTAACACCCATCAGTAAATACCTTTGTAAAGCTAACATCAACCAATCAGTCCCTAGTGTCAGTAAAGCCAACCAGTCAGCCCATAAACAGTAATGCTGACCAAACCACATTCATTAGCAGTTATGACAACCTACAGCACTCCATAGTACAAATAGCAACCTGTCAGCAGTCAGTAGAAGTAATTCCAACCAATCAGCACTCAGTATAGCAGTACATCAGTCAGCAATCTGTAGCAATAAGACCACCCAATCAGCAATCAGGAGCAGGAATAACAATCTGTCAACAAACAGTAGCAGGAATCCCAACACTCAGTATAGCAGTAAAGCAGTCAGCACTAAGCAGAAAGAACAGCGACCAGTCAGAACTGGCAACCAATCAGCACTCAGTATAGTAGTAAACCAGTCAGCACTTTGAAAAGGTTACACAAACAAATCATGCTGTAAGCCCAGGTAAGTTGAATTTACTTTAAAAAAATTGAGGAAACCGGTTGCCTTAAAAAAGTTAAGTAATGGGGAATAAAATATTGAGTTAGCATAAATTAGAACATTAAGTTATTACATCTAAAGGGGAACTTGATTTATTTGTAAGATAGCCCAGGGTGAATCACTACACACTGATGGTGAGTTTTAGTCAGAAACTGTTGGACACACCCAGTATGCAAATAGATTGTGACAGAAGCCAGTGGAAAAGAAGCTGCCAATGACAACAGACTAAACTCAGTTATTATAAGTTGGTTCAACTCAAAGATCTAATTTTATGTAAAACAGACTTGAATTATTTGAGTTTAAACAACATATGGGTTTACAGTGTACTCAGTGGCAGTAATGGTAACCAATCAGCTCTCAGCAAAAGGAACACCAACCAGTGAGCACTCAGTAGCACTAATGGTGATCCAATCACCATCCAGTAAAACTAACACCAGCCAAGTAGCATGCAGTAGCAGTTAAGCAAACCAATCAGGACTTTGAAAAGGTTACACCAAGCAGTCAGCACTCAGTAGCAGCATTGGAAACGAATCAGCACTCGGTATAGCAGTAAAGCAGTCAGCACTCAGCAAAAGGAACACCAAGCGGTCAGCACTCAGTAGCAGGAATAACAACCAATTAGCCCTCAGTAGCAGATTATCAGTAGTCAGTATAGTACTAAAATCACCCAATCAGCACTCAAAATGGCAGTAAAAGCAACCAGTCAGCACTTAGAAAGAGTAATGTAAACCAATCAGTAACCCGTAAACATTCAATAGCAGTAATGGCAACCAATCAGCACTCAGTATAGCAGTAAAAGCAACCAGTTAGCACTCAATAGCTGTAATGGCAACCAATCAATACTCAATATAACAACAAAAAAACAAAAACAAATCAACACTTAGTTGCAGTAATGTACACCAATCAGTAACCAGTTAGCATTCAATAGCAGTAATAGCAACCAATCAGCACTCAGTATAGCAGTAAAAGCAACCAGTCAGCACTCAGCAGCAGTAATGTAACACAGTTTCTCCACTAGCTTTATAATAAGCTGGAGAGGCAGAACCAGACTAAACCTGACCTCACAGATGCTCTTTGAATGCAGTCAATTCATCATCACAGCAATGTTCCAACTTCTTTCTCAACAGACTGGACTATCTAACAACAAGCACCTCACAGCGCTGCAGCGAGGAGGAGGACTGTGCTTCTTCATCACAGCACGACAGTGGAGCTCTGCAGCTATGCTGAAGTGATTTCACATGTGTAACACATGTAACAGGTCAGATCCCAGGATGCTCTGCCTCACTATTAGCAGCACTGCCATCCAGCAGCAGCAGCAGCGGCGGCGTCCAGGCCTTTCCCTTTTCATCATCATGAAGTGGAGTGAGGCCCGCGCTCATCGTAAATGTGCCCTAAAGGTTTATCCAATTATTCGCTTCACAGCTTTATATTTTCATTTCCATTAAAGATGAATTCAGAAGTGTCTGAGATGTAATTTGAAACTCTTGGTCTAAAACGCTGCGGCTGGATTGTTTCTTAAAAGTTAATCCGTGTAAGATTGAGTTTTGCTACACCTCGCAAAGACAGGCGAGAAAAAGAGAGAAAGAGATAGAGAGAGAGAGAGGGTAAGAAAGATAAAGTGTGCTAAAAAAGCACATACGAGTGATAGAGTAAAGAAAAAGAGAAGAGAATAGCAAAGTAAGAGTGAAGAGAAGAAAGAAAAAGATAAAAGAGACTAAAGAAAAAAAGAAATCAAAGGGGAGTAAAAAGTGAGAGATAGATGACAAAGGGAGAGATGAGAGAAAGTGAAAAGAGAAAAAGGGATAGATAGATAGATAGATAGATAGATAGATAGATAGATAGATAGATAGATAGATAGATAGATAGATAGATAGATAGATAGATAGATAGATAGATAGATCAGGTTTCCTGATCAAAAGAGAAACAGAAATGGTTATATAGATAGTGACAGAGATAGTGATAGAGAGAGAAAGAAAAGAAGAGAAATAAAAAATGAAAAAGTGAGAGGTAGAGACTGAGATAGTGATAGAGAGAAGTTATGAGAAAATGAATGGGGAAAAGTGATAGCTTCCCCAATAAAAAGAGAAAGAGAGATAGAGATAGTGATAGAAAGAGAATGAGAGGAGGAGAGACAAAAGAGAAAGAGAACTAGGCAGTGAAGAGACAGACAAGGCAAGAGAAAAGAGAAAGAAAAGGGGAGAGATAAGAAAGAAGGAGGAGCGAAAGAGAAAAAGAAAGCAATACACTAATGTATAAAGAGACAGCAAGAAAAACAGGAAAGAGAGAGAAATTGAAAAGAAAAAATAAAAGAAAAAATCTGCAAAAAGACAGAAAAAAGTTTACAGTGAGAGAGAGAGAAAAAAAAACAGAGAGAGAGAGAGAGAGAGAGAAAAGCTGAGAGCTACAGTCTCCCAGTGGCCAGGCTTTCTGCTCTCACTCAGCCGTGGCCCGTAAAGACTTACAGATCCTGCTCCCATTCTTAACCCCCCCATTGCCCCAGTCCCCCCAGTGCCCCCTCCATCACCCCCTTCCCCTACTGCTCCCACAGACCCCCTGTTAAACTCGACTTAAGCTCCTCCCACATTCCAGACGGCCTATAAAAGACGCAGCAACACACGGCCTTTCCACATCAGGGACTTTTATAAGCAGTGTGTGAGAGAAGAAACACACACGCACACACACACACACGTATACACACAAACACTCTTTGCACCCACTCCCAATTTCTGTGAAGTTAGTCACACTGCTGCCACTCCAGGCCAGTACAGCCGGCTTACTGAAACACGCCTGAATGGGCCAATATAACGCCTCCTTGCAGGCCGTAATTCATTTTGAATGTCGGGCGAAAAGCTGCGGAAACCTTCCGGACTCTACAACGACTCAAACAGACCAATAAAAGCAAAGAGTGTGTGCCTCCAAATCTGCGCCGCTGGATTTACCCACCGCTCAACACACACTTACAGTGATTTTAATGGCCTTTCTCTCCAAGAAGCCAACAGCACTCCCTTAGCTAGGGGTCAGTGGGGGGAATTAAACGGAGCCAATCGATACCATCCGAATGCACACGGATGAATTACTCTCCAATATATTACCTGTCACAATCTGAACTGTTTAAAGGTTCACACCGATGAGCCAAAACAACGAGCACATACTGAGCAACATTGAGATCAAGTGAATAATGTTGATTAACTTGTAACAGTTATTCTGTAACAGCATGTCAATTGCAGTATATCTAGAAAAATTTTCTTCTGTAACAGTTTGTATGTAACAGGTTATCTATAATAATAACATATTTTGTCTAACAGTATGTCTGTAACAATTTCTGTAACATGTCGGTTACAAAGTGCCTGTAACACAATGTCTAACACGTCAGAAGCAGCATGTCTGCAATAGCATGTCGGTAACAGTGTTTTTAACAGTGTTTCTAAGTCCCTCGTAATCAAGGAAATCCTCTTAACAGCATGTCTTAATCAATGTGTCTGTAAAAATATGATGATGACAGTGTGTCTGTAACAGAACGTCTGAAATAGTTTCTTTGTAGCAGCATGTCTAAAACAATGTGTCTGTAACAGCATGTCTAAAACAATGTGTCTGTAACAGCATGTCTAAAACAATGTGTCTGTAACAGCATGTCTAAAACAAGGTGTCTGTAACAGCATGTCTAAAACAAGGCGTCTGTAACAGCATGTCTAAAACAATGTGTCTGTAACAGCATGTCTGAAATAGTTTCTTTGTAGCAGAATGTCTAAAACAATGTGTCTGTAACAGCATGTCTAAAACAATGTGTCTGTAACAGCATGTCTAAAACAATGTGTCTGTAACAGCATGTCTAAAACAAGGTGTCTGTAACAGCATGTCTAAAACAATGTCTGTAGCAGCATGTCTAAAACAATATGTCTGTAACAGCATGTCTAAAACAAGGTGTCTGTAACAGAACGTCTGAAATAGTTTCTTTGTAGCAGCATGTCTAAAACAATGTGTCTGTAACAGAATGTCTAAAACAATATGTCTGTAACAGAATGTCTAAAACAATATGTCTGTAACAGAATGTCTAAAACAATGTGTCTGTAACAGCATGTCTAAAACAATATGTCTGTAACAGAATGTCTAAAACAATATGTCTGTAACAGCATGTCTAAAACAATATGTCTGTAACAGCATGTCTAAAACAAGGTGTCTGTAACAGCATGTCTAAAACAATGTCTGTAGCAGCATGTCTAAAACAATATGTCTGTAACAGCATGTCTAAAACAAGGTGTCTGTAACAGAACGTCTGAAATAGTTTCTTTGTAGCAGCATGTCTAAAACAATGTGTCTGTAACAGAATGTCTAAAACAATATGTCTGTAACAGAATGTCTAAAACAATATGTCTGTAACAGAATGTCTAAAACAATGTGTCTGTAACAGAATGTCTAAAACATTATGTCTGTAACAGAATGTCTAAAACAATGTGTCTGTAACAGAATGTCTAAAACATTATGTCTGTAACAGAATGTCTAAAACAATATGTCTGTAACAGAATGTCTAAAACAATATGTCTGTAACAGAATGTCTAAAACAATATGTCTGTAACAGAATGTCTAAAACAATGTGTCTGTAACAGCATGTCTAAAACAATGTGTCTGTAACAGCATGTCTAAAACAATGTGTCTGTAACAGCATGTCTAAAACAATGTGTCTGTAACAGCATGTCTAAAACAATGTGTCTGTAACAGAATGTCTAAAACAATGTGTCTGTAACAGCATGTCTAAAACAATGTGTCTGTAACAGAATGTCTAAAACAATGTGTCTGTAACAGCATGTCTAAAACAATGTGTCTGTAACAGCATGTCTAAAACAATATGTCTGTAACAGCATGTCTAAAACAAGGTGTCTGTAACAGCATGTCTAAAATAGTTTCTTTGTAGCAGCATGTCTAAAACAATGTGTCTATAACAGCATGTCTAAAACAATGTGTCTATAACAGCATGTCTAAAACAATGTGTCTATAACAGCATGTCTAAAACAATATGTCTGTAACAGCATGTTTAAAACTGTGTCTGTAACTGCATGTCTAAAACTATGTCTGTAACAGCATGTTTAACCTCTTAAGCTCCAAGCCTATTTTTACCATTTTCCGCCTGAAATTACATACTCACATTTGAAGGCTTATCACTCTAATATTAAATAATTCAGAGTCAATTCTACGAATTAATATCACTTAGAAGCCTTTACACAATTCATTTAAGACACTTTAATTATTTAATTGAACATGTAATGGCCAGAATATGGGTAAAACCAGGAAATTTTTAAGGAGCTTTTCAGATTTTCTATTTTATTTTTTTATTTTCAGACATATAAAATGAACTATTTATATGGATGAAGGGTTTTGGCAGCTCTAAATTTTGCTATAGAGTGTTTACAATCATCATATAAAATGATAAACTGCTGCCATTAACCGATTAGATAATATTGTGATTTGAAGCAGTAATGGTATTTTCTTTCTCCAAAGAACTGGAAACTTTATAATAATAAAAACTACCACTTTAATAACTCATTTTGCAGTAATAAGGCTGTTTTTGTGTGGTCTACTCCTATACAAACAGAAAACCGCAGTGTCTCTTTAACAGAGCGCTTCCTGCAGAGTGAGCAGTCTCTGAGATACAGTCTCTCTGCCCAAGCAGCCCCCGCCCCTCCTTCTAGCTGGCCGCACTCGACCCCTGATTGGCTGACAGACCTCATTTGCACACAGTCACGTGCAGTAGAGTCTGTTGTGTAAGTAGACACCGCACACGTGCAGGTGCGTCGAATGAAACGGTTTTAATAAGCAGTTAAAGTTTCTATAATTTTTTTCTGCCTGAAATTATTTCAAGCTCTGAGTGGATATAAATGGGTATTATAGGAGACTGGATTGGCGGATTCTCTTACGTGTGGACTCGTTTTGAAGGTAAGAGCGTGTTTTTTAACAGCATGTTTAAAACTGTGTCTGTAACAGCATGTTTAAAACAATATGTCTGTAACAGCATGTTTAAAACTGTGTCTGTAACAGCATGTCTAAAACTGTGTCTGTAACAGCATGTTTAAAACAATATGTATGTGACAGCATGTTTAAAACTGTGTCTGTAACAGCATGTCTAAAACTGTATCTGTAACAGCATGTCTAAAACTGTGTCTGTAACAGCATGTTTAAAACAATATGTCTGTAACAGCATGTTTAAAACTGTGTCTGTAACAGCATGTTTAAAACTGTGTCTGTAACAGCATGTCTAAAACTATGTCTGTAACAGCATGTCTAAAACTATGTCTGTAACAGCATGTTTAAAACTGTGTCTGTAACTGCATGTCTAAAACTATGTCTGTAACAGCATGTTTAAAACTGTGTCTGTAACTGCATGTCTAAAACTATGTCTGTAACAGCATGTTTAAAACTGTGTCTGTAACAGCATGTCTAAAACTGTGTCTGTAACAGCATGTTTAAAACTGTGTCTGTAACAGCATGTCTAAAACTGTGTCTGTAACAGCATGTTTAAAACTGTGTCTGTAACAGCATGTCTAAAACTGTGTCTGTAACAGCATGTCTAAAACTGTGTCTGTAACAGCATGTCTAAAACTGTGTCTGTAACAGCATGTTTAAAACTGTGTCTGTAACAGCATGTCTAAAACTGTATCTGTAACAGCATGTTTAAAACAATATGTCTGTAACAGCATGTTTAAAACTGTGTCTGTAACAGCATGTTTAAAACTGCGTCTGTAACAGCATGTTTAAAACTGTCTGTAACAGCATGTCTAAGACTTGGCCAGTAAAAGCATACCTGTAGCAACCTGCCTGTAACAACAATGCAAGTGCAACAACATTCATAATAATGTAATTCACCAAAATAAGGATTTTAGGATGCATTGAATCGTTCTCTGATAACTGTACTGGAGCTGAGTAGCTGGGAGCTGTAATGGAGCAGTGGTTCCAACGCAGAGACAAACGGCTTAATTGTCTTTGGGATCTTCATCAAATATGGATAGAGATACAGAGTAATGTGTTCATTACAAAGACAAGACAGACTGGGGTAGAGCCTGAAGTGCTCTCTCTCTCTCTCTCTCTCTCTCTCTCGCACACACACACACACATACCCACACACACACTATCAATCTCATCAGATCTCTGACAGGAAATCAATCTGAAACAGTTTCTAATAAAGCTGTGGGTTCACTCCTCCTATCCTCCAATACACTTCCAGTTTCTTTCTTTCTTTCCTCTCTTTCTCTCTCTCTCTTTCTCTCTAACACACAGTCTCTCCAACACACACTACCCCTTTCTACTACTCTCACATAACCTCTCTGTACCTCACTCTCTTTCTTTCTAACACACAGTTCATCTCTCTCTCTCTCTCTCTCTCTCTCTCTCTCTTAGTGAAGGAGTGAGAGAAACTGAGTGAGTGGTTAAGCGAACAAGTATAGGAACAAGTGTACAAATGAGTGTAAGTAAATAAGTGAGTAAGCAGGTTAGTGAACATGTTTGCAAGTCTGTGAGTGTCGGTAATTTAACAAGAGACCAAGCAATTGAATGAGCGCGTCACACCTGTGTCTGTCTTGTGTTTTTTCCTCATTTGGTTTCATGTGAGCAGGTAAAAAGTAAAAGAGGAAACAAGTGGACAAGTATGTAAGTGAACAAATGAGCAATTGAGTTAGTGAATAAGTGAATTAGTCAACAGGCAAATGATTTAACGAACAAGTTATTTACTAAGGGAATGTAACTAAGTGAACATAGGTAAGTGAACGAGTGAACAAGTGAGGAAGTGAACAAGCAAGTGAGTTTGTAAATAAGTGTGTGTGTGTGTGTGGGAAAGAACGAGTGAGTGAGTAGGTAAGTGAATGAGTGAACAAGTAAGCAAGCGAGCGAGTGAGTGAATAAGTGTGTGAGTGAGGGAATAAACAACTGAGTGAGTTGGAAAGTGAACAAGTGAGTAAGTGAGCAAGCAAGCGAGTTCCTAAACGAGTTTTGAGTGAGGGAATGAACAACTGAGCAATTGAGGGAGTGAGTAGGCAAGTGAATGAGTGAAAAAGTGAGCAAGTGAGTAAGCTAGTAAACAAGTGAGTTAGTGAATGAGTGTGTGAGTGAGGGAATGAAAAATTGAGGGCATGAGAAGGCATGTGAATGAGTACAAAAGTGAATAAGTGAGCAAGCGAGCGAGTTAGTGAATGAGTGTGTGACTGAGGAAATGAATAATTGAGTGAGTGAGTAAGTAAGGGGATGAGTGAACAAGTGAGTAAGTGAGCAAACGAGTGAGTTAGTGAATGAGTGTGTGAGTGAGGGAATAAATAATTGAGTGAGACAGTAGGTAAGTGAATGAGTGAAAAAGTAATTAAGCGAGTGAGTTAGTGAATGAGTGTGTGAGTGATGGAATGAATAATTGAGTGAGTGAGCAGGTAAGTGAATGAGTGAAAAAGTGAGTGAGTGAGTGTGTGAGTGTGTGAGGGGGCCCTGCAGGGCAGTGTGTGGAGGTCAGTGGTGAAGGTGGATATCTGAGTCCTGGCTCCCTCAGCCGGAGGCTCGTGTTAAACTCGGCTCCTCCAGCTTTGGGCCTCGTTAGTTCAGAGGGCAAAACGATGCAGCAGCGATTCTTCACAGCTCCTTCTGAAAATCCGCCACCTAAACCCGGCTAATCCTCTCTCCTCCAGCGCAGGGCAGTGGCTGGACACAGGCAGCTGCGTTCGGCTGGCCACAGGCCACCACACACACATAATCTGCCTTATCTGGCCGGGCAGTGGGCGCTGGGCCGGAGCCCAGATTAGAGAACAGTGCTGAGAGTCCAGAGGAAAACAGTCTGAGAAAGAGGAATCTCTTCGAGTTCACTACTGTCCAAGTTTAGTATCATTAATCATACCTTCTAAATGTATTTTAGTTTTTTTATATACACTATATGTCATCATACGTATGGCATTCATCTACTTTAAGTTGCATTACTCTAAGCCTGAAAAAGCTGAATTTACTTCAATATTTTTTCAGCAATGTTATCAATGTTAGTTAAACTGAAATAAAAAAATCAGATGCAAAAAGGAAATGATAAAAATAAACAGTTTAGCAGAGATAGCAGCTCAAAAATTAAGCTTGTTCTTACAGCCTAGAACATCCTAAGGTAGCCTGGTAGCCGGTAATCAGTGGACTAAGGCTCTACCACTATGATCAGGAGATCTCTGGTTCGAATTCTGTTCATGTAGCTTGCTATCAGCTGCCAGAGCCCTTAGAGAGAGCACAATTGGTCTTGCTCTCTCTTTGGGTGGGCAGATGGTGCTCTCTTTCCCCACATCACTCCAAAGGGTGATGTCGATCAGCACAAGGCATCTGTGAGCTGACGTATTGGAACCGAGTCGCTGCACTTTCCTCCGAGCGCACTTCGGCTACTCAGCAAATCTGTATCAGCAGCAGTTCAAAAAGAGGAGGCTAAATTTTATTTGGGAGTCCTAATAAGTTTGTTGGGTAATTGACCTTGGAAATTGGGGAGAAAATGAGATAAAAATAAATTGAAATAAATAAAAAAAAACTGATGGTGTTATTAGATATTAACCCTTCAATTCCTTTAAAAAAAAGAAAAACAGAAGCTGGGAGACACACCCAGTATGCAATTTGATGGTGCCAGAAGCCAAAAAAAAAAAGATCCAACACTTTCTAAATGGGAATTTGGGAGTTGTGAATGAAGTGGGATGGTTTGGTGATCATCCAACCTCCTGACTTTACTCACTAAAGCTAAATCAGATCCTCTAGCAAGGTAGAAACCTTTCCCTGAACATTAAAGACAGTTACCCCAACAAAACTCTAAAAGTCTAAACTTCTTTAATACCCTTGATTTCAGACTTAACTGTTTTTAAGCAGGTGGTGTCCCGATATTTTTGTTCATACCGAGTCTCTCAGTAGGTGAAGAAGGAGCGCTGAATGTTAACAGTGTTGATGCGCTGTGTGCTGAATATAGTCATCATTATAAATGATTCAGTAATATTAGGAGCGAGTCCAGTCGGTAATTACATGGTAATTATATCACCAGCAGGGAAAATATGAGCTAGGGCGAGGTGAGGGCAGTGGTGGCTCAGTGGTTGGAATGCTGGGTTATTGATTACAGGGCTGTGGGGTCAGTACCCGTGTCCA
Organism: Astyanax mexicanus; assembly: GCF_023375975.1. Lineage (NCBI taxonomy): Eukaryota > Metazoa > Chordata > Actinopteri > Characiformes > Acestrorhamphidae > Astyanax > Astyanax mexicanus. The sequence continues at coordinate 25,438,525 of NC_064423.1, read as the reverse complement.
GCATGCTGCCACTGTAGAGCCCTTAAGCAAGGCCCTTAACCCTGTGTTCTCCAGGGATGCCGTGGCACAGCTGACCCTGTGTTCTGAGCCTGGGTTTTTGAACTGAGATATATATAAAGGAATGAATTTCAATGTACTATACAAAGCATAGTATGTATAATTAGAATATTACTAAAAGAACTACATCTATGATGATTTAATGAAAAATAAAAAATGTGTTTAGGGTCGTTGTCTTGCTGCATGACCCACCTTCTCTTAAGATTCATTTCATGGACACATACCCTGACTTTTTCCTCTAGAATTCTCTGATATAATTCAGAATTCATGGTTTCATCAATGATGGCAATCATCCTGGCTTAGATGAAGCAAAACAGGCCCAAACCTGTGTAGTGATTATACTACCACCACCATATTTCACAGATGGAATATGGCTCTTATGCTGGGAAGTAGTGTTTTCCTATCTCCAAACATAATGCTTTAACATTTAAACAAACAAAAAAAAGTTCTATTTTGGTCTTATCTGTCCACAAAACAATCTTTTGTCTTTTTTTTACAGAGCACTAGCTTTCTTCTTGCAACCCTGCCATTTATATTATTGTTGTTTAGCATACTCCTGATAGGGGACCCATGTATATTAACATTAACTATTGTGTGAGTGGCCTTCAGTTGCTTAGAAGTCACACTGGGATCTTTTGAGAGCTTACCGACTATTACACACCTTGATCTTGGAGTGATCTTTGTTGGTTGATTCATCTTGGGGGGAGGTGTAAAACTTGAATCTCCTTGAATTTGTACACAATCTGTCTGATTGTGGATTGGTGGAGTCCAAATTTTAGTTTTAGTTTAGCATTTTTCACTGTGGGGTCCCACAGGGTTCAATTGTAGGGCCTATGAAATTGCTATAAATTGTGACAGTACTGTAAATATTAGCATGAAAACTGGGTAGAGTGTAGCTCTTCGGTGCATATAGAGTATGTGCATAGAGTTGTGCATAAGTTATGAGGTGTTATCATGTGAGTAAGGGCAGAAAACTGGCCAGTATGGTTCAAGTGAGGCCTGATAGTGGTGTAGAGTTGCGTGGACCAAGAGTACATCATAGAAGTTATTACCACCCACAGTAGACAGCACAGAGTGGATGGTAAGGATCGTGACTGGCGATGTCTGGCTTGGATAGCGTCCATGGGACATGCCAAAAGTCAGTGAACACTCTACAATACCAATCCCATGTCCCAATGAAATTTGGCATATCAATCATCTATGTTGCTAAATGACATAATGGTTAACAACTAAAGTAAAGCAGTCTTTAACAAACTATTAGATAATGCTTACATTTGGCCTGTTATTAAATATCGTAATCGATATGACTTTGAGCCGTTTTCCAAGGTACTTTCAGTCGTAAGACTCATTAAAACTGCCCATCGACCATGTTCTAAAAGACCATTCCCTGCTGCACTCCACTAAAAGTGTGAACCGGTTCCATATGATGCATTACCGAAATGACTGGAGTCTTCCAGAGAATCGCAAGTGCAGCAGTAGGTCACTACTTTGTGTCATTGAATAGCATTAAGTCATCTTCAATTAATAGATTTCCCAATATTTCCCCATTAGTCTCGTGAAATACATCTCTTGTGCTCTCCAAGCGGTCGCCTGTCGACATCAAATTGAATCCAATATGCTTTTGGCCGCTGATGTATTGCTTCTCTTTTTCTGAAGCAGCACTAACGTCGTTAGCCACTGACCTTCACATGAGCCCGTACAAGCCATCTCCTCAGATTCAGCCTTTGAAGAAGAACTCGATGTGATGTATCAAAGAACCGGTCCCTGTCTTTTGATCAGGCTGGGTTTTTTTTTTTTTTATCTTCCAGCCTTGAAGAAATGCATCAACAGCAGTCTGAACTCTGTAGCCTGTAGGGGGTGCTCTGATCCAGCCAGACCAAGACAGTCAACCCCTGGAATTAAAAAGTCAATGTGAATTAATTAATTTATAAGTAATACGTGATAAGCAATGTTAAGCAATGTCTTTTTTTTACTTCCTAAAAGGTTGTAACATTACAGAAAATAAACAAGCCAGAAAAGATCAAACTTCAAGTATCCAAGGTGGCACAATTAAGAATCCAAGATGGCGGCTCCATACATCAACACTAGTAAAAGCAGTAGTATTATAGTTCTTCTATCTGTGGATATGTTTCCATGATTCCTATTTTTCCAATCTTTAGGCAAGCCGTCGAAACCTCGGTTGTATGCAGCTAGTGGCGCACCTGTGTTTTCTGTTGCCCAGTTAGCAATAAGCCAGAAATTTACCTGAACACATCTCATTTCGAGACCACCTCGTCCATCCATGGGCGTAAATTCATTGACAAGCTCCTTTGCTATTTTTGCTATAAAAATAGACTATTGGCAGGGTATAAGATCACAATGTGCTTTGCACAGGGTGTAAGATAAGTTATCCAAAAGTAGTGTGTAAGACTGGTGGAGGAGAACATGCCGAGATGCATAAAAACTCTAATTAAAAACCAGGGTTATTCCACCAAATATTAATTTCTGAACAACAATGTTCATTTTACTCAAATATAAACCTATAAATAGCAAAACCAGAGAAACTGATTCAGAAACTGAAGCGGTCTCTTAATTTTTTATAGAGCTGTATTTTAATTTATGATGTATTATAACAGGTCTTTGTGCTCTCCAAGTAAAGTGGCAGACTTTCATTGTGGGTCTAGATTTTAATAATAGATATATTCTAAAGTATTTTAACATACATATTATAAGCACAGCTCATATGATCACAAGTCATAACGCATAATAAGCATGGCTATAATAGGTTATGTATTTTTTATAAATATTTATAGCCATGTTTATAATGATTAATGAATGCATTAGAAAATGTTATGAACGTGTTTATAGAGTCTAATAGAGATGACATTCATAGAAACTGAATGTTACTGAATGTATCTTAGTTCATCATAATGTATATAACACATTATTGACACAATGCATTATATTCATATTGAAGCAATATTCAAGATACTCAACAATGAGTTCCCATTAGTTTTAGTTTGAAACTTATTTATTTCCAGTTTTGGGTTAAAATATCAGACTACAGGGGGCGCTGTGTTTTAGGCCATAAGCAAAGAAACTGCAGCCAAACCCAAAGTGTCCAAAAATCAAAGTCAATTTGTCTCTTTATGAGATCAATTATGGCTAATTGCTCTTTTCAGTGTGTGTAAACGAGCAGTGAAACACTGTGGCCTTCACCCACCACAAGCACACACACACACACACACACACACACACAAACACACACCACTTAGCCTACTGTAACATCAACGTTTACAAGTCTCGGTCATGGCTAAACTATTTTCCATTTTTCAAAAGCTCTAAGTGTGTGCGTGTGTGTGTGTGTTTTATGTTTTCAGGACTTTCTGAAACTAGAAACAGATTTTTTTTGACAAGGCCTCAGACCTTGATTAGCAAATCAAGCCTCAGGCAGCCAGCTGCAATTAAGGACTGTCAGCTGAAACAAATTACTAAGCTTTATACATCGTCTCAACGACTCCTCAAAGCTTGTACTACTACTCATCAAACATGCACACCGCTAAACAACTGCCTAAACACCTTAAAAACATAAATAATTGATGCCAGGAAGACCTTGAAAACAAGAAAGTAGTCAAGCATTTCAGCTCATAGTTTCTACAGTGCAGAAGAAATTAAGAAATGGCAGTTCAGGGGAACTGTGGAAGTCACAATGAGTAAAAAAAAAAAAAGAAATATATAAATAAAAAAGAGCTACTCACACACTGGTAAGGAAAACACTGATATTACTGCCAAGAACCTGCACAAAGTTTTAACTTACTCAAAGAAGACTTACTTACTCTCAAGTGCACTATTCCACTGTGCAGCACTGTTTGCACTAACAATGTCTTCATTAAAAAAGGCTGAGGAAGGAATATTGTGGAAAAACTGTGATCTCATGACAAAAAACCTCATGATGATGACAGAAATACACACATATTACATAACATCTACAGAAGCCAGATATGTTTCTGAAAGGAAAAAAAAAATTGTGGACTGATGAGGGTAAAATATTGAATACAGATATGATTTCTTAAAGTCTTGTCTCCTTTCTCATGAACAATTATAGCTAGACATGGTCGTTCACAATCATTACCACCCACTGCACTGTCCACTGTGGGAAGTAATGCCTTTAATGAAGAATTCAAGAATTCAGTTCACATGTTTTTAAAGGAATTTTATAAACAAATGGTAAATGCTTTCATAATGGAGACAAAGGAATGTCCCAATCAAGTTGCTCAAACGTATTAAATAATAATTCAAGTCACATCACCTTGTTAATTGGTTGGAGTGGCAAGGATTTAACCTCACTAACAAGATAACACCTTACAATGTATACAGGTGTGGGCATTCCCAAGCCCGTCCTTGAGGCAATACCTCATAATCAATTTACACATTGCTATTTGTATGTAATATATCTAAGATAAAATGAACAAGTGAATATTTCCAAATATTACTCCAATATTTTGAGTTCTGTGAACAATTTAGATTTGAATTTGAATAGCGTTGAATCAATTTGTATACTGGGTTTGTCACCAGTTTCTGAAACTCAACATCAGTGTGCAGTGATTACCACCAGTATAATGATTAACTAATTGTTGACTTTGTTCTAGGCTGAGAAAATTACTGGCTGAATGACCTACTGTTTTTCACTGAACTCCATGGTCCTCCGGTAATTTTATTCCTGTCAGGACGGACATCTCCGAGTTTTGTCACCTTCTGTTTGATAAAATAGCTATTTGTCCACTGCCACACATCGTAATTTCACTCACAGTCCATGTAAACACTACAGCGAGTGGAAATGGAGGAGCTACTGAACGCGATGTCATGTGACCGAGAAAACTAAAAACTAAAAACTCTTTTTTTTTTTCAATTGCAGTCCAGCTGCAAGAGTTTTATCACTGAGTAGAAAAGTGAAATATTTTTCACAAACATTCCCCTCAGAAACTTATCCTGTCCAGGTAGGTCTTTAGCCTAATTGAGCAAAAAAAAGAAGAAAGCGAAGTAATTAAATAAATGTACAATTTAGGCATCTAAGAACTAAGAAATTAAAGTTTAATAAACTGAAGTAAATTGTTCTTTAATGACAAATTAGATGGATGGATGGATGGATGGATGGATGGATAGATAGATAGATAGATAGATAGATAGATAGATAGATAGATAGATAGATAGATAGATAGATAGATAGATAGATAGATAGATAGATAGATAGATAGATAAAGTAAAGTATAAAGTATAATTATAAGTAAATTCAACTTTTCAACTATTGCCAATTGAATAGGACTCTCTCGGTCAGAAAAAAAAAAAAAACTGTGAACCTATTGCCACAATGCCTCTAACTTACATAAACATAATACATATAGCACGTGTGAATTCATGTCCTGGCATACCATAATAACAAACCTGTGTGTGTTCATTATGAGGACATTTCCATGCCACCAGTCCAAGAGCTTAGCTTGTAGAATGACCTGGCTGCGTGCCCTGAAGAGGAAAAATGGAGCTGAGTGTTTCTTTTAGTTCTCTTTAGTTCAGTCTCTCTGGCGCAGATGGATTAAACAAGCGTCTGATGAAAAAAAGTGACGTCTGTGTGTGTGTGTGTGTGTGTGTGTGTGAGAGAGAGAGAGCTTTGTAGCGCGGCGGCTGGCTCTGAATCAAACGGCCTGATGTTTGAAAGCAGGCAGAGAGCAGATTCTGCAGAAACGCTGAGCCGGAGGAAGGAGGAGGAAGCAGAAGAGATTCTGCCAGAAGATGGATTGGCTGTTTATTGACGGACCGACTGTTTATTTGTTCACGTTCCTCTTTTTTAAAATGGGTTTGCGGATTTGTTATTTCACCTTCTTATTATTTGGTGAAAAATGTAGCAATGAGTAACGTCACGTGAACTGAAGCAAACAAAGTCAAAAATAAAATAACATGCATGAGAATGATAACATCTTTGTGGAGGTTCTGAGTGTTTTTTTTAATCTTTTGGAAGGTTTGCTATACTATTTTATTTTACTATCTTATAGGTAATACTTAATATGGACTGGAGGACAGTATTTCCTGCTTAAAAATCTGAAAAATCCAGCTCAAGACCAGATTTTGCTAGTTTTGTACACTGTAAACCTATACGTTGTTTGAACTCAAATGATTTAAGTCTGTTTTACATAAAATTGGATATTTCTTAACAATACCCAATACTATTTTGAGTTAGTTGAACATTTGTGGGCACATATATACATTTAAACTGAGATCTTTGAGTTGAACCAACTTATAATAACTGAGTTCAGTCTGTTGCCATTAGCAGCTTCTTTTCCATTGGCTTCTGTCACAATCTATTTGAATACTGGGTGTGTCCAACATTTTCTGACTAACACTCACCATCAGTGTGTAGTGATTCCCCCTGGGCTACCATAGAAATAAATCAACTTTCCCTTTATTTGTAATAACTTGATGTTTTAATTTATGCTAACTCAAGTTTTCATTCCTCATTTCTTTAAAACAATTGCGCAAACCGACTGCATTAAAAAAGTTAAGTGAACTCAACTTATCCAGTCTTACAGTATAACAAAAATAAAAAAGTTAAATCAACTTCCTCTTTAGTTGTAATAACTTGATGTTCTAAGTTATGCTAACTTAAGTTTTCATTACGCATTACCCAGTGGCGTGCAGTGAACATAGTAAGTACGCTTCTGCAACCACCCCACCAGACCCCCGACCCCGCTGCTGGCCAACCGACACATAGATAAATATTACTATAACTACATATTCTCTGTCTTTACTTAGTCATATTAACTTAATACACATCAACAGCCCACAAATACAGCTACAAACCACAAAACTATACAATAGACCCAACAATAAATGATTAATTTTACTACATACAAAGTACAACCATTCAACAAAGATTACTTATTTGTATCTCTACAGTTCACCAGGGCAGCCAAAACATTAAGTACACACAAAAACTCAGCAGTCAGGCGGCCTATTATTGTGATTTAGTTTCACATTGAAGGACAGCCTTTAAAAAGGCTTTTTAATATGATATAACACAATATCTGTAGTCACGTGGGGGCAGAAGCCATTTTTAAAACTTTCATTGGTTAAAATCGCTGTCAGTAAGATAAGAGTCCTGTAGCAACTAAAAAACACAGACTAATGCTTTGAATTAGTTGTTGTTTTTTCTATTTTAGTTAATGTATAAAATAAATTCTTACACTTGCAATAACTACAATATATATTTCCTGAATAAAAATGGTGTAATTATTTGCATGCATTTATTGTCACCCCTTCTCTGAAGGGTTAAAAAGGGCCTCACTGCACACCACTGCCATTACCTAACTTTTTAGGGCAACCAGTTTCCTACATTTTTTTCAAGTAAATTCAACTTGTCCAAGCTTACAGTGTAATGGTTTAACCTACACTGTAAAAAGGGTTTCTTGTAAATTTTACAGTAACAGCAAAAAGTTTCCAATAAGAGTTTGTAAAATAATAATATTACAGTGGTACTATTATTTCTATTCCTATTATTCCTATTACAGTGGTGTGTCAATGTAGTTTTATTATAGTTCTCCATGCACTGTAAATCACTTTACTGTAAACATACAGTGACATACTGGCAGCAGAAACACTGCGAATAGGCAAAGTTACTGAATTGCAGTTCTCAGCAAATAAAAAGCCTTGTTTTGCATTGAAGTAAATGGTAACTTGCTCTTATGACCTACAACACTGACGTCAGGCAGTCAAACAATGTATAAAGTATTTGCTTGCATAGTTTATTGGTGCGCATTTTGCTGCATTTAGATTTATGCCTGTGTGAAACCAGACCAAACAAAGGAAAAAAAACGCTTCAAGTAAACATAAACTCACCGACTGATCCGGACCGGAGAAAGCAACTACAGGTGAGGTTTCAATATGAGATGTTAAAAAAAGTGTCCTTTATTAAATTTATCATGCATTCTTCATTCCAGCGCCTCATGTTGGCGCTACTATACTAGCATTTTAATTGACACCACCAATATAAATATCATTTTACCACTGTTAGTTAAGAACCTGCAATGTGATTGGCTGAGAGGCGTTCTTTGAGCCCTGTTATCAGCAGGTAATGCACTGTAACCGAAGCTCTCCATGTACTGTATTACTCCACCACATACAGGTAATCTAGTAACGATGCAGCGCTTACAAGCCAAACAGCACAGCTACAAACAGAGAAGCTATAGGACTATTTTAACTTGCAGAGTGTTTATAACCGAACAGATCATATTTTCTTGTCCACTTTAACTCAAAATATTTTAATAAACAGTGATAATGGAACTGTGGTATTATCGCAATTATACACTAAAGGTTCGTGCTATAATGTGTAATATTGGCACTGCTGTGCTGCAGTCATAGACATGAGGCCACACCTCAATTGTATTATTTAAAAACTTATGTCATAAGTTTCAAATCACAGAATATTGCTGAAATTAATCTGATAAACAAAAAAAAAACTTTTTTTTCACACATCTTCTCCACTTGTTTCAATCAAACCACCCCTCAGAATGAAACAAATCAGATAAAGGAAGAGCTGTTTTATAGCGTAAAGCCCATAAGGGAGCTGGGAGTGTTAATAGAACAGAACGGTTTTAGTAAGCAGTGCATGTCTTGCAGAACTTTTCCACCCCTCTGAGCACTGAAACAGGTCTGATGGTGTTCTGACGTTGTCACAGAATCAGATTAACCACTGGAGGATCAGAGCACTGGAGTGAAAAAGGTGCCATATGGACGAAATAAACAGCAAATATCAGATTCAGCAAAGGAAAACAAATCCCATAGGTGGACACGAGCTCAGGGAGGAGCTGTTTATTAACGTTTTCACAGCTCTGTGTTCAGTAATGAAGTGTGTGTGTTTCATTATTTAAATCAAGACTTCACACAGGCTACAGAACAGCATACTCTATATAATGTAGCAATGATTGTTTATATCACAGTAACACAGCCTGTATTGGATTACTGCTGTTTTTTATGTAGCGTATCATAATCTAACTCAATCGAGAGAGCTTAAACTGTACTATAGTGAATGCATGGGTACTAAATCTTAATTTAACTCATAAAAGAGCAGAAACTGTAGTGTAATGAATGTATGGGTACTGTAACATAATCTAAATCAATCAAAAGATAAGAAGCTGTATTATCATGAAGATATCGATACTGTATTCTAATCTAACTCAATCAAAAGATAACAAACTGAATTTTAATGCATGTATTAGTACTGTATTCTAATCTAACTCAATCAAAAGACAAGAAACTGTATTATAATCAATGTATCGGTACTTTACTATAATCTAACTCAATCAAAATATAAGAAAATGCATTATAATTAATGTATTGGTACTGTATTATAATCTCACTCAATCAAAAGATAAGAAACTGTATTATAATCAATGTATCGCTACTGTAACGTAATCTAACTCAACAAAAAATATAAGAAACTGTATTATAATCAATGTATCTGTACTGTTTTATAATCTAACTCAATCAAAAGATAAGAAACTGAATTATAATTAAAGTATTAGTACTGTATTATAATCTAATTCAATCAAAAGAACAGAAACTGTATTATAATGAATTGATCGGAATATATTGGTACTGTATTATAATCTAACTCAAATTAAAGAGCAGAAACTGTAAACTAGTAAATGAATAAGTATGATGTATTAATCTAACTCAATTAAAAGATAAGAAACTTTATCATAATGAATGTATAAGACCTGCATCACAATCTATCTCAATTAAAGAAGCATAAGTGGTACTGTAGTGAAGGTGGTTGTACCTGAATCACAATCAAACTCAAATAAAAAAACAGAACAACTGCAATTTAACGAATATACAAGAAGTCCTGCAATGATTGTTTCCATCAATATAATACATCATCCACTGGATTACAGATTTTTGGGGGTACTGTATCATTTGTATCATCTAACTCAATGAAAAGAGCAGAAACGGTACTATAATAAAGGTATGGGAGCTATATCCCAAATTAACTCAATTGAAAGGGCAGACACTGTACTATAGTAAATGCACGGGTCCTGTATTATAATTCCATTCAAGTAAACACTATAAAATGGTACTATAGTAAACGTATGGGTGCTTTATCCCAATCTAACTCAATTAAACAATAAGAAATGGTACTATGTTAAAAGTATGGGTACTAGATCCCAATATAACTTAATTAAAAGATCAGAAACTGTACTACAGTAAATGCTTGATTCCCGTATCACAATCTAACTCAATTAAATTAGCAGAATTGGTACGACAGTGAAGTTATGCATACTGTATCACAATCTAACTCAAATAAAAGAACAGAAACTGTAATTTAGTAATGTTTCATTCTTGTTTCAGGATATAACTCAAACAAAAAAGCGGAAACTACACTCTAGTGAAAATAGGAGTACTTTTGAGTTAAATCGAATTCAATTAAAGAACCTGAAAGGGTACTATTGATAAGGCATAGGTATGGTATCACAATCTAACTCAGAAATAAGGGTAGAAACTGTGCTATAGTTACAGTATAAGTACTTTGTTACATTTATTCAGTCATTGTCTCAATTACACTCACTGAAAGGAGCAGAAATTGTTCTATAGTGAAGCTATGGGCACTGTAGCAGAATCTATGTTAGTTCTTTTAGGGAAACTATGGCTATTGCATCACAATCTATAAATTAATGAGAAAAAAACTATGCTATATTGAAAGTATGAGTACTATAATACATTTATTCAATCATTCGCTTTGCTGCTTCTCCTGGTCAGGGTCAGGGTCTACTATAGTGAATGCACGGGTCCTGTATTACAATCTAATTCAATTAATGAATAAGAAATGGTACTTTAGTGAAAGTATGGGAACTATATCCCAATTTAACTCAATTGAACAATGAGAAATTGTACTATAGTAAATGTATGGGTACTAGATCCCAATCTAACTCAATTAAAAGAACAGAAACTGTACTATAGTGAATACATGGTTCCTGTATCACAATCTAACTCGAATAAACAAGCAGAAATGGTACCACAGTGAAGATATGTGTCATGTATCACAGTCTAACTCAAATAAAATAACAGAAACTGTAATATGTTGTTTCAGGATATAACTTAAACAAGAAAGCAGAAACTATACTCTAGTCAAAGTATGAGTTCTGTATCAAAATCAAATTAAATAAAGGACCAGGCATGGGTACTGTATTACAAGTTAACCCAAATATAAGCGAGGAAACTATGCAATAGTTATACTATAAGTACTTCATTACATATATTCAATCATAATCTTAATTAAACTCAATAAAAGGAGCAGAAATTGTACTACAGTGAACAATCTACCTAAATTACATAGAAAGTATGAAAGTATGGGTACTGTACAACAATCTAACTCAAATATAAAAGCAAAAACAGTGTGCTACTGAAACTATGGCTATTGGATCACGATCTAACTCAAATATATGAGCAGAAACTATGCTATATTGAAAGTATGAGTGCTATAATACATTTATTCAATAATTCGCTTTGCTGCTTCTCCTGGTCAGGGTTGCAGTGAAACCCAGAAACAATGAGTGAAAGGCAAGAATACATCCCGGATAAGGGGCCAGTCCACATAAGGGCATATATGACTATATTTCCTCTATATTTCAGTATAGCGACAGTATGTGTGCTATAGCTCTTGAAGGATATGACAAGATCACAGTGAGAAGCTGTAGTTGCAGGGATGTATAGACACTCAGTCTTGCTTAGGATTCAGCTTTAGGTGGTGGGCTGCCATCCATGATGAGATGTCAGCCAGGCATGCCGAGAAGCGAGGAAGGAGGGAAAGGATGAGTCAAGTGTCAGATCCACCTGACTCCCCCATGCAGATGCTCTGGAAGCTTCTGAAAAAATAAAGAACCCGGGTCTAAGCTGTTTTGCTGCATGGGGGAAATATGAATGACATATTTGCTAAGTATTCCGAACCCTGTGTGTTTTGTGCTGAGCACATTTTCTCACTGAATATCTCTGAATACTAGGCTCATATTCATAAATATGCATTTCAGTGTGAATATAGAATATTAGCATTAATTCAGGGTGAATAACAAAGATGTCATTCTCCTAATTCTGCCTATTGAAACAGAGCCTCAATGTAATTTCATAGTACAGCAATGATATGGATGTGATTTCTACCAGAGCAGTAACTGTACTAGAGTGAATGCACAAGTTCTCTATTACAATCTAACTCAATTTATCAAAAGAAATGCCAATCTGACTCAATTAAAAGTGCAGAAACTGTACTATAGTAAACATATTAGTGCTTTATCCCAATCTAACTCAATTAAAAGAGCAACAACTGTACTATGGTAAACATATGAGAACTATATCCACATATAACTCAATAAAAAGAGCAGTAACTGTGCTATAGTGAATGCACATGTCCTGTTTTACAATCTAACTCAATTAATCAATAAGAAATAGTACTATAGGAAATGTATGGGTACTATATCCCAATCTGACTCAATTAAAAGAGCAGAAACTGTACTATAGTGAATGCACGGGTCCTGTATCACAATCTAACTCAATTAAATGAGCAGAAACTGTACTATAATAAACATATGAGAACTATATCCCAATCTAACTTAATTAAAGGTGCAGAAACTGTACTATAATAAACATATGAGAACTATATCCAAATATAACTCAATAAAAAGAGCAGTAACTGTGCTATAGTGAATGCACTGGTCCTGTATTACAATCTAACTCAATTAATCAATAAGATATTGTACTATATTAAAAGTGCGGGTAATATATGCAAATATGACTCAATTAAAAGAGCATAAACTGTGCTATAGTAAACGTATGAAAGCTATATCCCAATTTAACTTAATTAAAAGAGTAGAAACTCTACTATAGTGAGTGCACGGGTCCTGTATGACAATCTAACTCAATTAATCAATAAGAAATTGTACTATAGTGAAAGTATGGTACCTATACCCCAATATAACTCAATTAAAAGAGCGGAAACTGTACTATAGTAAATGCATAGGTCCTGTATTGAAATCTATCTAGATTAAAAGAGCATAAACTGTACTTTGAATGCATGGGTCCCGAATTAGTTCCATCTTAATTAATCAATAAGAAATGGTAATATAGTGAAAGTTTGGGAACTATATCCCAAACTAACTCAATTAAAAGAGTAGAAAATGTACTATTGTGAATGCACAGGTCCTGTATTACAATCTAACTCAATTAATCAATAAGAAATGGTACTATAGGAAATGTATTATATCCCAATCTAACTCAATTAAAAGACCATAAACTATACAACAATAAGCATATAAGAACTATATTCCAGTCTAACTCAATTAAAAGAGCATATACTCTATTAAAGTAAACTTATGAGATCTATATCCCAATCTAACAGAAAGTGTACTATATTGAATGCATATGTCCTGTATTACAATCTAACTCAATTAAACAATAAGAAATTGTACTATAGTAAATGTATGGGTACTATATCCCAATCTAACTTAATTAAAAGAGCATATACTGTACAATAATAAACATATGAGAACTATATCCCAATCTAACTTAATTAAAAGAGCATATACTGTACTATAGTAAACATATGAGAACTATTTTCCAATCCTACAGAAACTGTACTATAGTGAATGCATATGTCCTGTATTACAATCTAACTCAATTAATTAATAAGAAATAGTACTATAATAAAAGTAATGGTACTGTACCCCAATCTGACTTAATTAAAAGTGAAATTAAAGTGTGCCAAACTTTTGACTGCTACTGTTTTCCATGGCAAAACAAAGTAAAACAGCTTTTACAGAATAAGGTACGTATATATGTATTGTGTCTGTTGTGAAACAAGCAATGGAAAATAGTTCTAGACAATACTATTATTTATCACAATAATGTCTTTGACAATATATTATCAGGACTGGTTGTAGAATATTTTGGATCAATACAATTTTCCATATTTGGAAAGAAAGTTGTTTATAATTGAAATCAGCTCAGTTAAAGAATGGCTTCTTACTCAGGTATTTTCCACTTCAGAGAGCGTACAGTACTGTAAATCAGCACTGTAGAACTGCACCAACAGCTGACGTGCTCCGACCGACCACCTGACCTGTGTGTGTGTGTGTGTGTGTGTGTGTGTGTGTGTGTGTGTGTGCTCGTGAAAACAAACATATTTTGATATTTTCATATTTCTGTGTGTTTCAGGCGCGCTCCTGAAGTGCTTTAGTCATGTGTTTACATCTGAGATTTTAATCTCTTTCTGCTTTTCAGACTTGTCTGTGCAGAGCATTCAGTCATCAATCAGGCGAAGGAAACGCAGGTTGTGTGTGTGTGTGTGTGTGCGTTGTGAATGTGCGTGCGTAAGGTGTTGCTGCGAGTGACAGCGGCCGGACTTCTGAGCGAGTGAGTGAGATTAGTTTAATGAAACCCAAACACGGCTTAGTCAGACCGGCTGACAGCTTCTCTGTGTTCTGAACTTTAGCCGTGTTCCTTTCTGCCTGCAGCTTAAAAACTGACAAAGTCATTCCTTACACAATGCACACACACACACACACACACACACACACACAATACACACACATAAAAGCATCTTGAACTTTACTGTATCTCTAATTCATCTTCTCTCTCCTTCTGTACTTTATACACCTTTACAGTACATATCAACTGTCAAATATATCGTAATGAAAGTATATTTTCTGAATAGGGGAGGTGGTGGCTATTTAGTTTCACTGCTGAAAAATCCGGCTTAAGACCAGCTGGTTTTGATTGGGAATTGTTATAGTGGTTTTAAATCTGGTACTTCAGGAAAAAAAAAAAAACATACATACATATATACTTAAAATGTGTCTATCGCCGTGTAGTAGTGTAGTAGTTTCCCAGTGTAGTAGTGTCATTCCAGTTAACATTAGAATTTAGAACATTCATTCTGTCTTTTTTTCTGAATGTTCTTATTTATTTATTTGTTTTTTATCATTTTATTTCAAATTTTTCCCATTTTCTCCCCAATTTACACGGCCAATTACCCAACCCACTCATTAGGACTCCCCCTATCACTAGTGATGCCCCAACACACCAGGAGGGTGAAGACTAACACATGCTTCCTCCGATACATGTGAAGTCAGCTTCTTTTCGAGCTGCTGCTGATGCAGCAGGAAAGCGCAGCGGCTCGGCTCCGGTACAGATGCCCTGTGCTGCAGACATCATGTGGGGAGAGAGCACCATCTACCCAGCAGGGCCAATTGTGCTCCCTCTGAGCAACGGCAGCTTGATGGCAAAGCTGCATGAGCTGGGGTTCGAACCGGTGACCTCCTGCTCATAGTGGCAGCGCTTTAGACCGCTGGACCACTCGGCACCACATGTTCTTATTTTTAAAATTTCTGGTAGCATTGTTAAAAAATCACTTGTGTTAATGGTTATATTTTTTTTATTTAACTAGAGATTCATCAGTGCCATTTTTTTTCAACAGAGTTCAAGTACAGGTATTTTTGTACTCGCTGATACTGAAGCTGATATCGATCACTTCTAAGAATTGACGTAAAGTTGTAAAGTTGGTGTAAAGAAGTGAAAAGCAGCAATTATTATGTTTCTTTTAAAGGTGTCATTACATCATTTTCTTATTAATTTTAAAATGTCTAATTGTGCTCTCAAGTATGAATGAACACCATGTGAGCTGCTCTGGTGATCTGTTGTAACAGTGCATTAGTCTGGTGGAGGAGTGAAGGGGATAAACGAATCCATATACATATAAAACAATATAAACATATACAATAAAGACCTTTTTTTACAATAATTACAGTCTTTGAAATGTCATATGTTACTTTACAACATGTGCAATGCCCTGCTATAAGTGCAGTTCAGCCACTGACCCAGTCTTTGAGTCTCTGTAAAATGTGAAATCCACCGGAGATCCTATGTAAACCTATAGTTACTTACACACAGAGGTGGGTAGTCCAGGTACAGAATATAAAACTCTGCCCCTGGGGTGGATTTTAACTTTCTGGACCTGAAGTACCCACCTCTGCTTACACAAAATAGCTAGCTAGCTAAATAACTAGTGTAAACAGAACTCTTTCATTAATTTCATGATTAAATAATAAGCTGTTGGTCGCATGCCAAGGTGGGCAAGGCCATGAATATTAATTCACAAGTTGACATAGACATGGGTGCTTTTCCTGATTGACTAGTTTTTCTGAACTTTTTCTTTTACTAGCATGTGCAGCATCATATAAGAACTCAGAGAGACCTATTGTATTTCACAACGAACAAGAAAAAGTGGATTTTAGTGAGGATACCTTTAAGATTTATTTCTAATTTTCTCCCTAATTTAGCAGGGGGGTTCCTATGGTGCTGCCAGACAGTTGCTGTGGTATTTCATTGGGTTGTTCTGCATTTACAACTTGAAAGTGCATGAAAATGCTTTGCAATTTCTATTCTTTTTCATGTGTTCCTATACTTTTGCCAATTAGTTAATGTGGTATCCCATGTGGTTCCTATGTAGAAGTAATTTGCATTGCAAATGAGCTTAATTAGCACCATAGCTCCGGTTTTAAACTGTAGCAGCAACTTTCAGACAGCAGCCATGCCCTGGCTGTCGGGGTAGATTTGCTGAAAGGGAGGAAACTGGAGTATATCTTTGATGTTTTGCTGAACTGTTGCTGAGAGTGTCTCCGGTTGTGTGGAACAGTTGGAAGCTCTTTGTTTGAGCTCATGGTTAGCTGTGTTTGAACCTGTGGAGACTTGAGTGTTCGTGCCATCTCTCAGACGTGCTGGAATGATAAATATCTCCAGCACGCCCGCCGTGTGCTCCTTTATAATACCCTGTACGACAGCAGATGTCACATTTACTAACAAAGCTAACGTCTAGCAGCAGCGCTTGATTGACAATTTTTAATATCCTCTTAACCTGTCTGCCGCGCGGTTCCCAGATCACACAGCATACCAAGCAGTCAAGCTTACCATAACATGAGAACCTAAAAATAACGTTTTAGACATTCACTTATTATTATTATTACACACTATTATTATTATTATGACTCACAGTTTCAAAGTATTCCCAGGAAAACTCGTAACTCTGTCTGAGCTAACCTGTCTCGTCTAGCCTGATGAATTCATGCTTAATCCCTCAAGTTTTCATTCCCTTTAAAAGTCAGTTGACCGTTGACCTTTGTCAGGGTTTTAATTAGACAGTGGCGCACCTGTATTTCCTGCTCCCAAGATAGAAACACGCCAGATATTTACCTGAACACCTCACTTCCAGACCCCCACGCCCAACAGTGTAGATACAGTGTATATCTAAACACACAAAAAAAAAAAACATTTAGAAAACGAAGTGTGATGGGATGGAGTGCTACAGACTAGTGTCATCAGGGCCACGCTCCAATACACTACCGCTGCTCCGGCTAGTAAATTGGGACACGGCCCAGAAATAAACGCCCTTATAAGGAAACTAAAGTCACGTTGAGCGTGACAGAGAGACAGCGGAGGAATGTAAACAAAAGCTCGCCAGAGAAGCAATTTTATTTTATTTTATTTTTTTTGTTTGTTTCATTATCGTTCATTATGGTTCAATCAACCTCACGGGCCAGATGTTTCATGCTTGCTTTCAGACTTTTCAGTCTTTCTCTGCATAATTTGTCTTGCAAACATATTTTTTACCTGTTCTTCAATGGCCAGGACCCCACAGGACCACCACAGAGCAGCTATTATTTGTCTTGTGGGGTTGTGGGTCATTCTCAGCACTGCAGTGACTGTACTGACAAGGTGATGGTGTGTCACTAGTGTTGAGTGTTGAAGCTGGTACAGGTTTATCAGATACAGCAGTGCTGCTGGAGTTTTTAAACACCACCTTGTCACTAGGTGGAGCAGCGAGCTAGGCGTGTCTAATAGAGTGGACAGTGAGTGAATACAGTGTTTAAAAACTCCAGCAGCACTGCTGTGTCTGATCCGTTTACTTGTACCAACACACACTAACCAATTAAACCCATTGAGAATGACCACCTCCCAAATAGTTCCTGCTCTGTGGTGGTCCTGTGGGGTCCAATCACAAGTATGAAGCAAACTGTTGGACTGCAGTCTGTTTTCTTCTCTTCTCAGCACTGTAAATGAGCAAGATCTACACCTGTAATCTATCAATCAGCACCACGGAATGACAACAATCTTTTAACCACCACAAAAGCTGCTGACTAAACCAAGGAGACCCAATAACATGAGTCACTTCCAGCACCATGTGTGCAAAACAGTGTTTTTTAAAAGTTCTGATGAAAGACTAAATAGTTCTTTGACTGGTTAATAGCATGGTTATACATGTTTATAATGTACAATTACGAATTTCTTTGTTCAACCTTTTATGAAATTCTTTATAATATATTTATTCTTACATTGTAAATGAATACTAACGTCATCAAGACTATGAAGGAACACACAAGGAATCATGTAGTAAAGTTAAAAGTGTTAAACAAACCAAAATACTCTGAGGCTGGTAACTCTGATGATTTTATGAATGCCTTTACATGGCACTAAATAGGACTATAATAAATAGGATGTGATAAGAAAAGAACCTTTTCAGTACTTTGATCTGATAAACACATGTTCCATATACTGAGGAAGAAAAGGCTACTGACTCTGTTTGTAATGAGGAGAAAAAATAAAATATATTTATAGAAGTAAATCGGCAATAAAACCACTATAAATAAACAAGCAAGTAAATAAACAAGGCAACAAAAACAGGAAAGTAATTAAAAAGGAAAATACGGGATCAGGACCACAACAAACATGACAATAAGTAAACAAGGTAATAATGAAACCAGCTTATTAACAAAACAGAAAAATAAACAATAAATAAATAAATAGTGCAATAAAACACGATGATAAATAAATAACAAAATAAATAAACAGGGAAAGTATTACACCTGGCAATGGATTTAAAAAGGCATGAAATAAACAGAACAATAAACACAAGAATAGCGAATAATAATAAAAAAGAACAATAAAATCCATGGCAGTAAATAAACAATACAATATATTAACATGGCAAAAAGCACACAGGACCATAAATAAAATGCAATAAATAAATAAACAAGACAATTAATACATCTGCCAATAAATAAACAATACAATATTTAAACAGGACTATAAAAACACAAGACAGTCAACAAGCAATGCAATAAATAAACAGGACAGTAAACACACAGAGGAGTAAATAAACAGGGCAATAATTAAAAAAATAAAAAATAAAATCTATGGCAGTAAATAAACTATACAATATATTAACATGACAATAAACACACAGGACCATAAACAAAAATGTTATAGATAAACAATGCAATTAATCAACAGGACAAAAACAAATAAGTCAGTAAATTAACAATACAATAAATAGGACAGTAAATACATAAAAGAGTAAATACGCAGTGCAATAATCAAAAAGGACAATAAAATCCATGTCAGTAAATAAACAATACAATATATTAACATGACAATACACACACAGGACCATAAATAAAAATACAATAAATAAACAAGACAATTAATACACCTGACAAAAAAATGCAATAAATAAGCAGGACAATAGAAACAGCTGACAATAAATAAACAATGCAATTAAAAAACAGGACTTTAAATAAACAGTGGAATAATAAAAAAGAACAATTAAATTTATGACAATAAATACACAATACATGATATTACCATGACAATAAACACACAGGACCATAAGTAAAAATAACATTTAATAAACCGGACAAAAAAAATCATAAATAAATAGGACAATAAAAAAAACACCTGACAATAAATAAACCAAATAAATAATAAGAACAAAAATCTCACAAGGAAGTAAATATACAAGCAAATAAATAAATTGTTGGATTATTAAACAATTCACGAACAAAGAAGTAGATGAACTGGACAATGAATAATGAAGAACAAAACTGTAAATGACCAGCATTTTTTTTAAACTGTAACAGTAACAGTACACTATTGCACAGTACAATAGATAAATAAAAAAATGGGTCCAACATCCTCACAGGTCTCAGTCTGAGTGACCCTGTTCTAAAGGATTTCCTCAATCAACAGACAGGTCAAATAATAGATTAAGCTTTTCCTGAGTTGAACTCTATATGTGTGTGTGTGTGTGTGTGTGTTAGAACAGTGAAAAACACAGTGAGAAAAATCAGCGCAGTGCAGCAGTACTCCACACCCGCTGGCCTTAAGGAACCCCTGAGAGTGAGTTTAGAGTGAGCTGCAGCTTCTCCACCGATCCCTCTCTCCCCTCCTCTCTCACCTCTCCACATGCAAAGCCCCCCCCCACTGAATCCCCTCCATCCTGCCTCTGCTAAAGACCCTCTCTCTGCCCTGCCCACATGCCTTCAGACCCCCAGACCCTGCTGATTTATGGCTGTAAGGATTAAGGGGGAAAATCAAAAGGATGGCCAGCATGTGTTCTTTATTTATCAGCAACATGAATGAAAAATGAGCTCATCGCCCTCTCAAACCCCACAAACCCCCCACCCTCCCTTCGCTGTGGCCGTCCAGCATCTGGGATGAGTTAGGGTCACTCTCCAGTAGAGCTGCAGCTAACAGTTACCGCTTTGATTGATTTGATTCGACCGTTGACTATTAAACTGATCACACTGCAGTCGATTGTAATCGATTCTCTCTCAGCTGAGCCGGGTCTTCAGAGACCCTCTAAGACCATGCATCTCAAATATCGGTCCAAAAATTCTTGTAATTTTAATTAAGGCTAGCTAATTTACTGCTAATTGTCTTCTAGCGCACCGATTCAGCTTCCAGTTGTTCATTAGCACTATGCTATATAGCTGATATATGAATATATGAGCACTGTGTGGCCGCTCTCAATTAAACACAGAGTATTAGAGGCCTATAAAAGTGGTTCCATGTGTTGTGTCTGAAGCTTGTCACAAACATTAGCATATACGTATGCCAGCTTGTCTGTAGCGGTTTCATAGCAATTTGTTCATTAAAGAGTCCCGACAAAACATCTGTCAGCAGTGGTTTCAATTTCTAACAACTGACACTTTCTAACAACTCACCTGCTCATATTTAAACCCACTGACAAAAAAAGAGACTTTTTTTTTAAGTATAATAAGCACTGGATGTTAATCGACATAGATTTAGATTTCTCTCCTGAAAACTGTTTATTTGGGTGAGTAAAGTGCTTCCGTTTATGAACAGTAACCTTAGATTCCTGAATTTCTCCAGCACTAAGGCTGGAGTATTAGCATTAGCGGCTAACCACCAGCACTTAGCGGCCAATGCCACCCAACAGCAGTACACTTTGCACTTTGGAACCCTGAGTTTTCCAGTAAGCAGGGCGATATCAGTTGGCTCTTCATCCCACATAGCTTGTTGGTATATACAGAACAGTCAGTCAATCTGAAAATGTTTAAGATTGATCGCAATGACCATTAAAAACACTAGGATGGAACTGGCACTCATCAGTGTCTCCCCAGGAAAGGAAGACCAAGAGTTACCAGCCTCAGAAACTACTAAGTGAACAGCACCCCAGATTATATACAGAGTATTTTGGTTTGTTTAACACTTTAAAGTTTCTACATGATTCCTTGTGTGTTTCTTCATAGTCTTGATGACTTCAATATTCATTTACAATGTAGAGAAAAGGTCTAAATAAAGACATTAAATAGGAAGGTGTGTCCAAACTGTTGACTGGTGCTGTATATCAGTTAAAATTAGCAGTGATTCCAGACCAAATCCAGACAGTGTGTTTTGCAATCTGTCAAAACGGCCGATTATATCTTATGAAAATGACTGTAATGCACTGTAATGTGACTTTAATGCGATACTGCCCTTGTTTCCAGCTTGTTGGCTTTCAGCTCAGCCCTGCACCACCACATGCACAGCAGGGCTGACCACAGGTCCTCCGTCAGCGCCATCCAGATCCACCTTTAGCCACTGTGTTTCTGAGTGACAGGCTGTAGTTTCAGCATCCGCACCTGATGAGCAGAAACAGAAACACAGGAAACTCTAACAAGCTCCGCTGGGACTGAGAGGATACTGCTGCTAAAAAAAGCAAAGCTGCTTTAGAAGCGCACAGAGGCGCACAGTTTACCGTAAACTGTGTTTAGGGTGCTGATATCATTACGTGCGCTTTAATTACAGATTTGCATAACCGATCGGAAAGCTAACTACTTAATAAATTAGATTTACGTTTGATTTGCGCTGTGTAGCAACAGCAAGAGCTGGGAAACAGTGTAACATTGTTAAGAACACAAAGTATGTTAATATTACATACACAAGTCATGGTCCAGATTCTAGGGTTGGAAGAGTCACTCCAGGTCAAAACACAGCAGACATAGAAGATAAAACCATGTTCGGCATGCAAAACAAGCCCACAAGGCCAGAGATGGACACAGCCAGAGTTCAGGAACTAGAGAAAAATAAATGTGGAAAAACACTGGGCTTAGAATTGCACAAGAAAGTAGCAATGTCTTTGCAAAGACATTGCAAAGAATTAAACCACACCAGCGGTAATAATAGAGCAGGTAACAGGGGATGAAGCATTGGTAGAGTGTGTGTGTGTGTGTGTGTGTATTTTAAAGGTTCATTAATAAAAAAAAATCAATCCAGCCAACAACAAAAAAAAAAAAAAACATTTGAAGACCCTGTTTACCCTCTTTACACTTTTTTACAGAACCTCTCAAGAAATCAGTCCTGCTGCTGACTGTCTGCCTGTCCTAGACTCTAGCTCTCGCTCTAAAGACTACATTTCCCAGTATGCACCTGCGCTCTACCCTCCGGATCCCAAGCCAGATCACTTAACTGTTCCAATTGCCATATTCCCTCGCCTGTTTCCCCTTGTATAAATACCTCTCTGTTTCTGTTCCCCGTTGCCAAATATAGAACCTAATTTCAGCGTTTCATTTGTACTTTGTATTCATTTTGATGCCGAACTGTTTTGCCCTTTTGACCTCTTATTAGCCTAGCCCTTTGTTTGTTAACTTCTCTTGGATTTTTGCTTTGTTTTTTGACTATACTCTGTTTTGGACCTTCCATCTATGACCTCTAGCCTGTTTTCTCTGGTACGTTGTATCTTGCTGCCCTATTTAATATGCTTGTCCCACATAACTCTAGCAAATTTTTTTTATTAGCACTTTGCTAATAGTATATGTATATCTTCTTTCTTCATTAAACATCGTCTGAACAATTCCTTATGACCCTCATATAGACTACAATATATGGAGAAAAAGTACTTTACAGTGTTCTAGGCCACACCTATTGAGTCTATTGGCAAACCAAAACTTTTCAACAAGGATTTGACCGAATACATGTGTTCGTTTGCCTTGAAGAACCATTTGAAGTCTCTAAAGAACTTTTAGGATTCATTCATTCAACCACAGCCTTTAAGAACCCTTGAATTGTCAAATATTATATGGATCCACAGTTCACAATGATAAAAGGCCAAAAAAGTAAAAAAAAAAAGAGCAGCATGAACCTACTGTGAGTACATGAACCTAAAGCTAGCATGCCCAAGGAGTAAAAATAGTCCCCAGCATGAAGAGTTGAAGGACCTCTAGCTAAAACAGCCAATGCAGCTTAAATACTCCAAAAAAAATTGTGGTGTGGATGTGTTGGACTGTTGGCCACCAGGACGCCTGACACAAGGCAACAAATACTGTCCTGTGTAGTCCTGTGTCATTCAGCCGTCTGCCAGTGGTGCTGGCAATTGGAGGATGACTCAAAAAAAGGCATCAATGCTCACTGATCAATGAATTCACTGACAATCTTAAAGAGATTACAGAAACCAGCAACTTATATGTGTAATATTTACTGACATAGAGCAACAAATGGTGACAGAACTTGTCATCAACATCCAACTTCCATACCTAACCTCACTGATGCTCTCGCTCCCTTATGGCTAAATGCGATCTTATCCTTCCTACAGCAATGTCGCAAAGCCTTCTCAGAAGAGTTGAGGCAGTTACTGCAGCAAACTGCCTATTAATACCCCTGATATCAGACCTAGCGACCTTTATACTCTATATAGTGCATGACGTACATCAGAGCAGTTGTTCCTCGCAGCAGGTGTTCAGTGGCTCTACCGCTGCGAGTTACAGCCTGTAACACACAATGCATCTCGGATGTCTTCGTGACAGGGCTTCCAAACCGCATGCACCTCTAATCCCACATTAGGCAGAGAGCTACTGTAGGGGAATTCCAATTTCCAGACCTTCCTCCACCGCAGGATCTTCACTTCCATTGTAAAATTAATTAAGATGCAGCGCAGAGATTAGTGTGTTTCGGCGTGCTGATGAAGACGAGGGAAAGTGCAGAATAAGATGTTTTAGATACTGAGATGCTGAGGGCTGGTGTGGAGGGAGAATGCGCAATGTCTTGGGAACGTGCTGTGGGTTACAGAAAAGGCATGATAAAGCAAAGGTTGCAAATCTACTTAGTGTATATTGTAATTGTGATGTAAATAAAATACATTCATTGGCAAAAAAAAAGTATATATATATATATATATATATATATAATTACATCCAGAAGATTCCCAAGTGTTTGGATTGCAGTTCTATTCAGAAGGAAAATTTAGACTCATATGGGAAATATTTAAGTTTATAAGTTACACATACAAAAACAGTGTCTCTCGGTAGACATCTGAGCATAGAGTTGTAGAGGTTCCTAATGGTGTCTTGCAATATCCATCCAATGCAGCTTGAATATTCATATAACTTTGTGGGGTGGACGTGTTGGAGTTTTGACCACCAGTACATGTGACGCAAGCCAACAAATGGTGCGTGTAGTCCAGTGTTGTGCAGCCGTCTGCCAGTGGTGCTGGCAATAACAGGATGGACTCAAGGAAGTCAGTCAATAGTGCTCACAATGAATACTTATGCTTAAAGAAACCAGCAAACTTTATGTGTAATATTACCTGATGCAAGGCAAGAAATGGCTCTAAATGCATGGCTTGTAACGGAAGATGATTTGTGTCACTCCATGACAGTTTGGCAAAACACATTGCAGTTTTTGCCGAATGCAAAGTCTTCATAATTTTGTTCTGCATGCATGTACAGTAGTCCTGTGTCATACAGCCGTCTGCCAGTGGTGCTCAAGAAAGGTATCAATGCACACTGATCCTGGAATTCCATGACAATGCTACAGAGCTTCAAATTATAAATAAAGCAGTTTATGTGATATGTGCAATATTTATTATAAAAGTAGTGTTTCTTAGTGTGAATTTGAGTTGCCATATTTGCTAAAATAACCTATCGGATGTCTCATGATGGAGTTGTAGAGGTTTTTAATGGTGTCTCTTGATAATCCATCCAATGCAGTTTGAATAATCCTGAACATTTCGAGGTATGGATGGATCGTTGACCACCTGAACCTGTGACTTATGACAACAAATGTCAATGCTTTCATTTTGGTGCTTACCATGGTGCCCCCAACATGGATTCATCGGTTCTCTCCTCTAACACAAAAGCAAGACTCAGTAATATTACATTTTGTGTCACTCCATGCCAGTCTGGCACCACACAATTGCAGTCTTTGCTAATGTTGATGTGGAGTTAAGGGCAGTCATCATATTGTAGTTCTGTGTCATGCTGCCGTCTCCCAATGGTGCTAGCACTAACAGGATGACCTATTGAGGACATCAGGACAATGGTACAGTGGTGTCAAAAGTGTGATCAACAAACTCAATTGTGAACATTGAGAAGGTGGACCTGAGAGGCAGAAAGCTGAGGGAACCAAGCACTACACCTACCCCTTGTCGGATGTGTCCAGCCAGCCAAGAGCTAGGCTCTGCTGGAGCAGGAAAGGGAGGGCTTACAAGGTGCCCATGGATCTGCGACCAGAGCAAAATGCCAGCTTAACACCACTGACCACAGCCCTCGGAAAGGTGCCAGTGGAATTATCAGTCAAGCAGCTGCTGCTGGGGATGCTGAATGGGGGATGAATTAGCCTGCGGGTAACAAAACTGAAGGCAGTGCAAAAAGAAAAAAAAAAAAAGCACTGGAGTACTTCCAAAACTCGTACACCATCCAGGTAGCTTACACTGAAGCAGAGAGAGTGTAGGTCTTCTTCATCAGGGAGAATTGGGGATTCTTGGCAGTGAAGCTTGGGTTTTTGGGGAAACTGGAAATGCATGGCCATGTTAGCAGGTCAAGAGCAATGCAGCTTTTCTCATGTAAAACTGGGAGTTTTGGAGTAATTTGAGGGGTCCCTGGTAACCGTAGGTGGTCTACACAAGGAGAACTCATGTCATATGCAAAGACATAACAGCCAAAGGTAACCACAGAAAGCACTAAGTACACTGTAAGCTCAGATAAGTTGAATTTACTTAAAACATTGAAGAGAATTAAAGTAAACTCAACTTATCTAAAGGGGAAGTTGATTTAACTTTTTTTTATTTTTGTTATATTGTAAGGCCGGATAAGGCAACCACTTCTCTCAAAGTAATGGGAAATGAAAACTTGAGTGAGCATAAATTAAAAAATCAAGTTATTACAACTAAATGGGAAGTTGATTTATTTTTATATTATTAAGGTAGCCCAGGGGGAATCACTACACACTGATGGTGAGTGTTAGTCAGAAACTGTTGGACACACCCAGTGTGCAAATAGATTGTGACAGAAGCCAATGGAAAAGAAGCTGCCAATGGCAACAGACTGAACTCAGTTATTATAAGTTGGTTCAACTCAAAGATCTCAGTTTGAATGTGTATATGTGCCCACGAATGTTCAACTAACTCAAAATAGTTAAGTATTGTTTAAAAATATCCAATTTTATGTAAAACAGACTTAAATCATTTGAGTTCAAACAATGTATGGGTTTACAGTGTTAGGAACATTACTGTACTTTATTACAGCACTCATATTTTTTTATATTTAGAGAAACTGAGCCATCATCAGTAGGTAGCTCTGCATCTTTACCTTTTAGCATTTAGCTCCATCATTTGCAGTATCATGCAGTATCTCTTTTCCATTCATGGAAACCCAACCAACATTTTTACGTGAGTTCCAGATGGGTATTGGCTCTGAATAGGTTTCTACATGTTATTCTATTTTACTGGAACCTAGTTGAGCTTCCCATATGGGCCCCATCAATACAACCCATCCTAATCCAACATGGCTCCCATCTAGTACCAATACACAGTGTACAATACAGATAGAGCCCATGTTTTTCCCTTTAACATGATATATCTGTCCCTAAATGTGGGACCAACAAGAAACCTGTGGACTAAATATCTCGGTTCCTATTTGGGCTACCGATACAGGCCTCACATGGGCATCTTATCTGGGTTAGGACCACCAAAGGACCAGACATCATTATCATTACTATTATTACTACGGATGTGCAGTTAGAGACTGTAGGTCATTATTCTCTAGCAGATCGTCAATCGTCAGTTTCCGACCTTAGAGCTGCTCTTACTTTTGTCCAGGTATATTTGGGTTCATTTCTGGGGTGGTGGTGGACCCGCCCACAACCTAGCAGTGTGTGGTGTGTGTGTGTGTGTGTGTGTGTGTGTAAAAATGCACTAAGCTTGTAGGCGTTTGCAATAAATATGCCAAATAAGTCTAAATACAAGGTAGGTGGACATAATATACTGGCAGCTGTGCTAGTTGTGTCTGTGTGTGTGTAAGGTCGTGGCTGTAGGGGTGATGAGCAGCCCACTCCTGTGTGTGTGTGTGGGTGTGTGTGTGTGTGTTTGTGTGTATGTCTCCACATACGCGTGTGTGTGTGTGTGTGTGTGTCTGTGATCAGTGCTCAGTGCCTCTCCAGAGGGAGGATGCTATTAATAAGAGGAATACTCCTCTTCTGCTGTTCCTGTTTCCACAAGCCAGAGGCGCGCACACACACACACACACACACACACACACACACTGCAGGAGAAAACAGCCCATTTATATTCCACCACTACATACTCTGACAGACAGAAACAGTCTAATCCCAAACTGGGCATTCACTCATTCGTTAGACTGAGGGCTTCATATACACACATCCGGCAAACAAATAAACACACACACAGACACACCAGTGTCACACACAGATTACTGTAATCTCTTCATTAGAGTGTTTGCTGGATGTGTGAACGCCCAGACTTTTGTGAATATCACAGTCTGCACTGCTTAAAGATAAGGACAAAACCGAGAACTTGCATGTTGTTGTTGCCGCCGTTGTTTTTCGCCGAGTTAATCCCTGCTGTGTTTTATGGAGCACAAATGTGATTAAAGAAAGCAGAAGATCCAGACCATGAAGTTCCTCCTCTGTCAGGGGGCTGAAAAAAAAGTTTAAAAGAAAAATCTAAAGGACAAAGACTTAGCAAACTCTCGTTCGGTGCTTCCTTAGTAACTCTGAAGCTGTGAGGCTCCATCAGTTAGCATGGTGCTAATTGTAGGCCTAAATCATTACATTCTCCTTCTCCTTAAACTGTGTGGAGGTCTTGCATTTTCTCTGATTGACTTGCTTATGTTATTTATTTATTTTACTGCTGCCTTCTAGTAGAAGTAGGCCTAAATCAATACATTCTCCTACAGAACATTCATGCTAGACTTTGCGACAGCTTCTTCCCTCATGCCACCAGACTTCTGAACACTCAGGGACAGAACTGAAACCAGTAATTCTGAAGCTGTGAGGCTCCATCAGTTAGCATGGTGCCAATTGTAGGCCTAAATCATTACATTCTCATTCTCCTTAAACTGTGTGGAGGTCTTGCGTTTTCTAATAGAAGGTTACAGAGAATCCAGACAGAGCATTCATGCTAGACTCTGCAACAGCTTTCTCCCTTAGGCCATCAGACTCCTCAACACTCAGGGATGGAACTTAAACTTTTTACTCCACACACACATATACAGCTCTGAAAAATATTAAGAGACCACTTCAGTTTCTGAATCAGTTTCTCTGATTTTGTTGTTTATAGGTATATGTTTGAGTAAAATGAACATTGTTTTATTATACAGTATAAACTACAGACAACATTTCTTTCAACATCCAAATAAAAACATTGTCTTTTAGAGCATTTAAATGATTTGCAGAAAATGAGAAATGGCTAAAATAACAAAAAAAAAAATATATATATATATATATGCAAAGCTTTCAGACCTTAAATAACGCAAAATAAACAAAATCATATTCATAAAGTTTTAAGAGTTCGGAAATCAATATTTGGTGGAATAACACTTTTTTAGTTTTTTAATCACAGTTTTCATGCATCTTGGGATGTTCTCCTGCAGCAGTCTTACACACTGCTTTTGGAAAATTTTGCGCCACTCCTGGTGCAAAAACTCAAGCAGATCAGCTTTGTTTGATGGCTTGTTATCAACCATCTTCCTCTTGATTATACTTCAGATGTTTTCAATTTGGTAAAATCAAAAAAATGAATCTTTGCTGATATAATTCTATTCATACATCATATCTCAGTAAGTGCTGTGTTTAAGCTGATACATACAGTACATGCTACATTGCGTGTTACAGGACTCCACGCTTTTCCTTATGACACACGTCAGATTTGCACTGTTGTGATGTCTATAAATCAACCTATAATAACCTGTCTATGAATGGATTTCACCTCTTTAAGCCAAGAACAGAAAGCTGAGGCTGCAGTGGAAATAAGCACAGTTTAATGCTGGACAAAATTTAATCTATTCAGATGAGTTTTTGATTTCTGCTGAGGTACATGGATGGTAGGTTCAACATAAATTTGGTCATAAAGCATATATCATTGCTGTCCAATAAAAACACGTATCTCCAAAACTCCAGCAACTTTACAGGAATGGGATAAAACCTCAACTTTCAACTGAAGTCAATGTAAAAAAGGGTTTATTTTAGATCATTTTGGAGAATTTCTATTTGTCCACTTATTAAACTAAAATAGACAAAAATGGAGACACTTCTTTTTTATTGGACAGCGATGTTGTGCTAAAAGACAACCCAAAACCATATATGCCAGAAATGCCAACAGCCATGGAACAGCAGTATGTAAACTGATCAAGAAGTGTTACCTCAGAGTATCGCCCACACCCATTTGAGGTGTTTTACAACCCAAACTTATCTTAGACAAGATATATTTGGGGTTCTGAGGGCTTAGGTTTGCTTTATGTTTTAGGTTAACATTGGAGCGAAGAGGCTAACAAAGCTAATGGATGGTAAAACCATGCCAATTGGGGTGGTACATAGACTGTGTATAGCTGGACAGAGCATCGTTTCTCTCAAAAGTGAAGCCCCACAGGTCGGGCACCCCCTGCTGTTCGGTTGCAGAAAGCTGTGTAACCCCACCCATCCCCATAGGTTTATATAACAAAATATTTTCCAAAATACTGTAATTCTACCTCCATTATTTAAATGATAGTGTAACCTCTGCTTATATTGTCAAATTTGTATATCCCCACAGAATTTGTTTATTAAAACGTTATTCAGCTCTATTAAAAAAGGTGTGGTTATTGTAAAAGGGCTGGGTTACATCTAGCCAGGGTGGGACCATAGACTGTATGGGTGGGACCATAGAGTGTGGGCTCTGTGGAGGCAGCCCTCAGTTTATTCAAATGAGAAGGCTGTCTCTCCACAGTCTTTCTCCCTCCTCTGGTCTCTACTGCGCAGACTCGGATTTCAGGATCGCCAACATGGCGCAAGATTTTGGCTTCATTTTCATTGAATGCATGAAAACAGCGACACGGCGTCCATCTTTTTTACAGTCTCTGGGCTGGTATAAGCATCCATTAGCTTTATTAGCTTCATTGCTCCAATGTTAACCCAAAACCTAGCAAACTTTAGATCTCAGAACCCCAAACATATCTTATCAAATTGGTTGCATTTATGGTGAGTGAGGGAAAATGAACATTTCTTTTTTTGTCAAATAATCGTTTTAAACCATGAGAGGCATTGGCAGAGTGAGCGTGCAGTCTGTGAGAGTGTATATGAAGAGTGTCCAAAGCTGAGTGATATCAATAGACATTATTAATCCAGCTGCTGGTCCCTGACCCACTGTGTCTCCAGCCGAGATAAGAGTTTTGGCCCGACTCAGCCAGCAGCTCGATCAATCTGACGAGTAACTGCTCTCTCTCTCTCTCTTTCACTGTTCTTTCTTTTCTTCTCTCTTTCTCTTTTGCTCGCTTTCTCTCTCTCTCTCTCTCTCTCTCTCTCTCTCTCTCTCTCTCTCTGCTCTGGTGAAGCAGAAACGCTCGGCACACTCCTGCACACACTGAGCTTTCTGGAAGCGGTCAGAGTGGGCCTGTGGGTCTGTAGGTATAATGGACGTAAATGATGAGTGGTGTTTCTAGTAAAGTGGCCAATCAGAAGAAGCACAAATAATTGACCAATGAGTGGAAACACAAGGTGTAGAGGCTTCCAATGAATTGACTAAAGAGTCTAAACCCAAGGTTTAGTAGGTTCGTATCTAATAAAGTGGCCAGTGATTAAAAGCACAAGGTGTAGTAGGTGTGTTTCTAATAAAGTGGCCAGTGATTAAAAGCACAAGGTGTAGTAGGTGTGTTTCTAATAAAGTGGCCAGTGATTAAAAGCACAAGGTGTAGTAGGTGTGTTTCTAATAAAGTGGCCAGTGATTAAAAGCACAAGGTGTAGTAGGTGTGTTTCTAATAAAGTGGCCATTCAGTGGACACACAAATGAGTGTCCAATGAGTGGAAACACAAAGTGTAGATGTTTTAAAAAAAAAGTGGCCAGTGAGTGTATACACAAGATGTAGAGGTGTTTCTAATAATATGTCCAATGAGTGGAAGCGCAAGATAGGTGGCTAATGGGTGAAAGTAAAAGGTGTGGGGGTGTTTCCAATAAAGTGGCCAATCAGTAGAACCACAGAGTGAGTGATCAGTTAGTGGAAGCCCAATGTGTTTTAGTGGTGTTTCTAATGACGTGGCCTGTGAGTGGAAGCAGAAGGTGTAGTGTGGGTGTTTCTAATAAAGTGGCCAATATGTGGAAGCAGAAGGTGTAGTGTGGGTGTTTATAATAAAGTGGCCAGTGAGTGGAAACACAAGTTAAGGGTGTTTTTAATAAAGTGACCAATCCGTAGAAGCACAAATGACAGACCAATGAGTGGAAACACAAAGTAGAATCACAAGATAGGTTCCTAATGGGTGGAAGCAGAAGATGTACTGAGGGTGTTTCTAATATAGTGGTCAGTAAGTGGAAATACAAGGTGCAGTAGGGTGTTTCTAATAAAATGGCCAGTGGTGTTAGGGGTGTTTCGATCAAAGCGACCAGTGTTTGGAGGCACAAAATATGTATAGGGGTGTTTCTAATAAAGTGGCCAAACAGTGGGAGCACAAAGTGTAGATGTTCCAATAAAGTGGCCAGTGGTTGGAAATGCAGGGTGGGTAGGGATGTTTCTAATAAAGTGGCCAGTGATTGGAAATACAGGGTGTGTAGGGATGTTTCTAATAAAGTGGCCAGTGATTGAAAATACAGGGTGTGTAGGGATGTTTCTAATAAAGTGGCCAGTGATTGGAAATACAGGTGTGTAGGGATGTTTCTAATAAAGTGGCCAGTGATTGGAAATACAGGTGTGTAGGGATGTTTCTAATAAAGTGGCCAGTGATTGGAAATACAGGGTGTGTAGGGATGTTTCTAATAAAGTGGCCAGTGATTGAAAATACAGGGTGTGTAGGGATGTTTCTAATAAAGTGGCCAGTGATTGGAAATGCAGGGTGGGTAGGGATGTTTCTAATAAAGTGGCCAATGGTTGGAAATACAGGGTGGGTAGGGATGTTTCTAATAAAGTGGCCAGTAGTTGGAAATACAGGTGTGTAGCGATGTTTCTAATAAAGTGGCCAGTGATTGGAAATACAGGGTGTGTAGGGATGTTTCTAATAAAGTGGCCAGTGATTGGAAATACAGGTGTGTAGGGATGTTTCTAATAAAGTGGCCAGTGATTGGAAATACAGGGTGTGTAGGGATGTTTCTAATAAAGTGGCCAGTGATTGAAAATACAGGGTGTGTAGGGATGTTTCTAATAAAGTGGCCAGTGATTGGAAATACAGGTGTGTAGGGATGTTTCTAATAAAGTGGCCAGTGATTGGAAATACAGGGTGGATATTTCTAATAAAGTGGCCAGTGATTGGAAATACAGGGTGGATATTTCTAATAAAGTGGCCAGTGATTGGAAATACAGGGTGTAGGGATGTTTCTAATAAAGTGGCCAGTAGTTGGAAATACAGGGTGGATGTTTCTAATAAAGTGGCCAGTGATTGGAAATACAGGGTGTGTAGGGATGTTTCTAATAAAGTGGCCAGTAAGAGGAAACACAAGATATGTAGGGGTGTTTCTATACAATATATTTTATACAATGGCCAGGAAGTGCAAATTTCCTATCTTTGATAAAAAAATAAAAATAAAAACACCTCAGCCCGAGTCTGAGCCCCCCAACCCCCCGGTTCTGTGGTCCAGTGCCAGCTCTATCTGAGCCGGGTCACACTCCTCTGATCTCCTCTTATCTTTTCTCCCTGTCACATCCAGCCAGGCTGGAGGAATTTCAAAACAGTTCACATCAGCATTACCCAGGCGGGTCCTATCAGTGCCACAGAGAGAGAAAGACAGACACACACACGCACCACACACACACACACACACACCTGTGCAGGTGGAATATTGAGCATTTTCTCCTGCACTCAACTGCCCAAAGCCTCAAAGCCTGCAGTCCAAACCCCCTATGTTTTTTTTTTCTTTCTTTTTTTTTACCCATAAATCCTTTCAGAGGCTGCAGGGCTGCCTGACTAACCCTGAATCTGGAGACAAGATATTGGAAAGACTGAAAGACTGGTGAGAGAGAGAGAGAAAGAGAGATAAAGATAGAAAGAGAGGAAGTAAGTGAATGAGTGAAGAAAGGAGAGAGTATAGAGAGAAAAACTGAGAGGAAACTGTTCCTTGAACATTGAACATCTCATCTACTGCATAGATATGGATGATGGACTTGGCAAAAGCATCCTTAGAGGTGCGTCTCTCTGCCATTTTTTGGTGGCAAGTGAGTAAAAGCAGAGGACTGGGGTTTCTAATAAAGTGTCAATAGATTGGAAGCACAAGATTTATAATCCTAATAAAATGGCCAGTGAGTGGAAGCAGAAGAATAGGGGTTTCTAATTAATGGGCCAATCGTTGGAGGCACAAGCTTGGGGTTTCTAATAAATTGGCCGATCAGTGGACAAAACAAGCTTGGGGTTTCTAATAAAGTGTCCAGAGAGTGAAAACACAAGCATAGGCATTTCTAATAAATTGGCCAATCAGTGGAAGCACATGCTTGGGTTTTCTCATAAAATGGCCAGTGAGTGGAAGCACAAGATGCAGGGGGGGGGGGGGGGGGTTCTCATAAAATGGCCAGTGAGTGGAAGCACAAGATGCAGGGGGGGGTTCTCATAAAATGGCCAGTGAGTGGAAGCACAAGATGCAGGGGGTTTCTAATAAAATGGCCAGTGAGTTGTAGCACAGCATTTAAAGTGGCAAGTGGGTACTAGCAGAATGGTAGTGTTTCTAATAAAGCAGCCAGTGAGTGGAAGCACAAGATATGTAGAGGTGTTTCGAATAAAGTGGCCCGTGAGTAGAAGTACAAAATGTAGGGGGTTCCTAATAAAGAACACTTAAAAAAAATTGTGTTTCCAATAAATTAGCCACACATTTTAAGCACATTAATTGGGTTTCTAATAAGTTGGCCAATCAGGGAAAGAACACGGTTGGAGTTCAATATTGTGGTTTCTAATAAAGTGGCCAGTGAGTGGAGGGCACAATATTGTGGTTTCTAATAAAGTGGCCAGTGAATGGAAGCACACAATGTAGGGGGTTCCTAATGAAGTGGACAGTGAATAAGTGTGAAAAAGTGATGTTTCCAATGAATTGGCCACAAATTTTAAGCACACGTTTTGGGTTTCTAATAAATCGGCCAATCAATGGAAGAACAAGCTTCTAATAAAGTGACCAGTGAGTGGAAGCACAACATATCTAGAGGTGTTTCTAATAAAATGGCAAGTGAGGGGAAGCACAAGCTGCAGGGGTGTTTCTAGTAAAATGGCCAGTGTGTGGAAGTACATGTGAGTCAGAGCACCAGTGTAAGGCGTTGTAATAGCACAGCATTATTGTTTCTAATAATGTGGCCAGTGAGTTAAGTACAACAGGGGTCACTTTAATAGCTTTAAACAATGACTTTGTTTGACAACCAGTGGCGGCACAAGTTGAGGTTTCTGATAAAGTGGCCAGTGAGTGGAAGCACAATATGTAAAAAAGTGGTGCTTCCAATAAATAGTCCATAAATTAGAAGAACACAATTTGGGTTTCTTATAAATTGGCCAATCACTGGAACCGCGGGATATGTAGGGGTGTTTCTAATGAAGTGACCAGTAAGTGAAGTCCCTTTGACTTAATTGACAATCTGTGGACAAGCACAAGCTGGGGGTTCCTAATAAAATGGCACATCAGTTAAAGCATAAGGTGTAGGGGGTTCCAGTAAAGTGACCAGTGTGTGGAAGCACAAGATATGTAGTGGTGTTTCTAATAAAGTGGCCGTTAAGAATATCTATGCTATTTTTAAAGCCTATAATGTAGGCTTTAAAGATCCACAGAAAAAAAAAATTGCTACATATATTTCACATATTTGTCCTCCCAATTTGCTAATTTCCAGTCCATCCATCCACTTTCAATGGTCGAAAGCTGGTACGTGCTTCCTCCAGGACATGTAAAAAAAAAAAAAACAATCCTTTTTTTAAGTACTGCCTCATAACACAACACTGTACAGCTGAACGCAATTGCAGAAACATGCTAACTGCTAATGGACGGCCTTGAGTCCTGAAAAATCATGAAAACACTTGCGCTGTGTTCTTAGCCTTGACAGTTTTAAATGTATGTCAGGACTGTTTACACACAGTTTTCCGTGTATTTTGTATAGAATTGTCAAATCTATCCATCAATCCTTCTCCCTGAGGTCCATTAGTCTGTACTTTGCGTTTTCTAAGATCTCAAAGCCCCTCTAAGGCCCCCTTCTGACCTACGACCCTTGACCTAGACTGCAAGGGAAGGAGAGAATGAATAGGCCTGGCCAGGGTTTCTGCTCAAGATTAATAAAGGCATTAAAGGTTGCGTGTCCGCCATGTGGTTTGAGTTCATGGGTCTTTACGAGTAGTGGGCTTAGCTGTGTGTTCCAGAGCCATTTCTTTACCCGTTCTGTTCAGCAGGAAAGACTTTTCTCCACACTCGCTCCTTCTGCTGCGACTGGAGTGCACTTGTATCTCGCACCCTTTCCCCCTCTGAATGCCTGTGGGCTTTGATACGGTATTTATGAGTATGGAGTGCACTGCTCTAATTTGATGCAGTTGGAGTGAGAGGGATCTCTCTCTCTCTTTCTCTCTCTTACACACACACACACACACACACACACACAGTCACACACACACACACACATTTAGAAAAAGGCTGAAACGGAGTGTCTGAGGTTTTAGCATCAACATCAATGGAAACTGAACTGCTCTTCTGCTTGCATTTTTGCTAATTTTCTGCTTCACACGCTGCTGCTTTACACTTATTCTGATATGCTGCACCCGTTAAAGCTGTATTTCTATGAAACACACATTTTGCATCAAATATAGTGCAATAGGCAAGACATGTTCAGCGTCTTCGGTTTGCCTTCTTGGGTTTAAACAGGAGATATGAGGCTAAAATACAGGGGTTGGACAATGAAACTTAAACACCTGGATTTAGACCACAATAATTTATTGTGGCGACGTACAGTTCTGGTGGAAACAGGAGAGTTGAGGTGCACATTGAATTCTTTGTTTTTTTTTTAAATACATACATCCCTTTCAGACAGATTCCTCTTGCGTCCACAGTTAATCCTGTTGAATGTGGTCCGTCCTTCTTGGTGGTATGCTGACATTACCCTGGATACTGTGGCTCTTGAAGCATCACAAAGACTTGCTGTCTTGGTCACAGATGCGCCAGCAAGACGTGCACCAACAATTTGTCCTCTTTTGAACTCTGGTATGTCACCCATAATGTTAAAAAATAAAAACTGTGCTCTTAACCTGCTAATTGAACCTTCACACTCTGCTCTTACTGGTGCAATGTGCAATTAATGAAGATTGGCCACCAGGCTGCTTCAATTTAGCCATGAAACCTCCCACACTAAAATGACAGGTGTTTCCGTTTTATTGTCCACCCCCCATAGCTAATAAGTACAGGAAACTCACTTATACCAAACTTATATCACATATCTAAGGATTTTTTTTACATTTGAGAATCTGGAACAAGGTTAAGGCTTTTCTTAGTTTCTTAGTTTTTCACAGGAGCACTATTCGGTTCTGTTAAAACAAACTTCGGTTTGTTGCACCTTTGGTACGATACATTTAAAGAGTTGTGAAAGTAATCATACTGTTTTAGTATGAACTCTTCAGCATTGAGCTAAATATCTTTTAGGAAACAATGTGTTTGAACGTGCTGCCGGAACGTTTTCCATGTTCCATGTTTTCAAGAGGAAGATGGATGATCACAAGCCATCAAACCAAGCTGAACTGCTTGAATTTTATCTTCACCTGGAGTGGCATAAAGTTATCCAAAAGCAGTGTGTAAGACTGGTGGAGGAGAACATGCCAAAATGCATGCAAACTGCGATTAAAAAACAGGGTTATTCCAACAAATATTGATTTCTGAACTCTTAAAACTTTATGAATGTGAACTTCTTCTTTCTTTGCTTAATTTGAGATCTAAAAGCTCTTCTTTTTTTTGTTATTTCAGTCATTTCTCATTTTCTGCAAATAAATGCTCTAAATGACAATATTTTTTTATTTGGAATTTGGAAGAAATGTTGTCTGTAGTTTATAGAATAAAACCAAAATGTTCATTTTACTCAAACTATAAATAGCAAAATCAGAGAAACTGATTCAGAAACTGAAGTGGTCTCTTAATGTTTTTTTCAGAGCTGTATTTTTTCACTAAAGTATTCCTTTTCTGGAGCATCATGCCCTTCTGCCAACCCAGTCTGGTCTCTATATCTGGTTGTGAGCTCTGTTTTGGCTGACTTTAAGTTTAAATAAGTTGTGTGCCTATAGGGGGCGCCGTAACACCACTTTGGAGTGCTTCATTCCTCCTGGGCTCTACAGTGGGGTTGTGTGTGTGTGGGGGGTTGTGTGTGTGGAGAGACTGTTGCCTTTATGTTCCCAAGCAGCTCCTCTGTGTGTGAATCCTTGACCATGAAGAGCTAAAAACACGCCATATTTGAAAAAAGCAGCTCCGAGCCGAGTGATAAAATGGAGCCAGTGTTCTCTGAGTGAAGGATAATAGACCTGAGAGGCTAAACATCAGTCAGATCATTCAACACGGCAGGTCTGACCATGAAGCTCCAGAAGAAAGACCTCCGGTTCAGTCCTTCACGCTCAAAACACTAGAATATACTCTCATTAATTAATCTTACATGGAGAGAATCTGAGGGTTCTCAGTTCATTTTCTATACAGTATGTATAAATCGTTGCTGTCCTATGAAAAACACTTATTTCCATAATTTGAACAGACAAACTGTCCCTCACACTGTGCCAAAATTGCAGTACCAGTTCAACACACTTTCCCATTCAATGTTTTATATATATATATATATATATATATATAAATATTAAAAAAAAAAATATATATATATATATAAATATAAAAAAAAATATATATATATATATATATTTTTTAACCTACATTGTAATTGTAATTAAATACTGAAGGCATCCAGACTATGAAGGAACACATGTAGTAATTTAAAAGCGCTATACAAACCAAAATACTTAATTTGTTCATATTTAGTTGGGCTCTTATCTGGGTTGCTGACTTATCCTGTGCAACAGAGGTAACTCTTGGCCTTCCTTTACTGAAGAGGTCCTGATGAGAGCCAGTTTCATCATAATGTTTGATGGTCTTTGTCACTTCCTTTTCAATCCAAATGTTTGGATTGACTGATCTTCAGGTTTAAAAGTCATTTTCATTTCCATTATTTAGTTGAGTAGTTCTTGCCATAATATGGATTAAATACCAGCTCTATCTCTTCATAACCCAGCTGATGCTCTCAAACACATTAAGAAGTATTAATCTACAATGTAGAACATTTTAAAATAACGTGTGTCCAATCTTTTGACTGATACTGTAGTTGATTACAATATTAGTGAAAGTTAAAGAAAAAAAGCTGTATTGTAAACGATTGAAATTGGTGGCTTTTATGCCCTATTTGGCCTTATAAAGCCTGGATACAAGATAAGATACAATTG
This sequence comes from Astyanax mexicanus, assembly GCF_023375975.1. Classification (NCBI taxonomy): domain Eukaryota; kingdom Metazoa; phylum Chordata; class Actinopteri; order Characiformes; family Acestrorhamphidae; genus Astyanax; species Astyanax mexicanus. The sequence continues at coordinate 25,399,240 of NC_064423.1, read as the reverse complement.
ACCTTATATGTAGGGCATACAGGTTTTGAACAGCATCTTGCAGCACATTTGCCCACAAATGTTGAAGCTGGGCCTGTAGATCCTGCACGCTCAAAGGTGCTAAAGCTAGCATCCCAGCTAGTCCCATAAATAATCAATAGCTGATGAATCTGTAAACCAGGTAGGCTACAAAAGTGTTGCAATCTGGCAGAAAGACGATCTTAGGAAGACCTTGCTGTGTGTGGATGAGCATTATCCTGCTGAAAAATGCCAATTTGTCACTCCACATCAAAGGCAGGATTGAAGAGATCACCACAAGGATCCAAACCTCAAACCTGATTGTGATCAGATCCCACACTGAACTTTTAAACCATGATAAATGTGATTATGCTGTTTATTTCCACCTGCAAAGGTACAATATCAAAGATATCAGAGACATGGTTTTATTTTATTTATTTCTTTTTTTAAAGAGCCTATTTTTACACTTTGCTCTGCTCTGTTGATTTATATCTATGCTAATTTCTAATCTTCTTTGCACACATTGCTGAACGACAGAGCTGCTATTACCCTGGAGGAACTGCCAGACAGTCAGTCATAGAGAAATACTTAGAGAAATTACGTTTAACAGATAAAAGCTCGTAGCTCCAGTATAGAACTTCACGAACTGTCTTCACACACCAAACATGTCTCAGCCAGGTTCACTACATGTGCGTAAAGAAGTTGTAATTGTATAACAGAATTATTTGTTAAACTATCCCTCGCTGAAGTCCCAGTCTGGCAGTCTCGAGTTCACAGGGGTCTAATTGGCCCCTTGACCCTCCGCTGCCTGAGGGTCTACTGAGCCACGAGCTCCACAAAGTGAGTATCATGGCATTTCAGAAGCAACTGTGGCCTCCTGCCCTTTAACTCCTGCAGGAATATTCTGAGGCCTCGCATTTTTGTTTACAGCTATAAAAGTGAGGCTCAATGCACTGGCCTCTAAAAAAAACAAGGTTGTGCTTCAACTCAGTGGCCACTTTATAAGAAACTCCAACCTTGAGCTTTTACTCACTGGTCACTTTATTAGAAACCCCAACCTTGAGCTTTTAGACACTGGCCACTTTATTAGAAACCCCAACCTTGAGCTTTTAGTCACTGGCCACTTTATTAGAAACCCCAACCTTGAGCTTTTAGTCACTGTTCACTTTATGAGAAACCCCAACCTTGAGCTTTGACTTAGTGGTCACTTTATTAGAAACCCCAACCTTAAGCTTTTTGTCACTGGCCACTTTATTAGAAACTCCAACCCTGAGCTTTTAGACACTGGCCACTAAAAAGGTCCAAGATTGTGCTTGCAATTACTGACCACTTCATTAGAAACCCCAACCTTGAACTTTTAGTCACTGGCCACTTTATTCGAAACACCTAACTTGTGCTTCTACTCACTGGTCACTTAATTAGAAACACCAAACGTGAGCTTTTAAGCACTGGATACCAACAAAAAGCTCCAAGCTTTTGCTTGCACTCATTGGCCACTTTATTAGAAACACAACCCCTACACTATTAGTCACTGGTCACTTTATTAGAAACACCCTTGAGCTTTTCGTCACTGGCCACTTTATTAGAAGCACCACCCTTGAGCTTATAGTCACTGCCCACTTTATTATAAATCCCAACCTTGAGTTTTTAGTCACTGGCCACTTTATTAGAAACCCCCACATTGTGCTTTAGGCACTGGCCACTTTATTAGAAACCCCAACCTTGAGCTTTTTGTCACTAGCCACTTTATTAGAAACCCCAACATTGAGCTTTTAGGCACTGGCCACTTTATTAGAAACCCCAACATTGAGCTTTTAGGCACTGGCCACTTTATTAGAAACTCCAACCTTGAGCTTTTAGTAACTGGCCACTAAAATATGCCACAAGCTTGTACTTTTAGTCACTGGCCACTTCTTTAGAGACTCCAACCTTGAGCTTTTAGTCACTGGCCACTTTATTAGAAACCCCAACCTTGAGCTTTTAGGCACTGGCCACTTCATTAGAAACCGCAACCTTGAGCTTTTACTTACTGGTCACTTTATTAGAAACCCCAACCTTGCGCTTTTAAGCACTGGCTACAAAAAAAAAAGCTTTTGATTGCTCTCTTTGGCCACTTTTTTAGAAACACTACCCCTGAGCTTTTAGTCACTGGCCACTTTATTAGAAACACTAACCCTGAGCTTTTAGTCACTGGCCACTTTATTAGAAACTCCAACCTTGATCTTTTAGTCACTGGCCACTAAAATATGCCACAAGCTTGTGCTTTCACTAACTGGCCACTTTGTTAAAAACCCCAACCTAGAGCTTTTAGTCGCCGGCCACTTTATTAGAAACCCCAACATTGAGATTTTAGGCACTGGCCTCTTTAATAGAAACTACAATCTTGAGCTTTTAGTCATTGGCCACTAAAAAGGTTCAAGCTTGTGCTTGCACTTACTGACCACTTCATTAGAAACTCCAATCTTGAGCTTTTAGTCACTGGCCACTTTGAATTAGACCACACCTATATGCTTCTGCTCACTGACCACTTTATTAGAAACACCTACCTTGTGCTTCTACTTGCTGGCAATTTTAAATGAAGCCCCAATCTCGAGCTTCTACTCCCTGGACGTTTTATTATTATAACACCTACTTTGTGCTTCCATTTATTGGCCACTTTATAAGAAACACCAATCTAAAGGCCTAAATCATAGTCCTTCGTGATACTGTAGTTTTTACTGTACTTAGTGGTCACTTTTTTAGAAGCCCCAGCTGTGTGCTTTAACTTACTGGCCATATTATAAGAAACACTAATCTTGCACTTTTACTTACTTGCCACTAAATTAGAAACACCTACCTTTTGATCCCAATCACAGGTCACTTTGTTAGAAAGACCCATTGTGTGCATCGTCTTACTGGCCACTGGCCTTCTTTGTGTTTCCACCTGATGACCACTTTATGAGAACCCCCTAGCTCGTCTAAACAAAGAAATCGTTGTGGCTGGAGCTGCACTTAGATGCCTCATTAAATCCCGATTTACAGTAAGAGACCAGAGGTAGGACTTAATTTCAGTCTGAATCAGCAGCTGATGAGTTGGACCACAGCTATGACTGTCAGTGTGTGTCTGAACAGCTCTGCTCTAACCACTGTTTTCTTTATCTGGATGGTTTCAGGTCTTCTGAATCATTCCTCCTGGATATTGAAGAATGTGTTTTGGAAAGTTCTGTCCGTTCTGTTCTGCTCCTCCCGTGGCAATCAGCCCATGCTGTTGCTAGGAGACCAAACAAACTTTCATCCCCAAAGTTTGCTATAAATTGAGTTACCAGTGCTAAAGGTTACAGCAGCCTCGTGTCTTGTGGGCATCTGTGAAGCACCACAGAGCAAAGAGTTTATATTACCCAATATATTACTTTAGAAATAAATCAAAGTTTCATATAAACACACAAACCATAACTGCAACAACACAAATTTACACCAGCGGATTGATGGCTAGACTAACAAACTAATTATAGAGCTCTGTCTATGGTAATAAGCTTGACCCAACTTACATTCTTATGTGGGGCTTACATACAGCTTTGGAAAAAAAAACAAAAAACATACCACTTCAGTTTCTGAATCAGTTTCTCTAATTTTGCTATTTATAGGTATATGTTTGAGTAAAGTTTTAAGAGCTCAGAAATCAATATTTGGTGGATTAACCCTGGTTTTAAAACATATTTTTCATGCATCTTGGCATGTTCTCCTCCACCAGTCTTACACACTGCTTTTGGGTAACTTTATGTAACTCCTGGTGCAAAAATCTAAGCAGTTCGGCTTGTTTTGATGGCTTGTGACCATCCCTCTTAGACTTTAACTTTAACTAAGAACATCAAGTTATTACAACTAAATGGGAAGTTGATTTGTTGTTATACTGTAAGACTGAATAAGTTGAGTTTATTTAACTTTTTTAAGGCAGCCAGTTTGCTTGAATTCTTTTAAGTAATGGGGAATGAAAACTTGAGTTAGCATAAATTAAAATATCAAGTTGTTACAACTAAAGGGGAACTTGATTTATATCTAAGATAGCCCAGGGGGAATCACTACACAATGATGGTGAGTGTTAGTCAGAAAATGTTGGACACACCCAGTATGCAAATAGATTGTGACAGAAGCCAATGGAAAAGAAGCTGCCAATGGCAACAGAGATCTCAGTTTGGATGTATATATGTACCCACAAATGTTCAACTAACTCAAAATAATATTGAGTATAGATTAAAAATATCCAGTTTTATGTAAAACAGACTTAAATCATTTGAGTTCGAACAACATATGGGTTTACAGTGTACTTATTTGCGTAGTTACTCAACGTTACTCAAATATGACTATTCACTGCATACCTCTTCACAACTCAACTGATCAGCACAGCTGTTAACTAAAAGCCATTCCAGCTACTGTAAACCAATGCAACTGAAATCTGTTTTTAGGGGCAATATTCCATATGGAGAGCTCCCAAATATCCCAGCAATCACACTGTTCATATTTTCATCATCCTGAGGGAATCTGCTCTCTATTAGAGATAAATATACATGCCCGAATCCGAGCCTGTCCTGGCGAACGCATGCAAAATGGACTCTTAAACTGTGCAAAAGCTGGAGTTCTCTCTCTCCTGTGCTCTTGCCTGTGTCTAATGGTGACTCTCTGTGTGCTGAGTGTGAAGGCAGGAGCTCATTACTGAGGCAGAAAGGCTACTTTATCTCCAGCACCATCTCACCCAGTTCAATAGAGCTATTTTTAAATGAGTTTCACACTCTAATAAACCCTAATACACTCTTACACACTTTAACACATTATAATGCATTCTCATCCACTCTAAACCCACTGAAACCAACGCTACTGTATTCCAGCACACTATAAAACACTGTAATGCATTCTAACCTTCTATAACCTACTGTAACAAACTCTAATGTACTTTAAGGTCTTCAAACTTAACATATTGTAACTCTTTGAGTACATTAAAATGCACACCAACCCACTGTAACACAGTGTAACCTACCATAACCCTCTGCAATGTGTACTGTAGGGTAATTTTAACACACTAATCCAGTGTAACACATGGTAATATATCCTGGTCTCCTGTAATCCACTGTAACCTATTGTAACTCATTGCAACACATAGTAATCCACTGTAGCCTAATACAGCTCTGGAAAAAATATGAAGAGACCACTTAAGTTTCTGAATAGGTTTCTCTGATTTTGCTATTTATAGGTATATATTTAAGTCAAATTAACATTGTTGTTTTATTCTATAAACTACTGGTAACATTTCTTTCCAAATTCCAACTTAAAGTATTGTCATTTAGAGCATTTATTTGCAGAAAATGAGAAATTGTCAAATGATCAAGAAAAAAAAGGTGCAGAGCTTTCAGACCTCAAATGACGCAAAAATGAAAACAAGTTTATATTCATAAAGTTTTAAGAGTTCAGAAATCAATATTTGTTGGAATAACCCTGGTTTTTAATCGCAGTTTTCATGCATCTTGGCATGTTCTCCTCCACCAGTCTTACACACTGCTTTTGGATAACTTTATGCCACTCCTGGTGCAACAATTCAAGCAGTTCAGCTTGGTTTGGTGGCTTGTGATCATTCATCTTCCTCTTGGTTATATTCCAGAGGTTTTCAATTTGATAAATTCAAAGAAACTAATCATTTTAAGTGCTCTATTTTTTCCCCAAAGCTTTATAACTAAGGTTAATTAAGTTTCTACATGTATGTTTTGATCATAAAAATATTATATTGGTAAAATTCATAAGTGTTCAACATGTCAGACGTAGGTGTCTACTAGGGCTGTCAAAGTTAAAAGCGTTAAAGCATGCAAACAATTTGGAATCAGTAATGCTTATTCTTTTTGTAATGCTAATTAATTACTTCAATTTTGCATGGTATGTGCAGCGTTCACTGCGTGACTCTCTTTACTATGTGGGGTTCTGGGTTGCAGCTTCACACTGCACAGATATACTGTATGCGCTGGAGCACGGTATCTTCTCGCTATACTTACTTTCTTGCTCCCGCTACACACACTACACACATGTGCCCTAACAATATAGCATAAGAGTCTCTTATGGGACAGTGTACACATTACTGAATACTGGCCATAACATATTTCCCCCAGGCCATTTAAATGTTTTTTTTATCGACTGACACCACTGGTGTTTACCCCCAAAATTTATAGAAGTTAAACCTTTTTTTTTTTTTTTTCAAAGTTTAACCCTTAAAGTCAGAGGTGTACATCTAAAATTCCTAGCTCTTTTTTCCTGTGTGGTTTTAACCCTTACAGTAATTAGCATTCAACCCTTAATTCAATAAATATTCAATCATTAAATTCTGTAACAGCATTTTATTTCCTTTTTTTTGTTATTTTGGACGGTTTTACCGCTACATTTTGTGACTTGGAAGAGCTGAGAGGGAATGAGTTCATGGGTCAGCAGTGACATCAGTTACTAATTTAGGGGTTAAACATGCTGCAGCTGCTCATTATTTAGAGGGTAGTTGACCTCTGATCAGTGAAACTGCTGAATCCATTTTTCTTTCTAAGCACTGCTGTCTTCAGGAATATCAGTTTGCATGTCTTCCTCAGTAGACGATCAAAGGAACAATAATAATAAATGATAAATGACAGTAATAAATGACAGTAAAAGTGTGTAAACTGCTAATACTTCTGCTGTCTAATTTTATATAGAGAAAGTTGTCAGCCCTGCACTTTCCTCTCCAATTTTGAAGCTCACCCTGGTTGCCAGGCAGAGGACACTGGACACATGAGAACAAGATAAGTTCAAGAATAATGGCAAGCAATAAAGAGTCAAATTCTGTAAGTTGATGAGGTATTGTTTACTTTTGCAATGTTTCATAATTCTGGCGTTGGAGTTACCACTTTACACATCCTGGTAACATACTATTTAGACCTCCAAATAAACATAGAAGTTTAAACCAGCTTGTGTTTAATATATACAGCTCTGGAAAAAAAAAATAAGAGACCACTTCAGATTCTGAATCAGTTTCTCTGATTTTGCTATATATAGGTATATGTTTGAGTAAAATAAACATTGTTGCTTTATTCTATAAACTATGGACAACATTGTCATTTAGAGCATTTATGTGCAGAAGAGTTCAGAAATCAATATTTGGAGAAATAACCCTTTTTTATTCACTGTTTTCATGCATCTTGGCATGTTCTCCTCCACCAGTCTTACACACTGCTTTTGGACAACTTTATGGCACTCCTGGTGCAAAAGTTCAAGCAGTTCAGCTAGGTTTGATGACTTGTGAGCATCCATCTTCCTCTTGATTATATTCCAGAGGTTTTTAATTTCATAAAGTCAAAGATTTTTTTTTTCAGGGATGTATAACTCTCTCAACTGTTAGCTAACTAGAGCTTGATGCACCATTGGCTGAGTTAGTCAAAGCTAAGTCCTTTATGCACACTGCTCTAAAAATACAAACTCTAGAGTTGGAGTTCCTACATCATAGATCCAGTGTTTTACTTTCCATACAATTAATTGGTGTGTAACCATTGCAGTCATATGATTTATAAACCAGATAATGTGAAAGATTACTATAACACTCAACAAAACAACTGTTCCTGGCGTTTTGCGATTGCCTGCTATTGCGTTCCGTATCTGACAACCCAAGATGTGGAAATGGGACTTTCAGAGTAGGGAGTGGGTGGGATAAAGGCTAAAACACAAACAAATTTGAGTAACAGACAATTTAAAGAAGAATATACTGGCTGAGATGACAGTACTGCTGTAAATTGATGCCAGTACTTAAAAAGCATGTTTCCTTAATATCTGAGTTGGTGCAGAAAATATAATATATGGATGAATGAATAAATGAAGTTACACTTACATAACGCTTTTCTGTAAAGCCAAGGACCCTTTACAATTGACACAGTTTACACACAACCATTCATTCTCAGCACTCATCCACACACCGGTGAGAAGCGGCAGCCAATTGCGCACAGCATACTCTCAACCAGAAACAACCGTCCACCTGGAGGACTGCATCATTTTACCCAAAACAGAGTGCCAATCCATATCTGGGCATAGTCATACATACATTTTTACACACAATTTTATACAATACACATACCTATACAATGCACATACAAATCAATTTAGAGTATTTAATTTTTTGGGGAAATTAAGAGTATCCAATTTACCCGATATCCATGTTTTTGGACAAAGACACAGGGAGAACATGGAAACTCCACCCATGGACCCATGACCCCAGTGCTGGGAAGCAAACATACTAACCACTAAGCCACCGTGCCACCCTATTATATATACTGTACACTGGTCCCATAACAATTTTATAAAATATTGAAAAGAATTGCTGCTATTTCAGGTGTAATAGTTTGTGAATTTAGTGGATTTTTCATTCCTCAGTCTGGTTCTTTCTGTCCTCCTTTTTTTCCCCCACTTTCTCTGTTACCAGGGGGCTTCTTCTTCTTCCTCAGTCTACTACCCCCCTCGCACCCCCCTTTTCTCTGGTGAGAGGGAGATATCTGGCTGCTGCCCAATTCACAACCGCTGTGTCGTAATTGCTTTTTGTTGGTGCAAAGAAGAAAAAAAAAATCCCCCCAAAAAATCCAATCCCTATGATGCTCTCTCTCTCTCTTTTCGCTCTCTGTCTCTCTCTCTCTTTCTCTCTCTTTCTGTCTCTTTCTGAAGTGTGGTGGGCGAAGTGATTAGCAGACATTCTTCAAGTTTTTTTTGTATCATTCTCTCAGTCAACATAGTTTTTCTTTTCATTTTTCACACGTTGCCATTTTTGTCCTTCCAGCCCTTCCATCATCTCTCATCATCTCTTTCTCTCTCTCTCTCTCTCTCTCTCTCTCTCTCTCTCTCTCTCTCTCTCTCTCTCTCTCTCTCTTTCTCCCTGAGCCCCTTCTGGTGCGACTGTTTCAAGGTGAACCACAGTAGCATTGGAGAATTAAGAATTTAGTGCTGTAGTGCAGTGATGGTCAGTCATTCTATGATAAATGTTGAAGGATCATTGATTCAGCTGGATGCTGGGGTTCAGTATGTGTATGTGTGTTCAGTAATCTGACTGCCTCACGGAAGAAGCTGTTGCAGAGTCTGGTGGTCATGGGACGTATGTTCTGGTAGCCTTTTTTCAGATGGCTGGAGGGTGAAGAATCGATGTGAGGTGGGGACGGGGATTGTCTACAATAAAAATTTGCCTTGCAGATTTTGTGTAGTGTATTTTTTTTGTTAGGTGGTGTCAATGGTGGGTGGAGAGACCACAATGATCTTCTCAACTGTCCTTAAAATCCACTGTGGAACCAACGGAACCATTGGTTCCACAACCATTGAGTGCAGTGGAAACTGATACCTATTGGTCTTTCTGAAGTAGACAATAATCTATTTAGCTTTCCTGATGATGTACCCTGTGGAGCATTGGTGCTTCCATCAGTTGTAGAGGAAGGTTTTCAAACGCCTTGTCGTTTGACTCAGCAGCAGCAGTCAGATCTTTCGGTAGCATTTGTACCTCTGTAGCAATCCACGGCTCCTAAATAGCGTGCATGGTGATGGTCCTGAAGGAGTCCACATGATCCAAACGCTTGCTGATGTAGGCTGTCACACACGCTGTACGTTCCTGGAGATCAGACGAATCGTCCTGTGTAGCAGCCTCCTTGAATAGAGTCCAATTTGTGTGTTCAAAACAATCCGAGTGCTGAGATTGCTGCTTTCTCAGCCCTGCTCTTCTTCTTTTTCTTTTCCACACTTTATTTTTCTGCTCGTCTCAGTGCTAACACACTCACATACACACATTCACACACGTAGCCATGCTGAGTCTCCATACTGTGCACTTTTATCTTTTTTTGCTTTATATAAATGCTAATAGAGCTAATTCTTCCTTTTTTTTCTTGTTTGGAAAGTATCTACTGTATTGTTTGGTCCTCCTCGTTGAATCATTGTAGACTTTAAATACACAGTACTTTACACCGTGTTCCAGCTTTACAAGCACTTTAATCTACAGCAGCTTGCAGAACTGTTGGTGCTTAGGGAAAGGCCACATCTGTATAAGTTGTGAGCTGTTATCTTGTGAGTGAGGCTAAAAGTGATGGCCAAAGTGATGTCTGATATTAGGTGCAAGATGGATGGGATATTTATTTTCTAAAGTTCTAAAGTTTTGCTGTCATTTAAAAAAAGCACACTGTGCAACTCTTGGTTGGTTTTCTTATGAGGCTCCCCCTACTGGCTTGGAGAAATGAATAAGTGTAAAAGATTATCCTCAGATTCCTTTTTATTTTTGTTTATTCGTAAGAGTTATTCTATAGTTACAGTAAATTAACAAATTCCCATTTTAAGCATTTGTGTCCAGGCTATACCATTTTGTTTACCTCTGGTATGTTTAAAGACTTTCTAAACTTCCTGTAATTGGTCTGAAAGTCTGAATCATCTAGAGAACTGTTTTTAGACTGCAGGCAAACTGGACCATGGTTTAGTAGATCCGGACCAAGACCACCTCTGTTGGTCAGACGAAACTATGGTTCATTGGTCCCCTTTTTATACCTGTTACTTTGGTTCTGAACAAGGTCTGGACCAAACAAAGCACCCTTATAAACCATGACTAGAGAAGTCAATCAAGGGTTCTCACTGTTTTCTCGCTGGTTCCATCTACCACCATTGGGATTTTAGAGCTACTAGCAACTAGCCTGCCTCTCTCTCACTCTTAACTAGAGGCATGTCCCTAGTATTCACCATAAAACAAGACTGATTCTGAAAATACTACCATGGTTTTACCCCTATATAGATCACAATGGCAGCCGAGACAACCTTCATTCACCCTGTACTGACTCATTTACCCATCTAAAACAGTGTGAAATGCATTGGTTGACTGAAAAGCATTGTATAGTATGCCTTTAAAATGTATCGATCCACATTATTCATATGTACTAGGGAACAAATCATAGACGACATAAAGTGACCACAGACAGAGGACAGGACTGTCGGTCATAATGATCGTAACTGGTGGCATCTGGCATAAATAGTCCATGGGAACGAACAAACGATTCTGGTAGATATTACATCTAAATTCAATGCAGGAAACCCTATATGCATATCTCACGGATCAGTGCAGTGCAGTGTTAATTTATTTGATCGCATCACTTCCATGGGACATGGCACAAGTCATGGAACACAGTACTAGTTCCTGTCACATGACACTTGGTGTTTTAGTGGTTTCTAATCTGTCCTGTATATATTTGATTGCTCAAATTTGATTGAGTTTCTCATGTTTGATCTCTCATTGTTCTTGGAATGTGTGATTGGCTCTTTGTTTGTCAGGTAAAACATGATTGGCTCCACCTTTTTCACAGTTAAATGTGATAGGCTTTTCATTTCCCTTGTGAAACATGATTGGTGAAACTGTTATTGGTCCCGGTTAACTGTTCAGTTCAATCAGGCTTCTGATAAAAATGGGAAACTCTGGAGAAGATTAGTGATCATACTTTTTTCTTTATGTGTGTGTGTGTGTGTGTGTGTGTGTGTGTGTGCTGGAGGGATCAGACGGACCTCCATCATCTGATACTGACCTGTTTGTCATCAGCTTGTCAATAAAATCCCTCCAGCTCTACTGAAAGCTTTCTTTTCTTTATAATCCACATACCTTCTCTCTCTTCCTCTCTCTCTCTCTCTCCTTTTCTCTCATCCCTCTTCCTTCTACTGTCTCACTTTTTGTTCATGAACTGACACAGAAGTTCAGACTTTTTTATGAGAAAACAAAAAAAAAGCTGAAAAGATGTTTAATATGTTTTTTTGATATGATAAAGATGATGCGTGTTTGTACTGTAGATCTATCTATCAGTCATTTCAATAATACTTTACAACCACTTGACTTTGCGCTCATCGTTTAGCAGAGCTGTTTGGAGTGGGGGATTAATTATACGTTTTATTTCTGGGTTAGAGGCCGATCATGTGCGAAACTCTCATCACAAGCTTTTATGTCAACAATCCCTCCACTCTGAAAGTCACCTTGACAGCTGCTGCTGCTGCTGCTGCTGCTGCTGCTGTTGCTGTTGTTGTTGATTGCATCCAAATATTCATTTGGCTCTCAGCTGCAGAGGAGAATTTCAGGCCTGTGTCGTTGATGATCGCCAAAAATGCCAAAGCGTTCACTGAAACTGTACATATTCATTCTCCTGCTTTGTTTGATTGCTTGTTTACTCGCTTGGCCCCGTCCTGTTGGTTTATTGAGGTTTGTTTGTGTGTGTGTGTGTGTGTTGACTTAGGACACTTTTGGGGCCAAATCTCAGAGTACACACCAATAAATTGGGGGCGGCTCGGGAATTGGGGACAAAAATGCCGTCCCCAATTGGTTTAGCTATATAAATGCATTCGGCGCGCTCCAAAGTGCATTTCTATCTTAAAATCTCCTCTGACCCATATTATGGCATATTTCAGATTTTTTTGTGTATGTGTAATTTTAGCCCCGCCTCCCCGACCCAAATCTGTGTGTGCTCAGATGCACCCCCTAGTGGAAGTGTGTGAATTACACTGGGGACACATGATCCATTTTGGCCAATCACTAACCTGCTTGGAGCAAACAAGGAAGTACCTCAGCATGAACCTTATTAAGTGTAGGCTAACGTTAGCATTGTAACATTAAAAAGTTCCTAATTGTGGTAGTTACACATATTTAACAAGATTATGTTGTGCTAATGCTAACACATTAGCATTGTTTAGTGCTAGCTAAGCTAACAGTTTAATGCTGGTGCCTAAATCATCTCCAGTGTAACAGTTACTGCTCCTAGCTGTTTTTCGATAGTTAAACATTTATCTGAAAGCAAAAACACCCAAAGCAGCACTATTAATGACAGCAAACATATGCTGTGATCAGTGACTGCTGTTGAAGAGGCAGCAGGGCCGAATTTAACTGTTTTTTGGTGTATATTAACTGGTAGCATGGTAGCTAAGCTAGCGGTTTATAGCAGTTGTAATTATACATATTTAATTACATTATATTGTGCTAATGCTAACACATTAGCAATCATTAACAGGCAGCTTGTGGATTTATTTTCTTGACCTTAACTATCTTTGGTTTAACACAGAACCTGTAAGTAGTTAGCCAGTCAGGTAGCTACATTGCATAAAAAAATAATAAAATTAATAAAATAATAATAATAATAATAATAATAATAATAAACAACAACAACAATAATAATAATAATAATAATAATAATAACAATAATAATAATAATAATAATAATAGCATTATAACATAGTACTAATAATAATAATAATAATAATAATAATAAAAATAATAATAAAATTAATAAAATAATAATAATAATAATAATAATAAAAAACAACAACAATAATAATAATAATAATAATAATAATAATAACTATTATTATTAGTAGTAGTAGTAGTACTATGTTATAATGCTATTATTATTATTATTATTATTGTTATTATTATTATTATTATTAGTACTATGTTATAATGCTATTATTATTATTATTATTATTATTATTATTATTATTGTTATTATTATTATTATTATTAGTAGTAGTAGTAGTATTGTTATTATTATTATTATTATTATTATTATTATTATTATTGTTATTATTATTATTATTATTATTATTATTGTTATAATTGTTATTATTATTATTATTATTATTGTTATTATTATTATTATTAGTAGTAGTAGTAGTACTATGTTATAATGCTATTATTATTATTATTATTATTGTTATTATTATTATTATTATTATTGCTATTATTATTATTATTATTATTATTGTTATTATTATTATTATTATTATTATTATTATTATTATTGTTATTATTATTGTTGTTATTATTATTATTATTATTATTATTATTATTATTATTATTATTATTATTATTATTATTAAACAGTTGGTTTGTGTATTGCACTAGTAAAGAACAAGCAGGCAAACATTGTTTGGTTTATGCGTAGAGGACTCTCCTCCCAATATGTTTATATACAAAATAAATCATATATTTATAATTACTTGTCTATAATTTTAAATATTTCATTTGTTATTGTTATTATTATTCATATTATTATTATTATTATTCATATTATTATTATTATTATTATTATTATTATTATTATTATTATTATTATTATTATTAAATAGTTGTGTTGGTTCGTGTATTGCACTAGTAGAACAAACATTGCTTGGTTTATGCCTATATGTCCCTATATGTTTACATACAGAATAAATAATATTTTAATATTATTTGTGTAGAATTACAATAAAATCATAATATTCAATTGAGACAAAGCAGCTCATTTTGGACTTGAGCTTTAAATAATGTGTGACATCAGTGTTTTGTCATTAAAATAGAGGAAAGTCACAACTACACATTTAGTCATAAAAGGCTCCGCAAATATCAGCAAGTATATGTTTTCAGGTAGTTCACTTATTAGTGTGAACTTATTAGTGTGAACTTATTAGTGTGAACTTATTAGTGTGAACTTATTAGGGAGCAACTAAAACAAATGGAATAGGACAGAAGGCTGGCTATGACGTTCGGCTGAGGAGGAACACCAGGCGGCAGAGCACGAGGCAGAACCTGAGGAGGAATGCACTGTACAAGGTATGTGGTGTGTTTGAGCAGAATATTGATAACTATAATCTCAAAACGTATTTATAAACGTATTATCGCCATAGTTATCAGCTTTCCAACTGGCTTGTGTCGATAAACAAGCTGGTTAACGTTAGCTAGGTAGGATAATTAACCTAGCTAGCTAAGTAACCTGTGTAGCTAGCGTTAGCTAGGTTAGCTAGTAGCAGGCCAAAGCTACACACAGCAGGGCTATTTTGAGCTGGTTGTTGCTGCTCCGCGTGTTTACAGGATAAACCCTCAAATAATGGAGGGATTTTGCTCTAAAATTAGTGCAGGTAGCCTGATAGCCCTTCACCACAACCTGCTCAATTTCCACTGCTCTGGGTAACGTTAGCGATAGCTGCTAGCGCCAGATGCTAGCGCTAGCAAACAGCTCACTTTACAAAATAGTACACAGTAATGTTTCTCTTTGCGCAGGTTTAGAGAATGGGAACTCTAGTTTGATCGAGTGATGTCAAGTGACTGCGGTTGGAGAGGCAGTAGGGTCGAATTTATTCGGTTTTGTGGTGTATATTAGCTGGTAGCATGCTAGCTAAGCTAGCGGTTTATTGCTGGCGCCAAAATCATCTCCAGTGTACTTCCTTTAGGTAGCATGGTTTGCCATTTAGCTGTTCATGGTTAAACTGTATTAGTTTAAGTGGTTGTCTGAAAAGCTTCTGTTTAGTAATATTACTAAAGTTGTGCAAATGTCATTTATTTTGGCTTTGCTTTATGCCAGTGCTAATATATGCGTAACCACTAGTATTTATTATTAGGTATGTTGATGGAACCTCTTCTAATTTATAATGGTGTAAAGCTAAACATTTGTTATTCTCTCCATTCCACTCTTTATAGTCCATGTTTGCATAAGTGACAGATCTTAATTGACATAGTTCAGAAACGGGAACCTGCAGTTTGTTGTTTTTTCTGGTCAAATACACCTGCTGTAGGACTGCCACCCCTAGTACTGTAAGATGGAGCTGTAGAAAGCTGGATTAAATGTAGACAATGTTGGCATCTGTTGTTTCCACAGTTGCTTTATTAAATTGACAGTGTTTATATTGACTGTAATTAAGTTTGTATCCAAAATTTTGACTAATTTCTTTTTGACAGAAAGACTGAATGGCAAAAAGACTGATAAGACGAAAACAACTGAGTCCACAGCAAGATGCTGAGATTCACATCAAAAACAAGACAGACAAACTGGGTCTTGAGGAGAGATTTATTAGCTCTTCTAAAGGTGAATCATTTATTTGTTGAAATTGTAATTGTGTTGAGTGTGTGATCTGTTCTGAACTGTACAATGTTTTACATGTGTGCATAGAAGCATGATTCTTGTTCTGTTTAAGCCATGTTTTAACTGCTAACCTATTTTTTTATTTGTCTTTCCCAGGACGAGGTGTATTTGCGACTGCCAACTTTTCCAAAGGAGATTTTATCCTGGAATACAGAGGCCAACTCTTAACACAAAATCTCATTCAAAACATTAATTCAGGAACAGTGTTTATTTTTGATTTTCAATGGAGAGGGAAGTACTGGAGGTAAGTGATATTACTCTTATTAATGGGTCATAATATTAGAATACATGTGTACCTGCCTACTGCATGCTCTTAATACCCAATTATTAATCAGGTATTTGTCTGTGTTTATGCTTTTGTACATTTCTGTTAATTTTCAGTGTGGATGCATCTGTTGAAGACAAATCTTTAGGGAGGCTTGTAAATGATGAACACAAGAAACCAAACTGCAAAATAAAAGTTGTTGAAGTAGATGGAATGCCAACCCTGTGCTTATTTGCACTTAGAGATATTTTACCAGGAGAAGAAATTAACTATAATTATGGGGATTCAGATTGGCCCTGGCGCAAACAGGTAAGAGTGTTCAACTACTGTCTTGTTGGATTTGTAATGAATGTTTCTTTCAGCATAAGATCTGATGTTACAAGGAACAAATTATTAAGATTGCAAAATTACTAAAATAATTGTTTAAAGGTTAAACCAGAAGCTTCCACTGCCAAGACTCTTCAGAAGCCTCTTATAACTACAGGGGAAGAGGTATGCTCATTACAAAGTATTCGCAATGTAAAACATATTATCATTGGTATAGTGAGCTATGTACAGGTTTTTCTAGTTATAAAATATATATAAAAAAAATTCTGTTACTTTATATTTGCTTTGCTTTGGTTTTACCAAGAACTATCCTGTGAAGTGTGCAAAGAGAGCACTGACTGCTAGCAGAGTTCAAGAAAAGAGAGAGGCTCCCAGGAAGTCTTTCACAATTATGGAGAGTGAGGTAAGGAACACTGTCACAACACATTTAATATTGTACCACCATTACTAGTGGGTAGAGATTCATTTATATTTATACACTCATTTATATTTAATTGACTGCTGTGTTTAAGAAGAACATTGAAAGTGTTAACTGTGTCTGTGTGGACACATGGATAGATGATGGATATTGCATGGTCGTCATATCATAGATATTGTTAGGGTTCAGCAAGGAGTCAAAACTAAATGATGACTCGTTTGCCTGTTTATTTTTCTAATTATGTGCTTTTTTTTGCTGAATAGGACAGATTGGCAGTTGTCTGTCTATAACTTCTGTTTAATTAACCATCAGTATGTTGCTATAAAAGTTGTTTTATTTTTGGATTGTAGGAACAAGGAGAACACTCTGTTAGTTGCATCCAGAAGAGCCCTGAGACAGACTGCTCTTCCTGCCCAGTTATAGACGAGGACAGTTCACAGGACAAGCCTTTGGGTGCTGCAGAAAACCAGGTATAAACATGGTTTACCAAGATCTACCATAACACGTCTGCCTTCCTACAGGGCTGTCCCCAGTGTGAGATATGTCGAGTGTATGTGTATGCTTGGTGTCCCCAGTTGTAGAGTTGTTGATAAGCATGGATGGATATAAGGTGACCGTGGTCCAGATCGTCCCCGATCTGTTCTAAGAGTTTGTGTATGTGTGTCCAGTGACCCCAGACTCCCGGTAGAGCTCCAGTTATTGCTTATAGTTGGGTTCTCTGATCTTATGCCCTGTTTTTGTGGCTCATTTTTTACTTGTTGCCACTGTTCACTTATATTTCTTTGAATTTTACATGTGTTTACTGTGATTTGAATTCAGATGTATGCAGAAACTCCCATGAGTCACATTGTGAGGGATAAGCAGACCGTTTCTTCACGTCAGACAAAAGGAAGGACTAGGTCACTCGAAAGGCCTCTTGGAATTACAGAGCGTAAGGTATGGAATAGCACCGCAACACAGTGTCAGTATTTCACCACCACCAAAATACTGATAGTGTTTGCTAGTGTAGTGATTCACATCACCAGGAGTGTGCAATGTCATATTTCTAGTTCACTGACAGCTGTGCTTGTGTGTTATTGAATTGTGAAATGATATTTGGTGATGTTCATATGATATTATATTTGCATTTATAAACAGATAGTAGCTTAAAGTATTATGTGCTCTTCTGAGTATAGAGACATCTGAAAATTGTCTTTATAGATCCCTTCATTAGAGACCCACACATATGCTGCTGTTGGAATACTGTTAGTTGTTTATTAGTCTTTTTAAGAAATTGAGAGACGCTCTGCTGTGGATTTGTAGGAACAAGGAGAACACTCTGTTAGTTGCATCCAGAAGAGCCCTGAGACAGACTGCTCTTCCTGCCCAGTTATAGACGAGGACAGTTCACAGGACAAGCCTTTGGGTGCTGCAGAAAACCAGGTATAAACATGGTTTACCAAGATCTACCATAACACGTCTGCCTTCCTACAGGGCTGTCCCCAGTGTGAGATATGTCGAGTGTATGTGTATGCTTAGTGTCCCCAGTTGTAGAGTTGTTGATAAGCATGGATGGATATGAGATGGCCGTGGTCCAGATCGTCCCCGATCTGTTCTAAGAGTTTGTGTATGTGTGTCCAGTGACCCCAGACTCCCTGTAGAGCTCCAATTGTTGTCTTGTTGCCTGAAACCTGTTTCTTTGATATGATGCTTTATTTCTATGGCTATTTCTTTGTAACATAGTCCACCCAATGGTAATTATCAAGATTTACTCCACCAGCTGTATTCAGTTCTTACTGCATTTCTCAGTAGAAATGACAAATGTGGGGTTTCTTAACTGTGTCTGTGTGGACACATGGATAGATGATGGATATTGCATGGTCGTCATATCATAGATATTGTTAGGGTTCAGCAAGGAGTCAAAACTAAATGATGACTCGTTTGCCTGTTTATTTTTCTAATTATGTGCTTTTTTTTGCTGAATAGGACAGATTGGCAGTTGGCTGTCTATAACTTCTGTTTAATTAACCATCAGTATGTTGCTATAAAAGTTGTTTTATTTTGGATTGTAGGAACAAGGAGAACACACTGTTAGTTGTATCCAGAAGAGCCCTGAGACAGACTGCTCTTCCTGCCCAGTTATAGACGAGGACAGTTCACAGGACAAGCCTTTGGGTGCTGCAGAAAACCAGGTATAAACATGGTTTACCAAGATCTACCATAACACGTCTGCCTTCCTACAGGGCTGTCCCCAGTGTGAGATATGTCGAGTGTATGTGTATGCTTGGTGTCCCCAGTTGTAGAGTTGTTGATAAGCATGGATGGATATGAGATGGCCGTGGTCCAGATCGTCCCCGATCTGTTCTAAGAGTTTGTGTATGTGTGTCCAGTGACCCCAGACTCCCGGTAGAGCTCCAGTTATTGCTTATAGTTGGGTTCTCTGATCTTATGCCCTGTTTTTGTGGCTCATTTTTTACTTGTTGCCACTGTTCACTTATATTTCTTTGAATTTTACATGTGTTTACTGTGATTTGAATTCAGATGTATGCAGAAACTCCCATGAGTCACATTGTGAGGGATAAGCAGACCGTTTCTTCACGTCAGACAAAAGGAAGGACTAGGTCACTCGAAAGGCCTCTTGGAATTACAGAGCGTAAGGTATGGAATAGCACTGCAACACAGTGTCAGTATTTCACCACCACCAAAATACTGATAGTGTTTGCTAGTGTAGTGATTCACATCACCAGGAGTGTGCAATGTCATATTTCTAGTTCACTGACAGCTGTGCTTGTGTGTTATTGAATTGTGAAATGATATTTGGTGATGTTCATATGATATTATATTTGCATTTATAAACAGATAGTAGCTTAAAGTATTATGTGCTCTTCTGAGTATAGAGACATCTGAAAATTGTCTTTATAGATCCCTTCATTAGAGACCCACACATATGCTGCTGTTGGAATACTGTTAGTTGTTTATTAGTCTTTTTAAGAAATTGAGAGACGCTCTGCTGTGGATTTGTAGGAACAAGGAGAACACTCTGTTAGTTGCATCCAGAAGAGCCCTGAGACAGACTGCTCTTCTTGCCCAGTTATAGACGAGGACAGTTCACAGGACAAGCCTTTGGGTGCTGCAGAAAACCAGGTATAAACATGGTTTACCAAGATCTACCATAACACGTCTGCCTTCCTACAGGGCTGTCCCCAGTGTGAGATATGTCGAGTGTATGTGTATGCTTAGTGTCCCCAGTTGTAGAGTTGTTGATAAGCATGGATGGATATGAGATGGCCGTGGTCCAGATCGTCCCCGATCTGTTCTAAGAGTTTGTGTATGTGTGTCCAGTGACCCCAGACTCCCGGTAGAGCTCCAATTGTTGTCTTGTTGCCTGAAACCTGTTTCTTTGATATGATGCTTTATTTCTATGGCTATTTCTTTGTAACATAGTCCACCCAATGGTAATTATCAAGATCTACTCCACCAGCTGTATTCAGTTCTTACTGCATTTCTCAGTAGAAATGACAAATGTGGGGTTTCTTAACTGTGTCTGTGTGGACACATGGATAGATGATGGATATTGCATGGTCGTCATATCATAGATATTGTTAGGGTTCAGCAAGGAGTCAAAACTAAATGATGACTCGTTTGCCTGTTTATTTTTCTAATTATGTGCTTTTTTTTGCTGAATAGGACAGATTGGCAGTTGTCTGTCTATAACTTCTGTTTAATTAACCATCAGTATGTTGCTATAAAAGTTGTTTTATTTTGGATTGTAGGAACAAGGAGAACACTCTGTTAGTTGTATCCAGAAGAGCCCTGAGACAGACTGCTCTTCCTGCCCAGTTATAGACGAGGACAGTTCACAGGACAAGCCTTTGGGTGCTGCAGAAAACCAGGTATAAACATGGTTTACCAAGATCTACCATAACACGTCTGCCTTCCTACAGGGCTGTCCCCAGTGTGAGATATGTCGAGTGTATGTGTATGCTTGGTGTCCCCAGTTGTAGAGTTGTTGATAAGCATGGATGGATATGAGATGGCCGTGGTCCAGATCGTCCCCGATCTGTTCTAAGAGTTTGTGTATGTGTGTCCAGTGACCCCAGACTCCCTGTAGAGCTCCAATTGTTGTCTTGTTGCCTGAAACCTGTTTCTTTGATATGATGCTTTATTTCTATGGCTATTTCTTTGTAACATAGTCCACCCAATGGTAATTATCAAGATCTACTCCACCAGCTGTATTCAGTTCTTACTGCATTTCTCAGTAGAAATGACAAATGTGGGGTTTCTTAACTGTGTCTGTGTGGACACATGGATAGATGATGGATATTGCATGGTCGTCATATCATAGATATTGTTAGGGTTCAGCAAGGAGTCAAAACTAAATGATGACTCGTTTGCCTGTTTATTTTTCTAATTATGTGCTTTTTTTTGCTGAATAGGACAGATTGGCAGTTGTCTGTCTATAACTTCTGTTTAATTAACCATCAGTATGTTGCTATAAAAGTTGTTTTATTTTGGATTGTAGGAACAAGGAGAACACTCTGTTAGTTGTATCCAGAAGAGCCCTGAGACAGACTGCTCTTCCTGCCCAGTTATAGACGAGGACAGTTCACAGGACAAGCCTTTGGGTGCTGCAGAAACCAGGTATAAACATGGTTTACCAAGATCTACCATAACACGTCTGCCTTCCTACAGGGCTGTCCCCAGTGTGAGATATGTCGAGTGTATGTGTATGCTTGGTGTCCCCAGTTGTAGAGTTGTTGATAAGCATGGATGGATATGAGATGGCCGTGGTCCAGATCGTCCCCGATCTGTTCTAAGAGTTTGTGTATGTGTGTCCAGTGACCCCAGACTCTCTGTAGAGCTCCAATTGTTGTCTTGTTGCCTGAAACCTGTTTCTTTGATATGATGCTTTGTTATTTCTGAATAGGCTGAAAAGACAAGATTGTCTATCTAGAACTCCTGTTTAATTAACCATCAGTGTGTTGAGATAAAAGTTTTGTCTTGGATTGTAGGAGTTTGTGTTTGTTTTTGGAATTTTCTGTACTTGACAGATATGTTAAAGGTCACACCTATTTTTCCTCACAGTGTGGAACTGCAGAACATGTTCCGAGAACAGATATGAAACAGAGTGCTTTGGAAAAGCACCGTGAAATGCTCTTGCTTCAGCGTGCAGAACTTTCATGTGAAATATCCAAGATAGACAAATTGGTAAGTTATATAAATTGTATGTGTTGCTTGTAATTTACATTGTTTGTTCATGAAGGTTGTTCATTTAGAATAGGTTGTGGTGAAAGTGTGCTTTCATATATATATACATGGTACTGTGAGTACAATGCATTTTGCATTGTTTATCTTATAAATTTCATATCTTTTCAAGTTGGATTCACCATCTCCTGGAGCTGACAGCCGTGGTAGCAACTCCTTACTTGGTACTGAAGACTTAGAGGTATGGATATTATTGAAATGTTCTTGTAATGGTCACTGTAGGATTTCTTTTTTTCTTTTTAATTTTTTATTTTGGGCACATCCTAGGTGAAGAACCCACATTTTAAAAGTTAATGCTAGGATATCATGCCTTGTTATCACAGTAAAAAATATTTTACTGGTAATTTTATCGATGGACAGTAAATAAGTATTTTTTTGGTGAACTGATCACCAAACTTGTTTTTGTGAATATTTTGTATAGTCCCTAAAGATGATCAGAAATATAATGGCCAGCTGTAATGGAAAAACATGTGGTTGTAGGGCTGTCGCAATAACTGCTGTATAGCAATATCTCACTATTGATAAAAAAATCGCAGTGTATGGGACTTAACCGCCACGACCACAAAATTGCCATTTTCCCCATGCGAGGGTCTCTTGTTTTACACTTCAATGCCTGTGCAAGAGTTAATGTAATTTTTCCCCAGCAAATTGGATTCTATAAAAAGTGTAATTTAGGCTTGCTAAAAGACTGAACAGTTAATGATATTAAATACGTTTACAGGATGATTTAAATTCAAATTTTCATTTGATAAAATATATTAAAAATATATTACAAAACAAATCATAATTAAAAAAAATAACCAACTTTATGTACAGCGCCTGGGAGGGGCAGTGGGTAAAAAATATATAATTAAATTGAGCAAATGATGTAACAGTTCATGTGTGTGCTCATCTTTTATTTAAATAGTGCAACCATTTTCTTTATTTTGAGCTAACAATTTTTATGTACACACAACAAGTTTCCAGAGTCTTTTTTTTTTTCAGTTCATGCATGCACAGTCAGGATAAACACACGTCTCCAGCGCTGTTCATGCCATTAATTGCTGACATTAAGATTTAAAATGTTTTTTATTAATGTATTAAACTATGGTAGGTATTCTCTGTATTGTTTTTGCTAATGTCTCCAAAAACTTTGATGCAGATGGACTTGTTACATTTGCATAGTAGAGTATATGTTACATTTGTACTGATCACATCTTGAATCCAAAACTGGCTTCTGGATGCATGTGGTCTTAGAAAAGTATTATCTTTTGGGATATTATTTATTCCAGCTTTTTCCTTTCCCCTTTTTAATTATACATACAGCATAATATTTCAGTTCTTAGCCACTAGTCATACTTTACAATTGTCAGTGCATTGTATTTTATTTCTTAGTGTTTTTTACATCTTAACTTGTCTGCATCATCTATGTATTCAACTTAAATTTGGCTAATTTCAAAGCTTGCACATGTTCTCTTTCAAATACATGGAATTATACAGAAATAGTGTATTAATGTATACTATATTACTTTTTTTATTTTCTTTGTTTTGTGCAGGAATATCTGATTTCTTTCTCTTTTCATCTGGTTTTAAATAAGAATTAAAATTCAAAAGGAAAATGTAAAAATAATAACTAAAAACCTACATTTAACTTCACTGTCAATTTGAAATGGCTACATTTTATATAGCTCTGTATACTGTATACTTTGTAGTACCTAAAATACATTCTTATAATGCTCATATATCAGCTTTGTGCATTGTAATGTAAAAAGATTTGTCTAATCTATTTCTGTTTTCCTCAAAGATGCAGCAAGAAAGCCAAAACGTAAGTGGCAGGCCTCTGAGGTATGTGCAGTAGAGCGGCATCTGATGAGATACATCCAAACTGGTAAAGTGCCTCAGAAGCTAGACTGTATCCAATGTTTACACGCAGAATCCCACGCGCTCAGCGATCGATCATGGACCGATGTGAAAAATTTTGTACGCAACAGGAGCATCACCTTAAAGAAACAGTTCAGCTCAGCTTGTTAGGGCAAAATTGTGTTAATATTGTTGGTGTAATATTTGTTCTGCAACACATATAAAGCAAGATGTCATATTTAGCCAGATAATTAAACCTTTACTGAATTTTACCAAAAGCTTACTGAACAGAAATCGTGTAAAGTATGTGTACAGATATCTGGGTAACTTTTGTGAAATACTCCCAGCTTTTTACTGTCGCAGTTTTGTAATGAAATGTAATTCAGACAGACCCACAGCACTGTGCAAACGTCTTGTGGATAACTATTTATCTTGGTAGTATAGAGTTTGTACAAATCAACATTAACTTAAGAATAAATATAAATTGGCATAAAACAATTCTTATTTAGTAGTTCAATAAATGAGGCACTGCTTGTGGAATTTAACAGATCCAGTCTTTTGACAGCACTAACTTCACTATAACAAATCCTGTATAATAAGTTTTGTTCTAACTAACATATCCTTAAATTTACTAAACCAAATCGGTTTTCTAACAACGTTTTTTAACTAACATATCTATAAATTCACTTAACCAAATCGGTGTTCTAACAACGTTTTTTTAAATAACATCTATAAATTCACTCAACCAAATCGGTGTTCTAACAATGTTTTTCTAACTAACATATCTATAAATTCACTAAACCAAATCGGTGTTCTAACGACGTTTTTTTTTAACTAACATATCTATAAATTCACTAAACCAAATCGGTGTTCTAACAACGTTTTTTTAAATAACATCTATAAATTCACTAAACCAAATCGGTGTTCTAACAACGTTTTTTTAAATAACATCTATAAATTCACTCAACCAAATCGGTGTTCTAACAATGTTTTTCTAACTAACATATCTATAAATTCACTAAACCAAATCGGTGTTCTAACGACGTTTTTTTTAACTAACATATCTATAAATTCACTAAACCAAATCGGTGTTCTAACAACGTTTTTTTAAATAACATCTATAAATTCACTAAACCAAATCGGTGTTCTAACGACGTTTTTTTTAACTAACCTATCTATAAATTCACTAAACCAAATCGGTGTTCTAACATCGTTTTTCTAACTATTATATCTATAAATTCACTAAACCAAATCGGTTTTCTAACAACGTTTTTTTAACTAACATCTATAAATTCACTAAACCAAATCGGTGTTCTAACAACGTTTTTTTAACTAACATATCTATAAATTCACTAAACCAAATCGGTTTTCTAACAACGTTTTTTTAACTAACATCTATAAATTCACTAAACCAAATCGGTGTTCTAACAACGTTTTTTTAACTAACATCTATAAATTCACTAAACCAAATCGGTGTTCTAACAACGTTTTTTTAACTAACATCTATAAATTCACTAAACCAAATCGGTGTTCTAACGACGTTTTTTTAACTAACATATCTATAACCTTTTACTAAACAAATCGGTGATCAAACAGCGTTTTTCTAGCATAGGAGTAACTAAACCAAACCTAACAGTATTTCTTCTTAACCAACTTACCAGCAGCATTACTGAACCAAACTGGTGTTCTGACGGCATTCTTCTAACCAACATATCAGTAACATTCTATTAGCCAACATATCAATAACTTCACTGACAAATAACACATTCTCAAGGCTCAATACTGCGTTATTCTTTATTTGGATTAATTTTTTATTGATTATTTGTATTATTATAAATTTATAATGTCTTTTATAGTCAACATGTTTTACATGACATCCTAATACTTTTGCACAGACCTGTTGGTTTATTATTATTATTATTATTGTTATTAATGTTATTATTATTGTTTTATTTTTGCCAGTGATTTTTGATATTGTATGGCATATATGTGGCAGCTTAGAAAGTAAAGATGCTTGTAATCAAATATAATTCATATTTCTGTTTTGTTTCTTTTGGAAGTTATACAGCAGTGAACTGTGGCTTTCAATGATAGATACATTAGATAACTGTTAGAATATATAATGAGTGGTGAGGTTTCTAAGATACAAACATTATCCTTAAATGTTATCAGCTATGGTAGACTAGAATAATCAGATTTAAATAGTGATGTTGCGTAATATTCTTATTTCTCAACACAAAATAATGGGTGTAATGAGCATATATGATATGGCTGTATACAACACTGTTCATGAAAAGATGACCTGGATCATGATGTGTTTGCATTGTTAATTTTTTTTTTTCAGTCTGTTAGCTTATTGTGGCAAATCAGATTCATATTGTGTTGAGCTGAAACAAAGATGATTCCCAGCACTGAGAAATCCCAGTCTAGATATTTACAAATATGAAACCTGAATGCAAGGAGGACATATTTTAGTAGGTCAATTTATTTTAGTGTTATTGCTATATAGGCTACCTTTGAAATTACATAATATACATAATTCACATAATCATTGTCTCCAAAAATAGCATGCAGTGAACATACAGATTTTTTTTCCAGTAAGCCAAAGACACCCAGGTGATACTGACACTAGCTTTAATATAAAAAAAACGTGTAAAACCTTTAGACCTTCTGCACGTTCTCCAAAGAACAGATGATTTTGATAATATAACAAAAGCATTAGTGCAGGAATGTAACTGAAAAATACACATGAGAACTTTACTTCATCTGTCCCCAAAGTTTAGTAAAAGTATTCAAAAGTGACTTTTATCAGAGTTTGTGTACGTGTATGGGATTGGCCCCCAAATGTGTCCTAAAAAATACAAGTCCTCAAATGTGTGGTATTATGTCACCTCGGACAAAATATGCTTGAATCAAAAATATCAAGTGATTGTGGTGTTATTGGGGTATTTTGGAGCAGAACTGTGTTGTCTGCTTCTCTCTAGCTCATTCAGAAAGCGGTGTCCCCGCGGTGGGGGCTTCTTTTCATATGGCCTCAAATGTGTCCTAAGACAGTATGTGTGTGTGTGTGTGTGTGTGTGTGTGTAGATGGGTTTCCACATCTGCCAATTTTTGGTGAATATTGAAATTGAACTAATGAAAACCTGAAAGTAAAAAGGTCAACATTAGAGGAAACATCTGAAAATCGCAAAAGGATTTTTACATTGAACAACTGTGGACAAAAAGATTGCTAAAGCCAAATAGTGAAAATGATAGAAGGAAATAGTTTTAGTTCTTCTAAAGTTTCATCGCACGACTGTAATGGATGGAATCTTAACAAAGGTTGCTTTTTCTCTACCAAATTTCAAACTGTACATAACTTTTGTAGAACATGTGTCAGGTGGTATAGTAAAAACAGTTCAAAAACAGTTTTGTGGTAAAACCAGATTAAAAATCAGTCCAAAAAACAGTTTTATAGTAAAAACCAGATTAAAAATCAGCACAAACAGCAGTTTTGTTGTAAAACCAGATTAAAAAAGGCCAAAAAAGAGTTTTGTGGTAAAACCAGATTAAAAAAGGCCAAAAAACAGTTTTGTTGTTAAACCAAATGAAAGAAAATCTAAAAATCAGTTTTGTGGTAAAACCAAATAATAATAAAAAAAACAGTCCAAAAAACAGGTTTGTGGTAAATCCTGATTAAAAACCAGTCCAAAATACAGTTTTGTGGTAAAAAATAGATTAAACAGTGCAGAAAGATTTGTGGCAAATACAGCCTAAAAATAGTAAAAAAAAAAAAAAAACAATTTATGGTAAAACCAAATAAAAAAAATAAATGCATCAGTTTTTTGGTAAAACCAGATTAAAAACCAGTAAAAAAAAACAGGTTTGTGGTAAATCCAGATTAAAAACCAGTCAAAAATGTTTTTGTGGTACAACCAGATTAAACAGTCCAAAAACAGTTTTGTGGTAAAATCAGATTAATACCCAGTCAAAAAATAGTTTTGTTGTGAAAACAGATTAATACCCAGTCAGAAAATTGATTTATGGTAAAACCAGATGGAAACCAGTCCAAAAAACAGTTCTGTGGTTAAACCAGATTAAAAACCAAAACCAAGCCCATATCTCCTTGCTTGACTGCAGTCACTGCTATCTAAAATAAGTACTGGTAATATTACTGTTATCTAAATCTTCAAACAAAAAGTTCAATAAGTTCAAATGTATATTGATTATATTTGTTGTATCTTAGAAAGAGGACCTTAGCAAAAAACTGCTGTTTTTAGAATAAGATGTGCAGGATTTCAGCCAGTCACTTCTCAAATGGAAAACCCCAGCATTCTGACTGCTACCCTCAGCATCCATTAGCTCTGTGCTGCGTTCATAGGCAACTACATAACAACCGGTTTTGATGCATGTGCAGTTCTGGCGCAGATGGAGTCATCCCCGGCAGGTGGATTCATATTTTGATGTTGAGCTGAAGCCAAAAAAGCAGAGGAAAGCGTGTTATCTTCAATATGTTCAGAATTCAGTTTGTGCTTTCTAAGAAATCTGTTCATATCTCTCAGACTTGGCGCTGGCAGACTTTCTTATTTTCCCATCATGCTCTCCTTCTCCACTCAGCTCAGATCAGCTTGATATTGCTGCAGTATTATTCGTTACTGCTTACATTTAATGTACCATTACGTTTTGTATTTTCTGTGTTTCTGTAATGTCTGTCTGATTTTGGCTACTCTTTAGTATTTCTTTTGTAGACTTTGTAAATTGAATGGTGGTTTATTTATTTATCATTTTTGTATGATTAATGGAATTAAATTATAAACATAAACAAAATATAAACATTTTGTCTTGTAATGTTTCGAAAGATTTACATATTTGTATATGGTTTGTTGTAAATCCAGATTAATACCCAGTCAAAAAAAAAAATAGTTTTGTTGTGAAAACAGATTAATACCCAGTCAAAAATTGATTTATGGTAAAACCAGATTGGAAACTAGTCCAAAAAAAATAGTTTTGTGGTAAAACCAGATTAAAAACCAGTTCAAAAACCAGTTCTGTGGTAAAAACAGATTAAAAACCAAACCAAGCCCATATCTCCCTGCTTGACTGCAGGGAAGGATTTACATATTTGTATATAATATTTAATATTATAAAGATTGGCTGTTTGTTGGTTGGAGTTGTAATTAGGATTAGGATTAGGATTAATCATTTATAGGTGGGATTTGTAGTTTTTAAAAGGATTCACAGTTTATTTGGTTGTATTTGTAATGAGTTTTGATTTTGTCTTGCTGTTTGTGGGTGGGGTTTGTAAGTTTCTAAAAGATGGTGTGTTTGTGGTTGTAGTTAATAATTTTTTATAAGGTTTTCAACTGTTTTGTGGGGAAGGTCTTTAATTTTCTTTAGGATTCATAGTTTTCTAAAGGATTGTCTGTTTGTGGTTGCACTTTAACATTTTACGGGTGGAGTTTGCCATTTTATGTAGAATTCACAGTTTGAGAGCTTGAAATCTACCACTTTAGTTTCTGAATCAGTTTCTCTGATTTTGCTTTTAACAGGTTCATATTTGAGTAAAATGATGTTGTTTTAAACTAGGGACAACATTTCTCCCAAATTCCAAATGAAAATATTGTCATTTAGAGCATTTATTTGCAGAAAATGAGAAATGGCTGAAATAACAAAAAAGAGGCAGAGCTTTCAGACTTTAAATAATGCAAAGAAGTTTTAAGAGTTCAGAAATCAATATTTGGTGGAATAACCCTGGTTTTTAATCACAGTTTTCATGTATCTCGGCATGGTTCTCCTTCACCAGTCTTATACACTGCTTTTGGATATCTTTATGCCACTCCTGGGGCAAAAATTCAAGCAGTTCAGCTTGGTTTGATGGCTTTTGATCATCCATCTTCCTCTTGATTATATTACAGAGGTTTTTATTATTTTTATCTTATACAGAGCCAATGTAGTGTTAAGAGTCTTGCCCAAGGACTCTTACTGGTG
Source organism: Astyanax mexicanus (assembly GCF_023375975.1). Lineage (NCBI taxonomy): Eukaryota > Metazoa > Chordata > Actinopteri > Characiformes > Acestrorhamphidae > Astyanax > Astyanax mexicanus. The sequence goes on along the minus strand of NC_064423.1, from coordinate 25,369,281 downwards.
TAGCACAGCATTCATTCGCCCAGAGCAGGAATTGAACCCGAGTCTCCCATATGGTAGATCACTGGCAGGCAGTGATGTTATCCACTGCCCCACACCAATCACCAAGTCTATACTTCCACATCTACACATTCTGGAGCTATGAAGTCAGTGGATTCGTTTCGTAAATGGCCACAGAGTGTTAGCGTAAGTATAAGAGGGTTTTAACCCAAGAATACTAACGTTAAAATTGGTAACACCATCGCTAACGTTGGGTTTACACTGTAGGAATGAGGGTTTTGGAACTCTTCTTTAATTTTACAACATACAACATCACATAAAAGAAAAAAAAAGAAAAAAAAAAAGGTACCATGGATGATCCTATAAAAAAACTGAAAAATTATTATTAGTCATCTCAATCGTTTAGTATAAGGTGGTAAGGATTGAAGGTTTTAGTCAGTCGGGTTCGCGTCCTGGCACTCCAATTAAATCAATCACGTTTAATATTATCGCAAGTCTTGAGACTGGACTCAGATAGATGCAAATAGTGACGGGAACGATGTCAACAACCAATAGGAGAGCTGTAGGAAGAGGCAAGACTATATTTCACGTGACTGTTTACGTACAGACAATTAAAAAAAAGAACACATTTTGCAGTTAATAGGTCTTATATGGGTCTTACTTTAATGTGTACAGTATTTTAAACACAGGTAGCACTTTAAAGTTATTTTATATTGCACTACTTTGTCTTACTGTGCAGTGTTATTTTATTATTAATAAACATGTTTAATAAATACACATTTTGCAAGAATGTATTGCATTAATTCTATCTAAAACAAAGGCAAATGTACAGCAGGGAAACTGTGATTCTTTGTTATACAAGGTTGTCACAAAAAAAGGGGGTAAAAGAAGCTTAAAATTAGACATAAACACAAAATGTAGATGATCTATTAAAAAATATCAAGAACTAACAGTGTGGCAGAAAAAAATAAACAAATGAGGACAAATGTTGTGAGTCTCTGATAAATCACAGTATTGACTGTAATTTAATTATTGGTAATTTAATATGTAGTACGTATTGTATGTAAACTCCACCAGAAGCATGATGGGAAATAATCTAAGAAAAAATCAAGTCTCAGTCTTGTAGTTAGTGATCCCCAGTCTTTGCAAAATCTTAGCCTGTGATTATTCTGTGACTAAAAAGTCTGTGACTAGTTTTTAGTGAGAGGGTATCAGACTTCAGTCTGTTAAAAGTCTTTTCAGAGTCTTTTCAAAGTCGTGAAATGTATAGACAGCTTTAGTCTTTGGTCCACCCATTCCTGGGACATGTGAGCATCTGATTTAAACACACAAACACTAATATCAGTTAAATTACACCCATAAAATATGTTACTCTCTATCACTAACGTCGGATTGAAAATCACATGCCTCTTGAAAAAACATAGATGGGAGGAGGGAATTATCCCTGAAGCTTCCCAAAGTCCCATGCAACTCAGACAGCGGAAACACAATGAAAATCATGTGAAAAATGTGTGTTAAAAATGGCTTAATAAACTCATAGCTTAGTTTATACTGTAACATACAGTGTTTGCAACATATTACATTCCTGTATGTATTGAGCTCTGGACTGTGTTGATGCTGCGCTCTATTGATCTTGCTGTGTGGCTCCTTCATTAAGGACTGCAGAAACTTAGGATCAGCGTTTTTTTTGTACGCCTGTGTGTCAATTTAATCGAAAACCAGAGAAAATTCCATCGGAGACACCGACTGGAGCTCTGACCTGTTTTCTAATGGCGCTGGGATCTAAGGATTTTTTATTTGGGCTGAGTGGGGGGAGAGAGAGGGCCATTGATTTCATTAGGAGGACGTGTGGAGTGTATTATTGGATGATAACTTGCTTCATAGGAGGTCAACAAGAAATCAATATAAAATTATATTAGCAGCTGGGTGTTCTGGGCTGCGGGCTCCTCCAGACTGAGCTGAAATGTAGATGGTTTAGAGGCTCCTTCGGGGTGATGGAGGAACAAAAGCAGGATTAAACAGGGCCATGTGTGGCACTTTTGGTCACGATCAATTCTATCATTCTATTCGCTACAGAATTTGTTTCCAGGCAAGATCCAGGCTGGATATAAAACGTATAGAAAAAAAGTATGACTCTTCCATACAGGTCATCAATTGTAGAGATACTGCAGAACAGTAGAACAGTGCACTTCCACACTGTGAAAGAGGTAACCTCACTCCTTTAGTGAACTTTACTTATTTCCTTATACCCTAACAATTTAACTCATGTAATTTTAGTAAAGTTCTATATATATATTTTTTTTTTTGAATGAAAGATTTAAACGCTAAAGCACACTTTTTTTTTGCTCACCAAGGCAACCTTCAATTGGTCAATTGATCTAGTTTTTTTTTTTTTTTTTTTTGCTGTGAAGTGCGACGATATTCCTGCAAAAAATTGCAATGAAGGAACTCTGACCTGGATTTATTTATTTTTTATTTATTTTATTTATTTATTAGAAAACCTAAGTCTGACAGAAGTGGTCAAATTTAAATCTCGGATATAAACTGAATCGAATGGTGTTTCAGTACATTGTTTTGAAAACTGTATAAAAGTGAAAAGAAGCTATACTGTCCCAAAACAGTTATAGGTTTCATTATGTCACATGGTTCCAAAACAACTGATATCTTTTCACGCATTTCGGTATTAAGAACCTGCATGCAGCTGATTTGAGATCAGAATGTTTTGCCCTCACATTTTTCTAAATGAGAGGTAAAAAAAAAATCTGATCTTTAATCTCATTGCCAAACTTTTATACACCTTAAAGTAGATGCATTACTTTAATATGCCAATAAAACATAACAATAAAAGTTATATTTACTTAAAGGACCACTATGTAACTAAGTTTCAGTAGTAAATGATAAAATGATCAGGATGTATCATCAGATATTAAGGAAGCATGTTGAGTGAAAGCACTGGCAGCTCTTGTCAGCACGAATTCAGCAGTACGTTCCTATTTTAAATCTGCAGTCCGTCCCGGGTTTTGTGTTTGTTTTGTCCTCTGACTCCTCCTGCTGCTCGTTCCCCAATACTAACTCCACCCACCGAGGTTGCCAGCACTACAGCAGACTGCTACACAGCTTAAAAAGCCTCAGCATGTCTCAAAAAAACTCAGTGGCTCTATTTGAGCTCTAATTCTCCACCGTTCAAACTCACTGCCAATATTCACTCTTGTCAGAGCTGCTACTTTTCTCCTGAACAGGTAAGCTAACTGGCTAGCTAATTCAGTTAGCTACTTTCGCGGAGCCGCGGTCCGACACACCGCAGAGTATGCGCAGTCCGGCACATCGCAGAGCTTTAGCTCTCCCTCGTGTAACAAACAGTCAATACATCTCTAGATACTGGTTTTAGAAGACGTTGTGTAGATTCAGCCTGCTGAATTTGGCAACACAAATAAGTTCAGTGGCTGGGGAGGGGTGGGCGGAGCAGACTACTCTCTGTGGTGTTTTGAAATTGGACTGCTGTAGCCATTTCACACACTCGCTCTCAGGTCCTACATAATGCACCTTTAACCTTTTTTAGGCCAATAGTTTTTTTCAAGTTCTACTAAGCAAAATCAACTCATCCCTCACGCTGTTTCTCCTTCTAGTAACTTGATATTTGAGGTGAATTCACTCAGCAATGTGCCGTATTTTTGTCATTCTAACAAAACCAATGTTTTTTTTTTCTTTTCCTCTTAAGGAAGTCTACGAGATGTGCTGCTGAAGCAGGAATCCTCTCACTTCTACATTGAAAACAACATGATTTATTGATGACTTCCTCTTCCACCTTACAAAAGAGCAGATTTCCGCACAAAAGTGAAACTTGCTGCATTAAACCGGATGAATAATAGAAGAGTGTTTGGTTTAAAGAAACGCCTGAATAAGAAGAACCTAATGCGGTCCTGTACAGCAGCACTGTGTTCATATACACGCTTCCATGTGGTCCTTAAGGGGAAGGGCAGGGAGGGAGGGGGGGGGGGGGGGGCTTTGTTTATGGATAGATTGATGTTTTACTGTATCTGTCTGAAAACAGAGACGGCGGTTAAAAGGGCTAATCTGCCTCATCTTTGAAAGTTCTGCGCTCCAGAAAGCCCAGCTGAAGATAATCAAACATCTAAAGCTATTTACACACTGACATCTGCTGTGACATTTGCATGCGTCGTACATGACGGAGTTCCCAGCACATGGCGTCTGGACTTTGTTCTGTTTCTGGAGGAAAGCCCCACAAATGGTAATAAAACAACAAAAGCTTTTTCATAAAAACTATACGAATTACATTATTAAAAATTGCGTCAATCCAGGGCCATCCCATCTTTTTTTTCTGATGCTTGGACAAGACAGACATCTCAACACAGGCTTTTGTTTTCATGCAAAACTTTTTTTTTTATTATTATTATTTCAGGCACCTCTTACATCTTATTCTCATGCATCTTTAGCACAATCCTGTTGATTTAATTTAAACAGCACCGATTTCCTTTCAAACTAAATCATCTCTGAAACAGCCCTTCTGGACGTCCAGCAGAATTGTGCAATTTTTAAAAAAGACAAGGGTGTTAGATTTCAGACCTGGAGACACTTGAAACAATTCTTGCAATTAATTAAAGACCTACATTTGTGTTGCACTGTATCCATCCTCAAAGATCCACTTGAGTTATAATTCACAAAAAATACCAATTTCCCAAAATTTTCAAAGAATAAAAGAGGATGTTTCTACTTCAGTACATTAAAGGGTGTTTTCACTCCTATAAGTCATAACCAAAGATAGATGAACGTTTACGTGTTCGTTATGTTGTAAGCATTTAGTCCAGGTCGTTTTGGTTTCACACTGTGTTTTCAGGCCACAAATAATGCAAAGAAAACAAGTTAATATTCATAAAGATTTAAGAATTCAGAAATCAATATTTGGTGGAATAACCCTGTTTTTTAATCACAGTTTTCATGCATCTTGGCACGTTCTCCTCCACCAGTCTTACACACTGCTTTTGGATAACTTTATGCCTGGTGCAAAAAAATCATGTAGTTCAGCTTGGTTTCATGGATATGATCATCCAACCCAATTTGGTAAAATCAAAAAAACTCATAATTTTTAAGTGGTCTCATTTCTTTCCAGAGCTATATATGTATATACATATACATATATACAAACACACATACACACACACACACACACACAGTATGCAAATAGACTGCCAAAAGCCGATAGAAAATAAATAATAAATGGCAACAGACTAAACTCTGTTGATTCAACTCAAAGATCTCCATTTGAATGCACAGTATATGTGGCCCCAAATGTTCACCTCATCTCAAAATAGTAGAGTTATGTTTGGAAACATGCAATTTTACATCATTTATTCTTCATTGATTTGAGTTCATTTATTTGAGTTCAAACATACATATTATTTGAGTTTCCTCCAAAAGTTTTGGAACAGTGAGGCCGATCCCTTTATTTCTGCTATAGACTGAAAACATAAAAAAAGACAAACGTTTTCAATTTTTATCTTCAGGTATTTCAGAATCAGAATTGCCTTTATTGTCACATGGTCATGGATTTACTGTACATCTGGATCCGATACACAGTTCAGAAGATGCTGTGTTTTTCCGTGATCTACCTGTTCATCACCTGTTGTTTAATACACCAGTGATGACATTCTTCAAAACACACCTGAAAGTCACATGTTCCAATACTTTTGCTCACCAGAAACATTGGTGGGGTTCTGATCTGTGTATCAGATCCAGATGTAAATACCCTGAAATAAAAGCTAAATAAAACCGTAATTATCTTTAAATGTCAAATTTAAATGTCAAGTTTTCAGTCTACAGCAGAAATAAAGGATTTACCTCACTGTTTTCAATACTTTGGGAAGGCACTGTATACTGTAACAAATGGTCCCATTAAAAATGCATTCCACCCTCTAAAATCAGATATATGTACTGGATCTGCTGTATGTTATAGTATATATATAATTAAATTAAATAATACAATACCCTGTAATTCTGGTAATAGGAATCCAGTAGCTGAAAATCTACTGAAAATACCTAGTAGACATTCAAACACATCCTATGTGACACCATTTCCCCCCAAAAAACGTTGTGTAATGCAACACTGAAACAATATATATGGAGATACAATGGATACATCATATGTCCCTCAGGCTTCATCCTTTCATTTCAATGATTCCGTTGCTATACATCACGCCCTTATGTACTGATGTATGGCAATGTAAGCACGACTAACGCAGTGTGACAACATGCCCTGCTCTCCCCTGCCAAAACAGCTGTTCTATAAATGTCTTGTAACATCATGACCGTGTGGATCTTCAGCTATAGGCTTTGGGCTAAACAGTAACCGCGCTCTGCTGAACTAAGGGCTTTCAGGAGCAGCGCTGGACTCCTCTGGACTGGAACATGAGGAGATGGGTTTAAGCTGTTCGTGAAAGAGTTTTAGCTCTGGGGGAGCCATGCAGTCTGGATGGAGCTGCGGGTGAGTGACACGTTAATCAGAGGATGAGGAGACCCAGAGGTTTGGAGGTGGACGTCCACTTCAGCCTAATCCCTCATTGTCCAGCGGAGTCCCCGGAGGGGTCGGCCAGACAGCAGCAAATATGCAGCTTAGCCTCTGTGGGAGCAGAGGAGGGTCATTGTGTGGGAGCGGATGTGGCCTCTCGTTCTTAAGCAACTGCCGTTGAGTTGCGTTGAGTTTTTATATGAACCACCAACCAGGAACATGTGCTCAATTTTTTTTTTTTAAAATTGTCTAAAAACATTTCCAGTGAATACAAAAATCCGCAGCATTAAGGAGCACCAACTACACATTAACTCAATGTAAATTGTGGGATGCTCTAGAGGTCAAGGTCAAGTGTGAGCTAGAGGGGCTAAAGGGACCCCCAAGCACTGGGTCATGGAGAAGCCAAGAAGTGGATCTGTGCTCTGTAGAGCGATGGCACGCCATCAAAAAGTACCTTTAATAAGAGTTGAAGTAGTCAAACTTCAAACCATCCACCAACAGCTCCTAACCTCACTGGTTACAAAGTAATTTCTAGGGGTTTGGAACTCCATTGGACCACAGTCAGAGCTATTATTCACAAATAGAGAAAACATGGAACACTGGTAAACCTTCCCCAGTTGAAATTATTCCAAAAGGGCTTGGAGAACTCATCCAAGAGGTCACAAAAGAAACAAGAAAAACATTTAAAGAACTGCAGGTCTCACTTAAATCAGTTAAAGTCAGTATTTATGATTCAATAATAAGGATGAGACTGGTCGAAAATGGTCTCCATGAGAGAGACCAAGGCAAAAAAAAACACTGCTGACCAAAAAGAACACAACTTAAACTTACCAAAAACACCTTGATGATCCCCAGGACTTTGGGTAAATTGGGTAAAAAAGTGAATCTTTTTGGAAGGTGTTTGTCCCCGTTACATCTGGCATAAAACTAACAAATAATTTCAGAAAAAGTGGTAATGGTGGTAATGTGATGGTCTGGGTCTGGGCCATTACTTGCTGTAATAGTTGGAACCAGGAATTTAGCTGTTTACCAGACAATCCTGAAAGGGGAATATCAAGCCATCTGTTTGTGACCTCAAGCTCAGGTGTGCTTGGGTTCTGCAGCAGGACAATGATCCAAAGCACACAAACAAGCCTACCTCTAAATGGTTTAAACAATAATATAAAGGGTTTTGGAATGGCCTAGTCAAAGCCTGATTGACATGCTGTAGCATGACCTTAAACAGGTCCATAGTGGCTGAATTAAAACAATTCTGTAAAGAAGAGCCACAATTCCTCCACAGAGATGTGAAAGACTTCTGCAGCACTGGGGTTTAGGGGCAAGCACTTATTCACAGAGGGCTAGATTGCTTTGGATAGCTTTTTTCCCCTTTAATAAATACAATTATCATTTAAAAAGCTTTTTTTTATATATTTACTCAGGTTATTTCTGTCTGATATTAAAGATTGATTAAAAATTGGAAAAATATCAGTATGTCAAAAAAAGCAAAAACATTTTTTTTTTTACACCACTGTATATTTAAATGTTATCTTCTTCTCACAGATAATTTAATTATCAGTGTAAATTCCCTCCAAAAAGCAGCAGTAACAGAAATAAACAACCTTAGAATTAGGTAGTTTCTGAGTGTAATTTCTGAATAATATTCATCTCTCCAGTACTGTCTCATCTCTTCTTCAGAAATACAGGTTGGGAAATGTTTACTTTATCATAATTTTGTTCCTATTTAAATGAGTGCTACTTGAAATCAGACAGAAGAGCAGCTGAACAGATGTCCGCCAAACTCTCCTTCAGTCTGATTTTTGAGACCGAACTGAGAGTCAGAATGACTTTGAGGAACCTCCAGCTCGGTGTCGCTGTCACTCTGCGTCTTTGTGTTTGAGTTCTCCTGCTTTCTGTTGGATTGATTTCAGTTTCATCACTTTTTCTATTTTTAATTTCGGCGCCGCCTCATTTGCACTTTTAATGCACACGTTTGTTTATGCGCTACTGGAGGAGCAGAGCAGCAGCTGCTGCAGGTTTGATGTGTCTCTGAGTCGCAGTCTGGTTGCAGGTCGACTCCAGTGAGCTTTTTTCGCAGGTAACTTAACTCTTGAACTCTGCACTCAGAATACATCAGTTTATACACTGTAAAATTTGAGAATTTAGAAAAGACATTCATATAGGTAAATATAACTGATGTCTTCAAGTTATGTTGTTTTTATGTCCAAAATCGCGCCTTGTGTTCTCAGCTTCATTACTTAGGAATGCCTTCACACATCAACATATGATTAGAAAGGCCAGAAACTACTCTTTAAAAATATGTCTTTCTGAGTCAGTTTATACACTGTAAAATTTAAGAATTTAAGAAAATTTGTGCTTTGAAAAATATATTTATACAGGTAAATATAACTGATGTCTTCAAGTTATGTTATAGTTTACTTAATATCTGATTTTTAAGTTGTACTTAAATCACAGTTTTATTTAGTAAATATACTTTTAATAGCAAAGCAATTCTAAATTGCAATTTCTAAATGTTGGCAACATTTGACAATATTACCAAAGTTAATAAAACTATTGGTTCCTGCCATCATCATTATTTTACATTACATTACATTACATTACATTACATTACATTGCATTTGGCAGACGCTTTTGTCCAAAGCGACTTACAATATTGAAGTGCAAATAATAGAAGAGGTTAAGTACAAAAATAATAGAAGTTAAAAATAAAGCATCTACAGATAGGGCCTTAAGGAGGTCAGAGGGAAATAATGGGATAGAGGAGTAGAGAAGAGGAAGAAGGAAATGAGGTTAGAATTAGTTAGTTTGTTAGAGGTGTTAGGAGAGTAAGTGCTCTTTCTCTCCTAACACCTCTAACAAACTAACTAATTCTAACCTCATTTCCTTCTTCCTCTTCTGCACACTCATTTTGCACAATGAGTGTGCAAAGGTACCGTGAGCGAGGTAACTGTGAATTTTGGCGCATATTTCTAAGTAGATTAAAGCTTATTATCTTTACTTCTATCAAGAACTATATGTGCTCTTGAGAGAGGGTGCTTTTCATGGCAGGGTTGTTGAACTCATCAGGGCTGAGTGGGGCATATTGGGACACTTTTAGCACCTTTTAGGCACAACACAAAAAATGATTTACACAGCAAATGAAATAATGAAGAGGCATATATTAATCACAGTTCCATCAAAAAATGATGACTAGTGTCATTATCATTATGAACATTTCTGGTTGCTGGACTATTCCTGTCCAGTCCGATAGTTACTGCAGTGTAATGAAGTATGCAAAAAAACAGATACAGGACTACAGTCTGTAATAAAACATTAACTGAAAAATGGACAATGAGGTGATCGTAATATTGTGATATTAAATCTGATTTAAGTACAAAAAGAGTGTTTCACTATGAAATCAGGAATAAGATACAATGACTGAAATAATCCAAGGAAAAAGGTAAAGATATTCAAAAGATAAACCTGTTAAAGATACATTTTTCCTTATAAACATCAAAAATGTTTCAAAAATTCAGTTTTTTAGAGCGAGTAAAGAGAGTGGAATTGCATTCATTCTAGATGCACAGACAGTACACAGACATGCTGTGAGTGTATGTGTGTGTGTTAGTAGCAGATGGGTGTTTGATGCTAGCATGGCTACAGTGTGTGTGTGTGTGTGTGTGAGTTGTGTGTGTGCTCTGGCAGGCTGTGTGTAATCTGCAGGCTAAAAGAGTGTGTATTCATTTAGCTGAGCCCAGCAGCTGTCAGGCTGTAGATGCTTACTGCTCTCACATGTATATTCAACAAGCAGCGCCCAATATGCTTCCTAATTGGACGGGACCAAATGGCAGTGCAGGAGCGAGTGCTGAATCTGTGCCGTGCTGACAGTTCCCTTCTAGTGTTAGCACTAGCGTTAGCACTAGCTAGAGTTTTACCAGAACTTTAGTGTTGTTTGCTTTGCAAAGTGACTGATTTTTGCTCAAATACACAGTATGTCCAGAAACACTGAAATAAGAGATTATTAGATGGCAGTGGGAAAAGTTTCAGTAGTATTCTAGTGTGAACTATACTCATTTCTGTGACAAGTGAATTGGTGGCAATGCGAAATATGCACAGAGATTCACGCAGAGTCCACAGAGATTTTGGCCTCTTAATAAGGAACATCAGTAAAGCAGAGTAGAGCACAACTGTCAGCCACAATTTTTTTTTACAGTAGCATAATTAAACTGAAGTAAACTGATGCACTATGAAAGCAAGAGGTTGAGTGCAAATCCTACATAGGCAGAACACTGTGGTTTATTGAGAACAAAGAGTAAAAAAAAAAAAGTACAAATGCTCTCAAACTATCTACTGGATATTCAACATGGTACTCCATGGCAAATAACTGTGAGAAATAGCCACTGCACACTCAATATTCAGCATGCCACCTCATGGCAAAGAACTCTCTGAAGTTGCAAGAAATGGCAAATGTTGACTAAAAATTCAACATGGTATTTCATGGCAAAGATGTTTCTGAGGATGTTAGGAACGGCCACCGGCCAATGGAAATTCAACATGGACCTTTATGGAAAAGAACTCTCTGAGAATATGAGAAATGGCCACTGGTGACTGGAAATTCAACATGGTATTTTATGGCAAAGAACTCTTTAAGGATGTGAGAAATGGCCACTGGCCGCTCAATATTTCACATGCCACTTCATGGCAAATAACTCTCTAAGGATGTGAGAAATGGCCACTGGAAATTTAGCATGGTACTCCATGGCAAGGAACTCTGTGAGAATGCGAGAAATGGCCACTGGCCACCGGAAATTTAGCATGATACCTAATGGCAAAGAACTCTCTGAGGATGCAAGAAATGGCCACTGGACACTCAATATTCAGCATGCCACCTTATGGCAAAGAACTCTGTGAAGTTGCAAGAAATGGCCACTGGCCACTAGGAATTCAACATGGCACTTCATGGCAAAGAACTCCCTGAGGATGTTAAAAATGGTCACTGGCCACTGGAAATTCAACATGCCACCTCATGGCAAAGAACTCTCTGATGATGTGAGAAATGACCACTGGCCACTCAATATTCCGCATGCCACCTCATTGCAAAGAACTCTCTGTGGATATGAGAAATGGCCACTAGCCACTAGGTATTTAGCATCCCACCTCATGACAAAGAACTTTGAGAGGTTATGAAAAATGGCAACTGGGTTTTGAACATGGTACTTCATGGTAAACTCTTTGAGGATTTGAGATCTGGCCACTGAAAATGCCACATGGCACTTAATGGCAAATAATTATCTGAGAATGCGAGAAATGACCACTGGCTACTGGAAATTAAACATTGTTCCTCGTGGCAAAGAACTTTTTGAGGATGTGAGAAATGGCTACTGGCGACTGAAAATTCAACATTGCACTTCACAGCAAAGAACTTTCTGAGGATGTGAGAAATGGCCCCTGGCCACTGAGTATTTAGCATGCCACCTCATTACAAAGAACTTTGAGAGGATATGAAAAATGGCAACTGGGTATTGAACATAGTACTTCATGGCAAAGAACTCTCTGAGGATGTGAGAAATGGCCACTGGCTACTGGAAATTCAACATGCCACCTCATGGCAAAGAACTCTGTTAAGGTGCAAGAAATGGCCACTGTAAATATAATAAAATATTTGCAAAAATATGAGGGGCATACTTTCTTGTTGTACTCTTTGGAATGTTGGATACTGTAGTATACTGAGATTTGGCCAGAACAAACATGAAATATATTGGTGTTCAATAAATTTCTGTTTTGTGGTTGTTGATGTATGAACATCATTGCAAAACGCGGTGGTATTAACGGAAGAAAAGAAAATTAAACAGCCGAAATATGTCGGACAGTTGTAGGCCTGGGGAAAGAAGTTAAAATAGAATTATTTGTGCGGACGTATGTGTGGATGTCGTGAAATTTTATTGCTCCAAGCTGTTTTATTGTGTATATTTCTGTGCATTTCTATTCAAAGCAGATTTGTTTGTGTCACCAAGACTCATCAATTCGGTTTGCATGCTGAATATTTCTGTCCGGCAGCTGTCAAGCTTTGTCCATCTGTGTGTAGTTTACACGGTTTTGCCAGTTTGCACACACCCACACACACACTCACTCTCTCTTACACACATACACACAAACGCACGGTCTATAGCCTTAAAACATTTTTTTTTTCAGGTTTCAGAAGCGATCCGCTGTTCTTTGAGGCCATCATGCCGCTGGATGGAGGCAGGAATGTGTGTGTGATGAGTGAGTGCTGATGTGTGTGGGAAGTGCGCAGTGTGTTAGCAGACAAAGCGCCAGTGGAGATCGCTATTTTGGGCGTCCTGTTGAGATAAGCCTGGCTGGTGTCTTCTTCACTGCCTTACAAAGAGCTACATGTCGTCCAGCAGCCGGACTTCAGTGACCTGAGATTTCAGATCCAGCTCTTTCTGATCAGCTTACACACTGCCAGCGCTCTGCGGCGCCAGACACGGCTCAGGCAAACGACATGGAGAAGATGATGGCGAGCGACAGCTAGTTAACCTCTTTCCACTGTGCCTATTTAATCTCCTTTCCTCTATTAATAACGTGACGCCTCACTGATGTCGCTGCATTTAGTTGATATGTAATGAAGGCGATCTAGGAAAAGCCAGCGTTCTCACAGCTTTATATTCTCAATTATGCATTGCTAGCATTTTATCATTCCTCTGATTGAAAATGATAATGATATAAACATATATTATATTGATCTTAACTGCACTCTAAAAGTGCTTATAAAATCTCATAGGAAAAAAAAAAACATAGTGCATCCAACAAATATAAAAGAAAAGGCTTGTATTGTATCTTTTGTACAGCAATACAAACCATAGCAGTTCAAAGAAAGGTCTGATCCTAAAAGCGTATCTATTTATAGGATTTGGAGGCAATTTCCACTCTGAACCCCAATATGGGGTCAGCAAAGAGTATTTAAGACCCTTTCAGAGCTGAATTATCCCCAGTAATTAAAAAAAGGAGAAAAAAAAACAAGTAGGAAAGCTGTTTTCTGTCTATAATGCACAGAAAAGAAGAAAACTATTCTATTATAAAATCTAAATAGCAAACAAATCCAATTTAACTCAATTTCCATTGAGGTGGAAGCCTGTGTTTAACATTTTTATAGTTCATATCGAATGCTTTTTATTCACTTTTTATTAAAAGAAATCAACCCTAAACAGTCTTGATATAGAAAATAGAAATAAAATCATGTTAAATTAGTAAAAATAGCTGTTACATTGCCTTAAAGCAGTGGCAAAGAACTCTCTGAAGTTGAAAGAAATGGCCACTAGCCACTAGGAATTCAACATGGCACTTTATGGCAAAGAACTCTCTAAGGATGTGAGAAATGGCCACTGGCCACTCAATATTCCGCATGCCACCTCATGGCAAAGAAAACTCTGAAGATGTGGGAATTGCCTCTGACCACTGGGCATTCAGCATGCTACCTCATGGCAAAGAACTCTCTAAGGATGCGAGAAATGGCCACTGGAAATTTAGCATGGTACTCCATGGCAAAGAACTCTCTGAGGATGCAAGAAATGGCCACTGGACACTCAATATTCAGCATACCACCTCATGGCAAAGAATCTTTCAGAAGTTGAAAGAAATGGCCACTAGCCACTAAGAATTCAACATGGCACTTTATGGCAAAGAACGCTCTAAGGATGTGAGAAATGGCCACTGGCACTCAATATTAAATCATGTTAAATTAGTAAAAAATAGCTGTTACTTTGCCCTAAAGCAGTAATACAACTGTTTTTCTAATTTCGTTGGTTTATAAACTTGTTTATTAGCTGGTTTATGGTCTATTCTGATGGACAACAGCTCTCGAATAGTCTTATGTGCAACAAAACATTTAAAAATAAAGAAAATACATGATGCCCATAGTAATGAATGCAGAGTTTGAAAGGGTTACAGGTACTCAACTGGTCTGCATCTCCAACCATCTCCATTCATCTGAACTTACAGTAGCCTTCAGCCCTTCCTCTGCTAAAACTCCATCCAGGCCTGTCCGGCCCCCTGCAGTGATCATTAGTCACGCTCACTAACTTACGACCCCATGCTGGAGCTGAAGACCAACACTGCCTCATAATCCCCTCTGTCCCCAAATCTCAACCCTTAGAAATCTAGCTTTAATACTGTCATTTTCTGTGCTATTGAACTGTAATAATATAATTAAATCATTAATCTTTCCTCTAGGATGGTCCCACTGGTGAGATTTGCTGTGGCTGGTCCCTGGTTAGCTTTGTCCCAAAAAATGGATTTGAATGTTCTCAGTGGTTCTGCTTTGTACTATTTGGGAAGTACAAATAGTCTTGGATCTTCTATGAGGTTCTTCCTCTAGCCTTTCTTCTTTACAGTTCTTCTTCGGAAACACTTTTCTTGTATGGTCTATTTGATGATGCTCAACTTTGGATAGGGTTATTACCTGTTATATTGCTACAAATTTGTATGCAATGAATTTCGATACCACATAGTGGTTCAAGTGTCTGAAATCTGAAATTAAACGGTTTGGTTTGTTGTTTGCTGTTCACACTTGCACCACAAATGATGCATCACTTAAATCTTATTGGTTCTTCCTAAGAAGTTTTCCTAGCAATTTTTGTTTAGTAGAATGCTTGTTAGAGACAGATTGATGTTCTTTGAACATCTTTGAACAACTGTTATAATGTAAAATATTATTACAGGGGTTGGACAATGAAACTGAAACACCTGGTTTTAGACCACAATAATTTATTGTGGTGAAGGACAGTTCTGGTGGAAACAGGAGAGTTGAGGTGCACATTGAATTCTGCCGTGATTTGAGCAGCCGTGGTTTTGTGTTTTTTGGATACAATCCGGGTTAGCACCCGAACATCCCTTTCAGACAGCTTTCTCTTGCATCCACAGTTAATCCTGTTGGATGTAGTTTGTTCCTCTTGGTGGTATGCCAACATTACCCTGGATACCGTGGCTCTTGATACATCACAAAGACTTGCTGTCTTGGTCACAGATGCGCCAGCAAGGCGTGCACCAACAATTTGTCCTCTTTTGAACTCTGGATTGCCACCCATAATGTTGTGTGCATTGCAATATTTAGAGCAGAACTGTGCTCTTACCCTGCTAATTGAACCTTCACACTCTGCTCTTACTGGTGCAATGATGTGCAATTAATGAAGATTGGCCACCAGTCTGGTCCAATTGAGCCATGAAACTTCCACACTAAAATGACAGGAACCTGTTTTAGAAGCTGTTCCTGGAAAGTTACATGTTACAGGCTAACCTTCATTGAAACTTTTCAAAAAGTTGCTAAATGTTCATATAACCTTCTCTGTTAGCTGGGTTACAATTGAGTCTTGGTTCCTCTTGTTGGTTCTTCCTTATGTTCCCAGATATACAATATTGTTCTATAGTATCTCAGCTCATCTAAGAATATCTTCCTCATGTTTTTAGAGATATTCTTCATTTTATGGTTCTCCTTTTACTGCGAGAAGTCTTGGTTCCTTTCTCTTGGCAGTATCACTCAAGGCTCTTTGGCTTTTGGCTGCACTCGCCAGGAAAAGACTCCGTAAGAGCCTGAGGAAGTACAGTATGAGCTGCTAAAGGAAAACAACTGTTAGCAAAAGTAGTGAAAGTGCTTTACAAATACTGCAGGACTGAACTGGACCCAGGTCTACTCTATTCAGCACCGATATGACAGGGTCCCTAAAAGCCCATCTGCTGTAAGCCACAGCTTGAACTCGGACTGAACCGCGAAACAGCTTTGGAGCGCCTCTAGAACCCGTACAAACGAGAACCATTACCTGAGTCCCGGGCCGTACTTCACCTGCTGATATCCTGAACTCTGCCGGACCCCTCGGCTCCATATGGTAATGCGCTGTGTGTGTACATATTTCAGCTTTATGTAAGACCCATCTGTCTCCCTTTTCTACAGCTCCTCTTCCTTAAAGACCCACCTGTGTATTTTTTGCTCCTGTCGGACTCAGCACTCCCCGAGCACTCGAGCGGTGGCGAGAGGTTTTTATAACCCTGGAGGACAGACAGACCCTCTCTCCATCTGATAAGGGTCCACACAGGGCTTGATTTGTCAACCTTGTTCACATATTGAACACATTTTCATAACACATACATCTGTAGAGATACAGTAGATCACGTCAATATCATAAAATGTTTACAATATATAGTTTTCTGTAAACTCCAGAGAGCTCTTCATTTTATTTCCAGGCAAAACCTCAATTTTCTCTACCAATAAATACTTATACAAATACATGCATATGTGCCGTAAAAAAAAGTATTTGCCTCCTTAGAATCCAAACCAACCTAGCCCTATGTGAAAAAGTACTTGCGCCCAATGAATTAACTGTAATTAACCACATTTTCTAGAAAGCTGAGTTCAATTTCACCAACCGCATCCAGATCTGATTGCAGCCAGACTCGTTGAATCAAGGAATAATTTAAACAGAACCTATCCGACAACATAAAGCAGGATAAAAGGTCTCAAAAAGAACATATGAGAAAACAGTTATTTACATCTCTTCATAAATGAAGAAAACAGTGGTGATCTTTCCCAAGAGTGACCGGTCTACTGAAATTACTCAAAAAGGGCATGGACAACTCATCCATGAGGTCCCAAAAGAACCCAGAACAACACGTAAAGAACTGCAGGTCTTACTTTTCTCAGTTAGGGTCATTGTTAATTGTTTAATAATAAGAAAGAGACTGGGAATAATAGTATGGAAGGAACAGTTCCAATGCAAAAAATATACACTGCTAACCAAAGAGAACACATAATTAAAATGTGTTTGTTAATCTGGGATAAACCAAAAAAAGGCAAAAACAAAAGAAAAGATGTTGCATAATTTTGCTTTAATGTATTTAACTATTTAATATGGCACCAAAAGAGGTTCTGCATGTTAATAAACACTTTCTTTGCTATTTTGACCATTACTGTTTTAAATGTATGTTTGTACATAAGAGACCACTTAAACATGATGAGTTTCTTTGATTTGACCGAATTGAAAACCTCTAGAACATAATCAAAAGGAAGATGGATGATCACAACCATCAAACCAAACTGAACTGCTTGAATTTTTGCACCAGGAGTAAAGGCATAAAGTGATCCAAAAGCAGTGTGTAAGACTAGTGGAGGAGAACATGACAAGATGCATGAAAACTGTGATTGAAAACCAGGGTTATTTCACCAAATATTGATTTCTGAACTCTAAACTTGTTTTCTTTTCGCATTATGTTATGTCTGAAAGCTCTGCATCTTTTTTTTTATAATTTATCATTTTCTGCAAATACATGCTCTAAATGACAACAGTTTTATTTGGAATTTGGGAGAAATGTTGTCTGTAGTTTATAGAATAAAACAGCAATGTTCATTTTACTCAAACATATACCTATAAATAACAAAATCAGAGAAACTGATTCAGAAACTAAAGTGGTCTCTTACATTTTTCCAGAGCTGTATTGTACTGTGCTGCATATAGTGATGAACAATACATCTACAGTAGAATGACATCCTGTGATGAACACTGTTCAAGTTTCTGTTAATCTACAGTATTCCTATTCACTCAGATATGGCAACACGTCTCACTTCATTCCCTCCCAGAAGAAACTACCTGCGAAACATCAGCAGCGAGCTTACTTTTGGGGTTTTAGATCTTTACGCTACATTACCGCTGACACACATTTCATCTGAAAGTCATCCTCTGATAAACATTCATCCGCGTGAGTTTTTATATCCTGCATCTTTATTCATTGCAGGGCTGCAGACGCATCTCACTTCAAAGTTACAGGCTGCTTTAATCTGAAATCCATCACTGATACATTTTCAGCATCATCTCCGGCAGGAGTGAAGTGCTGTGAACATTAAGCTCCAGTATGAACTATGTTTAACGAGCATGGCTTTTCACCACGTCTGAATAGAGAGAGAGTTCATGATTTGGTTAGTGATTTTTTTTTATTCAGTTTTTGCGAACATGGTCTGCTGCAACCAACCATCCAACCTGAGGAGGCTCTACATGTGCTCAATTTGTTTTAGGTCCATCATCTTTAGCTTCTATGGATGGGTGGAGTCTGAACTCTTTACATATGTTTTCTTAGTATTTGATTAGCCTTTCTAGAATCTGAAAATACTAAAGCTTTTTCTCTCACTGTAAACATATAATGAGAAATATAGTGTATTGTGAACATTTCATTAAAATCAGGATACAAAATATTATAACCAGATATTATATCCAGATATAACCCACCCCTATAGTGTCCACTTCCACCTGTTAGCAGATTGGAAATGCCTGACTCCAATTTCTGACTCCTCTTTTCTTTTTTTTGTCTTCCTCATTCTTTCCCTCTTGCCTTCTCCTTTTATTTCGTCTTCCCTATTCTGTTTCTCAGCTTTTTTCTTAATTTCTGCCTCAATGTCTCTTTAGCTTTTTTCTCTGTTTCATATTCTTTCTGTCTATCTACAGTTTGCAATTTCTCTTTTCCTCTTTTACATTTGATTCTCCTACTTTCTAATTCTTTCTTTGTCTTGCCTTTTTTCTTCTCAGTCTTCTTTTCCTGTTTGTCTCTGTCTCTCTCAATGTGTTCTTTTACTTTCTTACTTTTTTTCCTCTTCCCTGTTCTGTTTCTCTTCTTCTCTACTTTTTTCTTGATATCTCTCATTCCCTTTCTTTCCCTTAACGTCTCTGTTTCTTATTCTGTCCCACTTTCTCTCTTTCTTTCTGTTGTTCTGTTGTAGTGGCTTTCTGTCATATGTTCTGATAATTAATGCAATCTAATTGTAAGGTTTTACAAACTATAAACTACAGGGGCCCTATGGTACACCCTGCGCAAGACACATCTCAGTGCTCATTGCTATCTTACACCCAGTCAACATTCTATTTTCATGCCTTGACTGATTAAAACCCTGACAACAGTCAACAGTCAGCCGCCCAATTCCCTATCTTAGCCATGTAGAAGCGCTGTGCACGATGCGCAAATCCAGCTTTTGCTTTAACAATAAACAAAATAAAGAATAGAATAACATTGCTGTTCCCTTAAATGATAAATTTCTGGCGTATTTCACAGGTTAGTTCCCTTGGTTGAGACGTGCAAAGCAATGCGCTGTTAAGATTTCAACCTGCCAAAGTCAGAGCACACCTGACTCTTAAAGGGAATGAAAACTGGTAATGAAACACTGATTGGTTTCTTTCACATAACGCCCGAAACCCACCCATGGTTAATTAATGAGTTGGTTAATTAGAATTAGTTCATGCCTTTTGCGTGTTTTGAGCTGCACAAAGCATATTTTTTGCGCCTTTTTCGATACCAAAGACACATCAACACAACATAAATCTAACTGTGAAATAGGCAATTTTTACAGATGCACTATATATCACTAAAACGGGGCTCATTGTCTTGATCATTTGTTCTTCTAAATATGACAAAGAACCTTAACACACAAAAAGGAAAATCCCCTCTGGTGGGAACTGTGTTCAGTCTAGTGGGACAGAGAGAGAGAGAGAGAGAGAGACAAAGAGAGAGAGAGGGTGTTTTGTGGTCTGTGGCATGAACTGCAGGGTCGACCCACACACTGAGGGGTGAAGACAGTAAATCAGCTTCAGCAGAGAAGGCCAGACATTAGGGCAGCTCTCAGAATGCAGCGCAGTGTGTCCAGGCGTTATTGTGTGTGTGTGTGTGTGTGTGTGTGTGAGAGAGAGAGAGAGAGTGAGTGTGTGTTGATACATGAACTCTTAAGCCGCTGTCTGTGCTCTGAAAACAAAGGGATCTTTTGCAGTGACTGAGCTGATGCTCAGAGTGGACAGTGATGGAGTGAGTTGCATCATCTTTCCTTCAGAGAAAAGCTCTCTGATAGACCCATGAAGGCTCTATTGTCTCTCTCTCTCCCTCTTCATTCCTTCTTTCTCTATAGTTCTCTCACATCTTCACTTTCTCTTTCTCTTGCTGTCATTCTCTTGTTTTCCATCTCTTGTGAATTTCGTATTTTTCCCTCTCTTCTTCACTTTCCAGTTATATCATCTCATCGCATGCAAGAAAGAATCCAAGGTCCAAGAAACAGTGAGAGAACTTGCTCTCTTTCTTTTTTTCTTTACCTTTTACCACTGTTTTCCCTTTCTTCGTCACTCACTACAGTATTTCTTTCCTTTCTTCCTTTGTAACATTGTCTCTTATTTTGTCTTTCACAGTGTTTCTTGCTCTCGCTCTCTGTCTATTTCTCTCCATTTATTTCATTCCCTCTTTCTGTTCTTGTATCTTTCATTCCAGCTCTCCCATCTCTCTTTCTTCACCTTTCCCTCACTTTTGTCTTGTTTATTCTTTCTCTCTATTAATTGGTTCCCCTATATCATTTTTCCTCCTCTTTTTTCCTGTCTCCTATTCTGTTTCAGATTTTTTCTTTCTTTCTTTTGTATTTTTTCTATGTCTTTCTCTCTTGTTTTCTTTCTTTGCCTACATCTTTCTTCTTTCTGTCCCACTTGCTCTCGTTATTTCTTTTGTTCAATATCATGTTCTAATTCCCTCGTTCTTGCTCTTGTTCTCTCACATTCATTCTCATTCTTTCTGCCTTTTACTATCACTTCATTTCCCTCTGTATCTGGTTCTCTCTCTGTTGTTCACTCTTGTATTCTCTCTCCTATTCTCACTCTGTTGCATCACTTTTACCTGTTACTTTTTCTCTCCTCATACAGTATTTTTCCTCATTTTCTCAGTCTTCTTCTTTTCCTTGTCTTTCTCTTTTTTAAACATTTTCTCATTATCTGTCCCTTTGCTATTTCTCTTGTCCTCTTTTCCATGATTTGATTCTCCTACTTTCCCATTCTTTCTTTGTTTTGCTTTTTTTCTTCTCTTCCTATTTAGCTCTGTCTCTCTCAATGTGTTATTTTACTTTTCATATCTTTATTCTTTCGCTTTCTCATTCTTTCTCTTCCTCAATTTGTATTTAGTTTGGTGGTTATTTATTACTTCTTACTCTGTCTTTCTCACTCATCTTCTTTCTTAGTCTTTCTTTCATTTTATAACACTTTCATAGTTTAAAATGTTATTACTTGTATATCTATTATCTTTCTTTTTCCCTCTTTTTTATGTCTTTCTTATATCATCTCTTGCTAGAAAGGATACAAGATACACAGAGGAAGACGTGTTTTCCCTTTTTTCCTTTTTGTCTTCTTTATTCTTTCTCTCTTACCTTTTTCTTTTTCCCCCTTTCCTATTTTGTTTCTCTTCTTCTCTACTTTTTTCTTGATATCTCTCATTCTCTTTCTTTCCCTTAACGTCTCTGTTTCTTATTCTTTTTGTCCCACTTTCTCTCTTTCTTTCTGTTGTTCTATATCATGTTCTCATTCCCTCATTCCTGCCCTTGTTCTCTCTCTTTCCATTTCATTTTGTTTGCCTTTTATTCTCACTTCATTTCTCCCTGTATCTGGTTCTCTCTCTGTTGTTCACTCTTGTATTTTTTCTTACATTCTCACTCTCTGTTGCATCACTTTTACCTGTTTTTTTTATGACATCTGTTGCTTGTTCTCTTTCTTTCTCTCCACATATAGCATTTATATCACTTTCTCAGATTTCTTATTTTCTTTTTCTTTCTGACTGTTTCTTAAACCTTTTCTAATTCTCTCTCTCTCTCTCTCTGCTATTTCTCATTTTCTATTTTCTATGATTTAATTCTCCTACTTTCCTTTTCTTCTTTGTCTTGCTTTTTTCCTCATTCTTATCTTCCTGTTTATCTCGGTCTCTCTCAATGTATTCTTTTGCTTTCTATATCTTCATTCTTTCGTTTTTTCTTCATTCTTTCTCTGCCTTGCTTTAGATTTTTCTTTAGTTTGGTGGTTCTACATTACTCTCACTCTCAGTCTCTCTCTTAGTCTTAATCGTCTTTCTTAGTCTTTGTTTCATTTTAAAACATTTCCAGAGTTCATTCTTTTATCATTTTCTCTCTCTTTCTTTCTTTTTCTCACTTTCTCTCTTGCATTCCCTCGCCCATTCACCCCGGTAGCCCATCTATCACTGAGCTTCATCACTGAGATGGTTTTTTTTTTTATGTAAGTGAGCGTGGACAATTCCTCCACACATTACGGCAATCAATAGAGGATGGACACACTCCATCCAGAGCGTATAATTAGAGCCGCATCAGGGAGCTGCTGTAATGGTTTTGGAGGAACCGTTAGGCTTCTGGAGCTCAGCCATTTTGTGCTCTTAAACTGCCATCAATTTACTCAAGATGGTGAGAGCAGACACATCATCAGGGCCACTCTCGCCGAGATCCCGCTCACTACATAAACGCTCGCACCTCTGCCCCCTGCGGAGTGCGTACTACATCCTCAGTTAAACACATGGCAGCTGTGAGGTCAGATCTTCCCGTTTCCCGTTCGCCTTAATGACTAGTGAGCCTGAGTGAAGGTCTGTGATCATGTGCAGCGGGTAAATCGGCTTGGAATGATCTGGAACAACATCCCAGTTCCCTGTAGGTGGGGGGGGGGGGGGGGGGGGGGTTGATCTGTCTGGATTGGTAGCTTCAGAAAATCTATTGGTAAATAAGAGTCATAGTGTTAGATACAACTGAAGAAGACATTACTGAACGACTCCACAGGGGTCCACTTGGTGCATGTGTTGCGTGCATCTTTAAAAATGAATGCAATACATATGCAAGGTGCAGTACACACAAAACTCAGCAGTATCAATGTGATAGAAAGTTTAAAGAAACGACTACTTGCATCTGTATCTTTTGCCTCTGCTGTTTTGTCAACTGGATGCCTCTAGCGGAAGTCCGTGAGCTGTAAAAAAAAAAGGTTTCTGACTTCTTATAATGTTCCACTCGTAGGAGCAACTCTATAGCCCTATAGTTTGCATTGCATAAGTTGTAGTCACCAAATAATAACCCATTTCTTCCTGGTCAGGGTCGCAGTGTGCCTGGAGCCTACCTAGAATCACAGAGTGCAGAGCAGGAAAATCCCAGAGTTTGAGGCATATGTGTCTCCAGTTTTCATGGTGCAAGCCAAAATGAAGTCTTACGTTCCAGGTTAAAGTCTTTACATATGAGTCTTAAGTCTTTTCTCTGGATACAAGTCAAAGATCTGTCTTAATCTGTCTGATTCCATTCTTGAGTCTCTGGATGTGAGTTGAAGTCCATTGTCTAGTCTCTGGATGCGAGTCAATGTTCAGTCTTTAGTCTCTGGCTATTGAAACTATTTGTCCATTCTCTACTATCTGGCTGTGCTGATTCTAATCTAGTCCTTACGAGTTAGTCTAAGTCCATTCTTGAGCGTCATTGGCAGTCCAAGATCATTTTTAAGTCTCTGATTGTGAGTCCAGGATTCTCTAGTCTCAGGTTTTGAGTTGAAGCTCATTCTCAAGTGTCTGGATTAATTCTTCAGTCTACGTTCATCCTTAAGCCTTGTTAAAATCTGAATCCTTTCTTCAGTCTTTGAATTAAGATCTAGGTTGAGCCTCTAAAGGTTGAGTCAAGTCTCAAATCAAGTTTGTGAGTCAGACTGTATTCTTGAGTCTCTGAATGTGAGACTGATTCCATTCCACTGAGTCAATGTTTAGCATTGAGTCTCTGGCTGTGAATCTCGAGTCTTGAGTTCCTATATTCATTCTCTACTATCTAGATGTGAGTCAGGGGTTTGTCTCACTTTTTTGACTATGTGCTGATTCTAATTGTGAGTCTCTGAGAGTGAGTCTGATTCCATTTTTGAGCATCTTCATGACAGTCCAAGTTCATTGTTACATCATTCACTAGTCTGAAGTCTCTGGATTCATTCTTCAATCTAGGTTTACTCTTGAGCCTTGTGTTAATCTGAGTCCTTTCTTTAACCTTTGGTTGAAGGTCTAGGTTGAGACGTGAGACCTTGATTGTTGAGTCAAATTTCAACTCTTTGAACTGCAAGATTGATTCCTTTGCAAGTCTGCAAAACTGAGCTGAGTTTCAAATCTTTGGGGTGCAATGCCGAGTCAAGTCTCAAGACTTTGTAGAGTAAGTCTGATTCCATTCTTGAATCTTTGGTTTCAGGACTGAGTTGAGTTTCAAATCCTGGTGATGCAAGGCCAAGGCAAATCTCAAATCCTGGGTTACAAGTCTGATTCCATTCATGAGTCCTTTTAGTGTTTGGTGGTTAAAATTGATCAGATCTGTCAGCAGTCAGTTACGCAAAAAATTAACATCAACTTGTGACTTGAGTACTTATACCATGTCTTGGTTGCCGAAGCAAACTTCAGACACCAAACAGAAGTCTAGGCACTAGAGGGAGGCGAATAGGGGAATTACATTTTTGCCAAACTATCTCTCTAAGAATGGTTTAGGTGGGCCACAGCTGCATTTATCCACACTCATGAAAACACCCCACAAGGGCAGGAAAAGTGTGTATGTGTGTGAGAGTGAATTCAATTCAGCTTTCTTTGTAAAGCACTTTTAGCATTTTTTGCACAATAGGTATTGTCACAAAGCCGCTTTGCTGAGCTCTACTGCTCGGCCTTGTTCAGCTAAAAGGGAAAAATGAAAGGGAAAAAAACTGAGATACGATAGAGGAGGAAACTGTGAGTGGATCTGCGAGGATGAAAAGCTGAGCGTATTTTATTCTGTCCGGCGGAGGCTACTGACTGAAGAGAGCTTAAACCGGCACTAATTACGGACAGAAGAGCAGTAAATGAGGAGGGTGAATGAAGAGGTGCTGATTGGTCTGCTGCTCAGTGGCAGCGAGATGGGGTCAGTGAGGAGGCAGCAGGTGAATTCACAAAATTCTGTGTGTTCTATGACCCAGATAGACGGTAAGAGGCTAAAAGTGGTGTTGGATGCAATACAAGAATTTATATGGTGGCCTGTAAATGACTCTATTAAGCCTAAACTGGGGATAAAGGGTTCTACACATAAGATTAGTTGTGTTTAAGCATGTACTCAACCAGATAAAGGAGCACTTTGTGATTTCTGCAAGTAGATGGCGCACTAGAGCACCAGGATCTTAGCCAAAACAAAAAAAAAAAAAAATTATGCTTCGGATTGAGCCATGCCGTCCTTCTCTTATTCATCTCCACCAACTGAGATTGCAGAGCCTGGCTACTGTTGTGTCTGTTAGCATTGTGGCTTTGACATTGCTGAGGCTGGCTGTTAGCATCTTGGCTAAATCTTAAATCCTCAACCTTGCTGAGCCCGACTGCTGTGCTTGTTAGCATCATAACTAATCTAATGTTATGACTAACTATTGATTCTAACATCATATGCTTTAGTCTTGCTGATCTTGGCTGCTGTGTCTGGTAGCATTGTGGCTTTAATCCTGCCAAAAGTGACTGTTATCACTGTGGCTAATCTGCACCAATGTTGCCTGGCTTCTGTTTATGGTAGCATTGTGGCTTTAATCCTACCAAAATATCACTGTGGCTAATCTGCACCAATGTTGCCAATGTTGCTTGGCTTCTGTGTCTGGTAGCATTGTGGTTTTAATCCTGCCAAAAGTGACTGTTATCAATGTGGCTAATCTGCACCAATGTTGCCAATGTTGCTTGGCTTCTGTGTCTGGTAGCATTGTGGCTTTAATCCTACCTAAATTGACTGTTATCACTGTGGCTAATCTGCACCAATGTTGCCAATGTTGCTTGGCTGCTGTGTCTGGTAGCATTGTGGCTTTAATCCTGCCAAAAGTGACTGTTATCAATGTGGATAATCTGCACCAATGTTGCCAATGTTGCTTGGCTTCTGTGTCTGGTAGCATTGTTCCTATCCTCCTCCAAACATCCAAACTTTTGAACACATTTTTTGTTTCAACATATTAGTTGAAGACCTTATGCATAAAAGAGTGAGGATTTTTGGCGTTAGATACCACAGATACCACCTTCAGACTTATTTTAGAGGCAACTGTTCATCTGTAGAAGGTGATCCCTCTGTACCATCTCTGTACCAGCTTTGTACATCATGTGAGGGTGATATCTATGGTATCTGGAACCAACATGCTCCAGTAGATTCTATAGTCTTGCAGTTTGTTTTTTAAGAGGCATGTTGAGGACCAACAGCACATTAGCCAATTGTTAATGCAATTTATGGTCAATTTAGTACATACTGTATATAGAGAAATACATTGATTTACTCAAAACCTCTACCAGCTACTGTGTTAAGAAAACATGTAAAAAATAAAAAAAGATTTTGTCATATTTGTAGGCTTACTCAAAACCAGTAAAGAACGAGAGAGAAAGAGCTGGAAGAGATCAGTACTGGAAGGAGCAGGAAAGATACCGAAGGTCGTATGGAGCACTGAAAATAATCTAGCTAAAGAAATGAGGGCAGGGGAACATGAAAGAGAGCCATAGATGGAATTTCATAAAGTCTATATGATTTATTAAAGTGCTGCGATAAAGCGGAATTATTAAAATGGGGGTTTCATTCAGGAACAGAAGCGCTGGCGGATGTCGTGTGAGAGCGCCGTGCTGTTTTTATATTTATATTTACCATCAGTGCTGTTCCGAAGGCCCCTGTTTGCATCAGTGTATTTTACTGCAGCAGGACGGCAGTGTGTTTCGGGTCAGAGAAAAACACACACACACACACACACACACACACACACATACACTCCTGCCACGTTTATTGGCCCTGCTCTGTGACCCCCTGAGAGATTTACTGCCCTCCACATCTTGAAAGCTTTTTTATTGTTGCAGCACTGAATCCCAAACTGAACATTCCTAACCTGCAGCCCACTGTATATCACACACACACACACACACACAGCTATGCTTATATCCACTGATAACGCTGCACCTTCAGATGTGCAGGATTAAAATAAGACTTTACACACACACACACACACTGTATTTCACACACATGTACACATATGTGTACACACACACACATTCTACACCAGATGCATAATCCCCACTGTGTCTCACGACCATTTTCTCTTTCTCTCTCTCTCTCTCTCTCTCTCTCTGCTGTTTACTATACATTCATTCAATCCACTCTTCTTTTCCCATCTTTCTTTCTTTCTCATGTTTTTTTGCTTCTTTCATTTCCTGTCTTGCTTTTCACGCATTTTTCATGTTCTTTCTGTTTTTAATATTTCCTGGTTATATTTTTCTTTTCATCTTTCCCATTTTGACTTATTTATTGTTTTATTTTCCTTTTTTTTACATTTTCTGTCTTTTTTCATTTCTATCTTTTTTCTTTCTTTTTTCTTTCTTTCTTATTTATGTTTTTGCTTCTTTTATTTCCTATCTTTTTTTTTTTTTTTTTTTTTTTCGAAAATGTGTTTCACATTTTATTATTTATTTTTTTTCACCCTTTTTCTGACCTTTTTCACATTTTCTGGCTTTCTTTCCTTGCTACCCTTTTCTATCTTTCTTTCTTTCTTTCTTTCTTGCCTCTCTCTCTCACTCACTCACTCACTTACTTTCGTTTTTTATGTGTTTCCTAATTTGTACATTTTTTTTCCTGTCTTTCTTTTTCATTTATTTTTTTATTAACTGTCTTAGTTTGGTCCCATCTTTCTCTTTGTACAATTCTTTATCTGTACTTACAGAGAGCATTAATAAGAACCACTGGTTGGTTGAACCTGTGCTCCTCTGTGCTGGTCAGCATTGGTTGGTTAAACCCTGTGCTCCTCTGTGCTGGTCAGCATTGGTTGGTTGAACTTGTGTCAGTTAGATTCAGATAGAGGTTTATTATGAGGGAGGATAAACAGGGCGGGGGAAGATCTGAGAGATAGAGCGGAGAGTGATAGTAGAAGAGAATCAAAGGCTCACAGAAAAAAGATCAGTGGAGGTCTGACTTAATGCTGATTGACAATGATAAGAGAACATGCTGTCGGGGTCTCCAGTCACTGTCATTGCATGTTCATTTTAAAGGCTTTACTGAAGGGGCCCCTGCACCTGAGCTCAGTCAGGGGGTAAATAAAGCAGTTACTCAGCTCACCCGGCTGGTGCGAGTGTGTGTGTTCTGAAGCGTCAGGTGTTCTCAAGCATTGCATTTCATTTTCTGACAGATGGAAGCATCTCTAACAGCAGCTCCTTGGCTTGGGAGAGCGTCTGCTCTGCCTCGGCTCCGGCCTGATGAACTGTCAATAACAATTACAGCCTACAGCACCTGCCAAAAGTCTGGACACGTCACCATTTACAATATCAGAAAGAACACTAATTAATATATAACACCAAATCAGACAATTTGGGACAGTATTAAATCTGGAAATCACAGTTACTTTGATGTAAATGTTTTAGAGCAGCATATGCTGCCTTCAGGACTACATCTTTTACAGGGACATCCATCGAGTTTTCAACAAGACAATGCAAAATGTCTGCAGTACATACCTGTCAACAATGAAGAATGTGTGGAGAATTATGAAACGAAAAGTGTAATGATCCTTTACTGTAACTCACATTAAATTATGATTGCAGTAAGCAGTGCTCAGGGGGGAAAAAGGGCACTTTTTAGTGCACTTTTAATTTTTTCCTGCCTCCCCAAGCAAATCAGTCCTGAACCGGGGCTGTATGTGGTCGTCCTCACGTTATCTATTATTGATTTGGGCTAGAGCGGCTAGTTAATCTGGTGACCAGCCGGCTAAAGATGCTTAGTAGTTTGGTGCTGTGTGAGACATTTTACTGCACAACAAAATGATTTCACGTTGGGCTTAGAGGGCAAACGGTAGGATTTTACTTGATGTGTATGTTACCTGGCTGGTGGGACACGGGGGAGAAGAAGCCTATCTGTAGCCGTGCGTGCTGTGCTGAAGACTCGCTGAACTGAACTGCTGCTGCAGCGCATCTATGCCTTGCGCAAGATGCCTCCCGAGAAGTCGGGTGTGTGCGAGCTGATATCAGGGCATTCTGTTTTCACTCGTTTTTAATCGCTCAGGTTTTCAAAAGATCATTTCAAACCGGCCTCAGTAAAATCTTAATAATAATGATATTTAAAAAAAAAAGCGTTTTAACGTTTAAAAAAAAAAATTTCAAAAGGGCATTTTGGTTGATAAAGGGCAGAGTTGGTGGTGCTTTAGCATGTGCTTTAGATGTCTATGTCTGCAAGCCTCTGGCAGAAAGAATGAGACAAAATGTTGTGAGAGGTAATGGCAAAATGGCAAATACTTTACAATCCTTTACCATCAAATTTTGCAGGAATAAATGTATATTAATAAAACAAATAAATTTGACCAAACCATAAAACAAAACCAAACATCTTCTGTTCGTATTTCACTGCCTGAAATACAAATAAACACTGTTTCATTTGCATTTTGCATACTGTCAAAACTTTTTCTGATGGGGTCAAAATAAAACACAATTAGAGACTTTTGTCCTTATTTCTTTTATTTTACTTTTATTTTAGCACAATTGATGGATGTTACTAATTGGACTAAACAAATAAATGTAAAAAAAAATGTCTTTGTTGCAAAACAATAAAAAGTAAAACGAATAAAAACGAGGGCCCGCTAGAGGGTGCTTCTGCAGTAACAGGTTAAGGTGGAATTTTGATGAAAAATTGTAACTAAAAGCCAGCTTTAGCTTCCTATCATCAAGAAATTAAGGGTGGACCTTAAAAAAATGGTCCCAATTATTCTAAAAGAAACACACACGCACACACACACCTGTGTGTGTCAGATCAGACAGTGAGTGTATCAGTGTATGGTTCTGTGAAAGACACCAGCTGTGCAGTGGTTTTACACACACACACACACACACGCACAATGACAGGTGTTTTGATGTTTTACTCACAGTCCAGACTGCCTAACACACAAACACACACATCCAATGCACCTGAAACACACTCCAGCACACCTGTGAAGAAGAGAGAGAGAGTGCATGCACATCCAGAATAAGTTCTAACAAATTTAATATCCACAATAAAGTTATAATATAATTGGCATTTGTTTAAAATTTAAGCAATTCTCTTGGTATTATACCAGGTTAAACTGCACCTGCTGAGTTTTTATTTAGCACTTAATACAGTGCGTGAAACCTAAACAAAGTCTGTTTAACCAGACTAAAATGTACAGGTAAAAAAAAGACCCTAGTGTGTGTGTGTGTGTGTGTGTGTGTGTGTGTGTGTGTGTGTGTTTGTGTGTCCTGTGGTTCGATAAGGGCTCTGCCCCACGTGGCCGGCAGGTGTGTGGTGAGGCTGGGGATTCAGATAAATCTCTAGAACTCACACACACACACACACACACACTGAAAGAAGTCAGTCAGACCTTAAGGCAGATGGGGTTTGCAGTGTGAGATTGAGGATTATACACAGCAGGTATTAGCCCCAGGTATAACACACCTGGGGCTGTAGTGTGTGTGTGTGTGTGTGTGTGTGCGTGTGTGTGCGTGTGTGTGTGTGTGAACAGCGTATAAATCTTGAAAAGTCTTGATATCCAGAAATGTAATAATATTTATGTTCATTTATATGTATTTTTTTTCATATTTACTATATTTATTCTATTTTTATTAATCTGTATTATCATATACACTATTCCCCTATTTGTTCCTATTATTACATCCAGCACATTTTCTTTCCAAATTCTTCTCTATTGTCTAAATATTCCTCAAATTCAGGACTTTTCCTGCATTGAATTTTTTTTTCCAAATTTATCAATATTTTCGAACTATTCTTTAAAATTCATCACTGTTTTTCTATTTAGCACTTTTCCTGCATCCACCATCTTTTGTAAATGCATCATTATGTTTATGACTTCCAGCACTTTTTATTCATTAACATTTTCCAAATTCATCAATATTTTTTCCAAAATTCATGACTATTTCCTAACTATTCCTTAAATGGAGCACTATTTGAACATTCAGTACTTTTGCGGTGTTTACTATTTCTTAAAATCAGCACTATTGCAACTTTCAGCACTTTTCCTGCATTCACAACTCTTTTCAAATTTATCACAATTATTCCAGATTCATCAAAATTTCTAACTGTTCCTTAAAGTCAGCACTATTCTTACATTAGGCGCTATTCACAATCCTTTCCAAATTCATCACTATTTTTTTTAACAGTTCCATAAATTCAGCACTTTTTTCCAACTGTTGTCTAAATTCAGCACTATTTTTACATTTAGGTCTTTTCACGATCCTTTCCAAATTCTTTGGTATTTTCTCATTATTATTGAAATTCAGCACATCTATCACACTGAGCACTTTTCTCACATGCACTATTTTCACTATAACTCATCAATATTTTTAAATTACTTCTGAAATTCTTTTGTATGTATTTTTACATTGGCCAATATTCTCAGATTCACCTTTCACAAATTCATCATTATTATCAGACACAGCAGCATTCTGCTGTTTAAACCTGTGCTCAGTGTTTTTTTATTGTTTACGCTACTTTTTCTTAAAATTATGATTTGCTCATATTTAATACTATTTTATATCAAATCTCTCCTGAGGTTTAATGTTATCTTTATTCAGCACTGCAGAGTGATGAGTGCTGTGTGCTATCAGAGCAATGCAGCGTGACCTGCTCTATAATAAAGCAGTCTTTTCAGATGAAGACCGGCTCAGAACAGCCTCCCTCTGACCATGTTTGTGATACTGTAAATAACCCTTGGACAGCTCCTTGCTGTGAAATGGTCTAGCTCTATCTCCACGGAGCGCTGCGGTTACTCGCAGGCCCTGAGGGTGGGTGTTAAACCCAAAGCACAAAGCCCGTCTGAGCAGCCTGCACCAGCTCTCTCAATTAATGCTTTTGAAACGCCACCTCTCATTAAGCCATGAGGCTGCTGGATGGCTCGGAGGAACCGGAGGCGAGGGGAGAGCGTGGAGTTCAGTTTCAAAGAGCCGGCTGCTCGCCTGCGAACCTCACACGCTCCTCCCGCATCTCCTGCTTCACCCGCATTACACATGCAAAGCCCCGCTGATGTGCCAAAAAGACGAGCGAATGAAGAGCAGGGATCAGACCGGAGCTGAACGCACGCCTTGGTGAATTTGTGGGTCAACATGAATGCAGTGGTATTTCAAACTGAATTTAGAGTGCATGTTTCTTTTCCTCTCACCTCTAAATAACATGCTATTATGTGGCACTTCTGTATTTACATTGCAATGACATTCTGCGCAGTGCAGAAAAATACAGTATATGCACACATTCAAATATGCATCAGGGAGAGTAGCAGAAAGTGTTTCCTAGTGATGCTGTTGTTACTGCGGTGTGAAATAAGCAGGTTGTGGGATATTTTTGACCCTGGAGAGGCAGGAGGAAGCAGGTAAGATATATACAGTAGATAGATGGTACTCACTATTCTCTTGTTTGCCACTCCCACATTGAGTATCATCTTATTCTGCAATATTTTCACACACAAATCATACAATTCTGACATGACTTTCACTCATGTACTGTTGTCACATTTCCTACTAGTATCATATTCAGCATTGTTTGATTTACTTATTCATTTTTCACACTGTAGATATTTTAAGGTCCAATACTATTCTCACATTGAATACATTCTCATATTTGCTAAGAGTGTCCATTCAGCTCAATCTGACCAAGCTGGTTAAGATTGTTGACCAGCATTAA
This sequence comes from Astyanax mexicanus, assembly GCF_023375975.1. NCBI lineage: Eukaryota > Metazoa > Chordata > Actinopteri > Characiformes > Acestrorhamphidae > Astyanax > Astyanax mexicanus. The sequence continues at coordinate 25,336,300 of NC_064423.1, read as the reverse complement.
CCTGGCCAAACATGAACAAGCTGGTTAAACTGCATGACCAGCATGACTAAGCTAGTTGTCCAGCATGACCAGCAATACCAAGCTGATCGACCAGCATTTGATCAACCATGTTGACCCACAAAGACCAGCTTGGACCAGCAATCAGGTCTACAAGCACGATTAACCTGACCAAGCTAGACTACCAGCATGAAGATAATGGTTGACCAGCATGAACACGCTGGTTTATAGCATGAACAGCATAACAAAGCTGATTGTCCAGTATGACCAGCAATACCAAGCTGGTCGTCCAGTTTGGTATGTTGATGACCATGATGGTCAACCAGCTTGGCATTGCTGGTCATGCTGGTCGACCAGCATTTGATCAACCACATTGACCGTTACAGATCAGCTTCAGCTACAATCAGGTCAACAAGCATGATTAAACTGACCAAGCTAGACTTCCAGAATGAACAAGCTGATTTAACAGCATGGCTAAGCTAATTGTCCAGTATGACCAGCAATGCCAAGCTGGTCCACCAGCATTTCATCATCCTTTGTTGACCAGCTTAGACCATTAATCAGGTTTACATGCATGATTAACCCGCCCAAGCTAGACTACCAGCATGAAGAAACTGGTTCGCCAACATGAACAAGCACGTTTAATAGCATGACTAAAATAATTGCCCAGCATGACCAGCAATTCCAAGCTGGTTAAACAGCATTTCATCAACTACGTTGACCATCAAAGCCCAGCCAAGACCAGCAATCAAGTCTACGAGCATGATTAACCTGCCCAAGCTATACAACCAGTATTAAAAAGTTGGTTGGCTAGCATGGACAAGCTGGTTTAACAGCACGACCAACATAACTAAGCTGATTGTCCAGGGTGACCAGCATTTGATCAACCATATTGACCATTAAAGACCAGCTTGTATAGCATGACCAGATTAGGTCTACAAGCATGATTAACCTGGCCAAATTAGGCTAGCAGCAGGAAGTAGCTGGCCATGATGGTCAACCTGCTTGGCATTGCTGGTCATGCTGACCAACCAGCAATTGATCAACCATACTGACCAGCAAAGACCTGATTGCTGAGTGTTGATTGTAAAGCGTTCTTGGGTTCTAGAAAGAAATAACAACCATATTAAATATACTTGTGCTGAAAGCCTTCACCTTAAACTCATCTGTGCAGTGAGCACACATGTCCAACTTGCCAAACCCAGGTACAACCTGGTGCCACGGATAACCTCCATCTATTGAGCCCAACAAAGGTGTATATATACAAGTATAAGCAATAATACTTTTACTAAAGTATGTAATCCTTTATTAGTATGAATTAACAACACACATTATGAATGTATATTTAAAGAAATAACCCTGAATTATCAGGAGTAATGTGAGGATATGGTCCAATTTTAGAATGAACACGTAAGAGTACTTGTGGTGCACAATGGTCATTGGAAACCAATTTGGTGTGTCTGTCCTGGGCAGTGTTTGTAAACAGCATGACAATGCTGAAATACTCCCTACCCTGCTATTGCTGCTAATTAGCAGAGCTAGCTGCCTCTCTCCAGAGCTTCAGCAAACTGCTGATGCCTGGTGCTGTTGCTGCGTGTGTGTGTGTGTGTACGAGTTTGAGTGTGTGTGTGTGTGAAGAGGAGATTCTAATCCTGTAACGGATTAAGTTTGCATGACAATAGCGCACACACATTTCTGGCATTGTTTCAGAGTGGACCTGCAGAGCCAGGATAGGGGCTGGTGTTGGTCTGTTAGCGTGTGTTAGCATATGTGCTAGCGTGTGTTGTGTGGGCGGTGTGGAGGTGGCATGCCGAGGTTCTCTCTCATCATTAGCACACAGCAAGCTCTGTTTGTTTCTGTCAGCTGCATTTTTCCACAGGCACTGGCGAGAGCCGAGCTCACCGAGGCCAATCAGTCTGAGCCCTGGCCACCAACACAGCGCCGCAGTGCCCTTATTTATATATACAGTACTGCCTTTTCATTCAATGTTTTTATTTATTATTTATTTAGTTTATTCTCTACATTGTAGATGAATATTAAAAACAGGAAAACAATTAGAGGACACATACGCAATTAAGTAGTAAACTAAAAAGTGTTTGTCCTCCACAATCCCCTGACCTAAACCCAACTGAGATTGTGATTTGAGGTGATTTGGGATGAGTTTGAGCTTCACAGCAAGAAGGAAAAGCTGCAACTATTGTTCAGCACCTCTAGGAACTCATTAAAGACAAAAAACAATTCCAGGCGACTCTACAGCTCTATGAAGCTACTGAGAAAATACCAAAAGTATGGTATGGAGTACAGGCATCATCAAGTGTTCTTTGGATATCTCGAAGTGTCTTTTTGGGTACATCCAAGTGTCCTTTTGAGCAAATCTAATTGTAATTTTTTAGCTTCTCCAAGTATCATTTTTGGAATCTCCAAGTGTCCTTTTGAGTATCTTCAAGCTTCCTTTTGGGCATCTCCAAGTGTCCTTTTGAGTATCTTCAAGCTTCCTTTTGGGCATCTTCAAGCTTCCTTTTTGGCATCTCCAAGTGTCCTTTTGGGCATCTCCAAGTGTCCTTTTGGGCATCTCCAAGTGTCCTTTTGGGCATCTCCAAGTGTCCTTTTGGGTATCTCCAAGTGTCATTTTGAGTATCTTCAAGCTTCCTTTTGGGCATCTCCAAATGTCCTTTTGGGCATCTCCAAGTGTCCTTTTGGGCATCTCCAAGTGTCCTTTTGGGCATCTCCAAGTGTCCTTTTGGGCATCTCCAAGTGTCCTTTTGGGCATCTCCAACTGTCTATTTGGGCATCTCCAACTGTCTATTTGGGCATCTCCAACTGTCCTTTTGGGCATCTCCAAGTGTCCTTTTGGGCATCTCCAAGTGTCCTTTTGGGCATCTCCAAGTGTCCTTTTGGGCATCTCCAAGTGTCCCTTTGGGCATCTCCAAGTGTCATTTTGAGTATCTTCAAGCTTCCTTTTGGGCATCTCCAAGTGTCCTTTTGGGCATCTCCAAGTGTCCTTTTGGGCATCTCCAAGTGTCCTTTTGGGCATCTCCAAGTGTCCTTTTGGGCATCTCCAACTGTCTATTTGGGCATCTCCAACTGTCCTTTTGGGCATCTCCAAGTGTCATTTTGGGCATCTCCAAAGGTCCTTTTAGGCATCTCCAAATGTCCTTTCGGGCATCTCCAAGTGTCATTTTTGGGCATCTCCAAATGTCCTTTTGGGCATCTCCAAATGTCCTTTTGGGCATCTCCAAATGTCCTTTTGGGAATCTCCAAGTGTCCATTTGGGCATCTCCAAGTGTCCATTTGGGCATCTCCAAGTGTCCTTTTGGGCATCTCCAAGTGTCCTTTTGGGCATCTCCAAGTGTCCTTTTGGGCATCTCCAAGTGTCATTTTGGGCATCACCAAATGTCATTTTGGGCATCACCAAATGTCCCTTTGGGCATCTTCAAGTGTCCTTTTGGGCATCTCCAAGTGTCCTTTTTGGCATCTCCAAGTGTCATTTTGGGCATCTCCAAGTGTCCTTTTAGGCATCTCCACGTGTCCTTTTGGGCATCACCAAGAGTCATTTTGGGCATCACCAAATGTCCCTTTGGGCATCTCCAAGTGTCCTTTTGGGCATCACCAAGTGTCCTTTTTGGCATCTCCAAGTGTCATTTTGGGCATCTCCAAGTGTCCTTTTGGGCATCTCCACGTGTCCTTTTGGGCATCACCAAGAGTCATTTTGGGCATCACCAAGTGTCATTTTGGGCATCTCCAGGTGTCCTTTTGGGCATCTCCAAATGTCCTTTTGGGCATCTCCAAAGGTCCTTTTGGGCATCTCCAAGTGTCCTTTTGGGCATCTCCAACTGTCTATTTGTGCATCTCCAACTGTCATTTTGGGCATCACCAAGTGTCATTTTGGGCATCACCAAGTGTCCTTTTGGGCATCTCCAAGTGTCCTTTTGGGCATCTCCAAGTGTCATTTTTGGGCGTCACCAAGTGTCCTTTTGGGCATCTCCAAAGGTCCTTTTGGGCATCTCCAAGTGTCCTTTTGGGCATCTGCAAGTGTCTATTCGGGCATCTCCAAGTGTCTATTTGGGCATCTCCAAGTGTCCTTTTGGGCATCTCCAAGTGTCCTTTTGGGCATTTCCAAGTGTCTATTTGGGCATCTCCAAGTGTCCTTTTGGGCATCTCCAAGTGTCCTTTTGGGCGTCTCCAAGTGTCCTTTTGGGCATCTCCACGTGTCATTTTGGGCATCTCCAAGTGTCCTTTTGGGCATCTCCACGTGTCCTTTTGGGCATCTCCAAGTGTTCTTTTTGGGCATCTCCAAGTGTCCTTTTGGGCATCTCCAAGTGTCCTTTTGGGCATCTCCAAGTGTCATTTTGGGCATCTCCAAATGTCCCTTTGGGCATCTCCAAGTGTCCTTTTGGGCATCTCCAAGTGTCATTTTGGGCATCACCAAATGTCCCTTTGGGCATCTCCAAGTGTCCTTTTGGGCATCTCCAAGTGTCCTTTTTGGCATCTCCAAGTGTCATTTTGGGCATCTCCACGTGTCCTTTTGGGCATCACCAAGAGTCATTTTGGCATCTCCAACTGTTCTTTTGGGCATCTCCAAATGTCCTTTTTTACATTACATTACATTACATTTGGCAGACGCTTTTGTCCAAAGCGACTTACAATAGTCAAGTACAATGTAAAATAAGTTTAAAGGTAAAACTTTTTGGATAGGGATAAAAGGAGGACAAAGGGGAATAATAGGATAGAGGAGTGAAGGAGAGGAAGAAGGAAATGAGGTTAGAAGTAGTTAGTGTGTTAGAGGTGTTAAGAGAGTAAGTGCTCTTTGAAGAGCTCTGTCTTCAGGAGTTTATTAAAGATAGCGAGAGATTCTCCTGATCTGGTAGTGGAAGGTAGTTTGTTCCACCATTGGGGAACTCTGTATGAGAACAGTCTGGATTGCTTTGTGTGAGTGTTTGGCAAAGCGAGGCGACGTTCACTGGAGGAGCGCAGCGGCATCTCCAAAGGTCCTTTTGGGCATCTCCAAGTGTCATTTTGGGCATCTCCAAAGGTCCTTTTGGGCATCTCCAAGTGTCCATTTGGGCATCTCCAAGTGTCCATTTGGGCATCTCCAAGTATCATTTTGGGCATCTCCAAGTGTCATTTTGGGCATCTCCAAAGGTCCTTTTGGGCATCTCCAAGTGTCCATTTGGGCATCTCCAAGTATCATTTTGGGCATCTCCAAGTGTCATTTTGGGCATCTCCAAAGGTCCTTTTGGGCATCTCCAAGTGTCATTTTGGGCATCTCCAAGTTTCCATTTGGGCATCTCCAATTGTCTATTTGGACATCTCCAAGTGTCCTTTTAGGCATCTCCAAGTGTCTATTTGGGCATCTTCACGTGTACTTTTGGGCATCTCCAATTGGTCATTGTCTACATCTCCAAGTGTTCTTTTTGGCATCTCCAAGTGTTTGTTTGGTCATCTATAGTTATGTGTCTGGGCATCTCCAAATGTCATTTTGATCATCTCCAAGTGTCTGTTTGCGCATCTCTAAATTTTCTTAAGCATCCCCAAGTGAGCTGAACTGCTGAGATAAATTCATTATTAGAAAAGTACTGCTTAGGTATATTATTGACTACAATAGCACTGCTGAGGTAAATGTTTTGTACTTTTTTGTCATTTCTTGGGATATTAAAATATATTAATGTTTAAAAACTGAGGTGGAGCTGCAGTCTCTCTTATGAATAATAATTAATAACACACTCTAAATATAGTTATTGCAATGTTATTTATACAATGAGACATTTTTTCTTTTGTAGTCAGTTGCACATTTCATTTTATTTACCCTCTACTAAAAATATCAACTTCCTTGTGATCTTGTCTGCCTGTGTGTTTGTGTGTGTGTGTGTGTGTGTGAGAGTGGGTGTGTGTCCAGCTGCTTGTTTGTCTTTGATTCCTGTTGGCATGGTGAAGAAGCAGCGGGAGGTTTTCACTCCAATTTGCCATCGTTTGTCACTACTTGCCCCCATG